>NC_136491.1:18633447-19025947 GCF_053919585.1 Euprymna scolopes
AGTGTATGAGAGGTACGGACGAACGAATTGGCAACACTGGGGTTCAGTGTTCATCAGGTACGGACGGGCGCTCGGATCGGACAGTCACTGAGAAAAGTGTCAGTGTATTAGAGGTACGGACGAACGAATTGGCAACACTGAGGGTTCAGTGTTCATCAGGTACGGACGACATGGAGAACGGAGTCGTGGTAATGAGGTGGACTTCTACGGCGTGGAGACCGGAGCCACGGTAGTGGTGGTGGACTTTTACGGCGTGGAGACCGGAGCCACGGTAGTGGTGGTGGACTTCTATGGTGTGGAGACCGGAGCCACGGTAGTGGTGGTGGACTTCTACGGTGAAGAGACCGGAGCCACGGTAGTGGTGGTGGCCTGGACTGCTACAGTGAAGAGACTGGAGTCACAGTAATTGCGCGAGCGTCGAACGGTTAGGGAACCGTGAGCAAGTGCAGAGCTTTGCCGAGACCAAGCTGCCGAGGGTGAAAAATATCGCCGTAATATTCAGGAGATTGCTAGCCACCGGTAGTGGGCAGGAAGTTGTTTCTAAACAACAGTTAATATTAATTCTCGGATATGTTCCTTACAAACAGTCGATGCTGAAGGAGTTCGTTGTTTATATTTCACGAAGTTTTTCCAGGAAATTAAAGTTTGTTGTTTTGTTTTTGTTGTAGAAAAGATGTCTTTTTTAAATTTCTTTTCTAAAACAGGGCTCTGGAATCACGTGACGGCTGCTGATATTACTGCTACTGCTGATTTCGGCGGAGGCTGTCAGTGGCTGGTCATCTGTTGTGCTGCTGTTGTTGTTGTTGTTTTTGTTGTTAGCGGCCAAGCCGCGACAAGGCCCCCTCCCTGGATAATTGATCGTTATCAATTAAAAGTAAATGTAGGATTTGTATTTTTCTGGGAAGGTAACCTTTCTTCCTACACGGGTTTTTCTTGGTGGAATGGTGTGTGCTTCACGATCCGCTGCTGGCTCTGGTGGAGCGGGTTGTATCCGGATGCTTTCTGGTGCAGGTGGGGGATCTCTATGGATTGAGCTGCGTTCAGGCTCGTGTACTGACTTCTCTAGTCGAGCAGGTTTCACTCTATCGATCGAGACGGTGTCCGTTCGATTTCCTCGCTCGATGGTGAGGTGCTTGTCCGAGCGTTTCTGGACTCTAAAGGGACCCTGGTATGTCGGTGTCAGGGGCTTCTTGACCGCGTCATTGCGGATGAAGATAAACTCGCAATCCCGGAGCTGTTGTGGAACGTGGGTGTTTTGTGTGGGTTGCCTTGGCGGTGAGTATTTTAACTGGGCCATTTTATGGCGTAGTTCTTGGGTGAAGGAGTTTGTAGCAGTGAGGTCAAGCTTCGTATCATCGAAAAATTGACCGTGCAAAGAGAGTGGTGTGCCAAATACTATTTCCGCTGGTGAACATTCCAAATCCTCTTTGAGGGAGTTCCGGATAGATAGGAGTATTAGGGGGAGTTCATCTACCCAGTTGTTGGTGGGGTGTTTCGTAGATAGAGAAACTTTGAGTGTTCGATGAAATCGTTCGACGAGACCGTTGGCGCATGGATGATAGGCGGTGGTTTTTATATGTTTAATGCCGAGCATCTGCGTAAATCCCTGGAAAAGTGAGGATTGGAACTGCGCACCTCAGTCTGTGGTAATGATGCTGGGTACGCCGAAGATTGCTATCCATTCTCGCAGTACTGTCTTTGCTACGGTGTTAGCAGAGGTGTCACTGATGGGTACTGCTACTGGCCATCTGGAGAATCGGTCGACTATGGTGAGGAGGTATTGAAAATCCTGGCACATCGGGAGAGGTCCGACGATGTCGACATGAATATGGCTAAACCGTGCGTCAGGGTTGTTGAATGTGCCTGGTGGAGATTTTGTGCGTCAGGGTTGTTGAATGTGCCTGGTGGAGATTTCGTGTGTCGTTGGACCTTGTATTTCTGACACTCAAGGCAAGTCGCTACCCAGTTCCGGACATCGAAGTTCATGTTAGGCCAGACGAAACGGTCAGCGATAAGTTTAACGGTTGCCCGTTTGCTGGGGTGTGATAATCCATGAAAGTGGTCGAAGATTTGTTTCCTCAGTGCCGGTGGTACGTAGGGCCTGGGATTGCTCAACTTTGTGTCGCAGTACAAGGTCTTACTGCTGAACGGTGCCGGAAATTCCTTTAGTCGCAGAGATGTGTTTTCTAAGGCCTCAGGGAGGGTTGTGTCGGATCCCTGAGCTATCGCTATCATCTCTTGGCTGAGTGGGCCGTCTTCTATAGAGTTGATGTCAGAGCGGGACAGGGCGTCGGCAACAGCATTGTCTCTTCCTTTCACGTATTGGATATCAGACGTGAACTGCGAAATGTAGTCCAAATGCCTGATTTCGCGCGTCGAATACTTGTCAGAGTTGTTTGACAAGCAGGTTGTTAACGGTTTGTGATCTGTAAGAACCGTGAAATGTCTTCCTTCCAATAGGTGCCGGAAGTGTTTGATGGCAAGGTATATTGCCAGGAGTTCTTTTGAGAAGGTGCTGTACCTCGACTGGGCCGACGATAATTTAGCTGAGAACAATGCGATTGGTCTTCACTGATTATCGATCTCTTGTTCTATCACGGCCCCGACTCCAGTGTCTGAAGCGTCTGTCGTGAGGAATATCCGCGTTTGGACGTCCTGGTCAAGGTGTTCTAATTTCGTGAAGTTAGCCAGTGATGCTTTTGCTGTGTGGAAGGACTTCAGCTGGTCGCCTTCCAGAGAGAGGGGTTTGTTTTTCCTCTGTATGATATTCGTCAGAGGGGTGAGGAGACTTGAGCATCCTGGGATG
The DNA here is from genome assembly GCF_053919585.1 of Euprymna scolopes. Lineage (NCBI taxonomy): Eukaryota > Metazoa > Mollusca > Cephalopoda > Sepiida > Sepiolidae > Euprymna > Euprymna scolopes. The sequence goes on from NC_136491.1 coordinate 18,636,254, forward strand.
AATCTCCGGTAAAAATTTATCATCCCCAGGAAACGTCGCAGCTGCTTGATTGATGTGGGTACCGGAAAATTCTGGATAGCTTTCACTTTCTCTGGCAGAGGGGTGATTCCACGAGCATCGGTGTGATGGCCTAAAAAGTCAATGTGGTGTGCTCCGAATTCACATTTGTCTGGGTTGATCCGGAGGCCGTAATGTGCTAGGCAGCGAAACACTTCATCCAGATGTTTCTCGTGGAGGTCAGCATCTCTGCTAGCCACCAGGATGTCGTCAATGTAAGCATAGACGTAAGGTAGTCCACGCAAGACTTCGTCTATGAGTCTCTGAAATGTTTGGGCTGCGTTGCGTAATCCGAAGGGCATTTTGGTAAACTCAAGAAGTCCAAAGGGAGTTGTCACTGCTGTCTTTGGGATGTCCTCCGGAGCCACTGGGACCTGATAGTAGGCCTTAGTCAGGTCTATTTTCGAAAAAATTCTAGCTCCCTGTAGGCCAGTGGCGAAGTCATGGATGTGAGGAACGGGGTACCGGTCGGGGACCGTGGATGAATTTAGTTTCCGATAGTCCACGCATATACGGAACTCGCCGTTCGGTTTGGGTACCAGGTGCAGTGGTGAAGCATATGGGCTGTCTGATGGGCGGATGGTGTTGTCCGCCAACATCTCTTCAAATGCTTTCTTGGCGTAAGCTAGTTTGTGTGGAGGTAGTCTTCTGGGTCGGGAAAATGCTGGTTGTCCGGTCGTCTTAATGTGGTGTTGTGTCTGGTGTTCCCCTGCATCGGTAGATTTAATGGGCTGAGTTAGGTCCTTGTACCGGTGCAGGATGGCTGCGTACCGTGGATCGTGTTGAGGCTTGAAGGGGTTCCTATGATTTTTATCGAGGTCACGCCGTCAGACAGGGTCCTTGTCCTCATGTGGACGGACAGGTTGTAGTGGGCCAAGAAATCGGCACCAAGTAATGGTGTTTTCACATCGGCCAATGTAAATGACCATTTGAAGTCCCGCCTGAGGTTGAGGGTAAGTTCCTTGTTGCCGAAGGTTTGTATGGTTGATCCATTTGCTGCTCGGAGTTGAAAGGAGGTGGGTTTCAGGGTGGGTCTGTTGGTGGGTGGTATAACACTGATAGCAGCACCGGTGTCCACTAAGAATTTGAGACCGTTATTACGGTCCCACACATAGAAAAGACGACTGTGTGGATGTGCCCCGACAGGAGTAGTCGTCGCTGTCTGTTGGTTTATTCGTTTCCCTGAGGCCTTATTGTAATTGCAGGGAGGTTGGCATTTTCGGGCCCGGTCGCCGAAGGATTGGTGGTACCAACATGTGCCTGGGAGGTTCCTTCGTCCTCGGCTTGGGGTGCGGGTACGGCTTCGGTTCCGGGTGTGGGGTGTTGGGCTACGTCGTCTCTGGCGTAGGGAGAGTTTGAGCTCTCTCAGCTCTGCTCGCAGTTGAGTCAGTTCGTCTTCCAGTCGTCGTGAGCGGTGCCCGGGGTCACTCTCGACATGATGTATCCGTTGGTGGGCCTGTGAGTATACTTTGTCGGCCGAGTCTGCCACTATTTCCAGGGGCGTCTCGACGGGTACCAGGGCCAGGACCTGGGTAATGTTTTGCGGAAGCCGATCCATCCAGAGACCGCGGAGAATGGGCTCTGCCATGCTGTTGTTACCGAGTCGGCTCTTCATCAGTCGCAGGAGCTGTGATGGGGTTCTATACCCGAGAGTCACATTTGAAAACAGGTCTCTGATGAGATCCTCGTCTGAACGGCCGGTTCGCTTGAGGATTGCTTCCTTTAGGCAGGTATATGGGAGTTGCTCTGGTGTGTTGAGGAGGATGTCCTCTACTTCTCCTACCATAGATGGAGGTAGTGCCTGCACCACTGAGGCGTACTTCGAGTCCTGGCGAACGACCCTCCGGGCTGCAAAAATCGCCTCGAGCTGGATGAACCAACTCCTAGGGTTCACTGGGTTGTAAGGTGGTAACTGGACCAGCAGGGCAGAAAGGTTAATCTCCGGCTCTGTGCTTTCTGCCATCTTCTCTGCCTGACTGTTTTTCCAAGCCTGTGTCTGTAGATCACGTCGGGGTCACCACTTGTTGCAGTGAGGCCTGAAGGTGGTTAGCCAACTGACCGTGCAACTAAATAAACATCAGACACAAGGACAAGGAAAAAAAACAACAGAACAAAGAAGAATGACAAACTCGGGTAGTTTAGTTTAAAGACGAAGTCTCGCCTTTTATTTAGGCAAACAAAAGGGTGGTAAAATGCGAATTTTCTCACTGGGCGACGTTGGTCCGGGGTCCGTCGCCGGTGTATTCCGTCAGGGGGATGCTTGTCGGTTCGCCGTAAGCTGGAATGCTGGGATGACGTCGGAGAAGTCGGCGTGGTAACTGGTGCGGGTGATTGGTCGACTTGGGTCCGACTGGGACAGTACTGATGTGTTAGCCTCAGGTTATGAGAGGAATGGACAGACGAATTGGCAACACTGAGGGTTCATTGTTCATCAGGTACGGACGGGCGCTCGGATCGGACAGTCACTGAGAAAGGTGTCAGTGTATGAGAGGTACGGACGAACGAATTGGCAACACTGAGGGTTCAGTGTTCATCAGGTACGGACGACATGGAGAACGGAGTCGTGGTGATGAGGTGGACTTCTACGGCGTGGAGACCGGAGCCACGGTAGTGGTGGTGGACTTCTATGGTGTGGAGACCGGAGCCACGGTAGTGGTGGTGGACTTCTATGGTGTGGAGACCGGAGCCACGGTAGTGGTGGTGGCCTGGACTGCTACAGTGAAGAGACTGGAGTCACAGTAATTGCGCGAGCGTCGAACGGTTAGGGAACCGTGAGCAAGTGCAGAGCTTTGCCGAGACCAAGCTTTTATTTATTTGCTTTCCCACTGAGCAAATTAGGCAGGAGGCCGTTTTTAATGTGGAGATAGGGGGAAGAAGGAGGGAAAGAGGGGATCCAGCTCCCCAGAGGAGGGAAGTGGGGGCTGGATTAGAAACTGTTGGTATGAAGGGTTGCCCCTTCAGTGACCAAGGTCTGATATGTGGGGTTACCCCCACATATGGTCTTTGTGAGTCATGCCCGGACCCCCGAGGGGGGGGGCCCGTTGGCGGGACCAAGCTGCCGAGGGTGAAAAATATCGCCGTAATATTCAGGAGATTGCTAGTCACCGGGAGTGGGCAGGAAGTTGTTTCTAAACAACAGTTAATATTAATTCTCGGATGTGTTCCTTACAAACAGTCGATGTTGAAGGAGTTCGTTGTTTGTATTTCACAAAGTTTTTCCAGGAAATTAAAGTTTGTTGTTTTGTTTTTGTTGTAGAAAAGATGTCTTTTTTAAATTTCTTTTCTAAAACGGGGCTCTGGAATCACGTGACGGCTGCTGATATTACTGCTACTGCTGATTTCGGTGGAGGCTGTCAGTGGCTGGTCGTCTGTTGTGCTGCTGTTGTTGTTGTTGTTGTTAGCGGCCAAGCCGCGACACTACCGATCAAAGTTATGACAACAGGACCATTGCCATCACCCTCAAAATGTAAATTTGGACGCTTCAACGCTAAATGCATCGGACAACCCCATAGTTAATTATTTATCTTTAGTGTAGTTTCAAGTGACGGCCACATCATGTCACCTCTCATCTTTGAAATCATCTTGAAAGTCAAAACAAAAGTGTACTTGGATGTGCTGAAGAGTGTAGTGATCACCTGGTGCAATCAGGTGGCTGCTGGCAGACCCTGGGTGTGGCAGCAGCACAGCGCAGGCCCATGTCCAAAGAGACCCAAGCTTGGTCTCAGAAGAAATGCTACAACTTTGTGCCCTTTTTTTACTGGCCCCTCTCCTCCTCCTACCTGAAACCACTGGACTACTTTGCTTAGTCATATGTCAAGAACATCACCAGACTAACCTCTCACAACACCAAAGCCAGCCTGAACGTCGCCATCCACCGAGTACTTGTCGAGCTCCCGCCGACACTTGTGGAAAAGTTACCTGAATTGATTTTTTTCAATAAAAGTTTTAAACTACGTAGTGTTGTTTTCTTTATGGTAACAACTTTATTGTTCTACCCTGTAGTCATCAGAAATATGAATTCTTTATAAATAAAATGGTCTGTTTTGTACATGTGTGAATGTATACATTTGCATATGTGCATGCATGCATATTTTAAGTAAACAGTTCTAGCTTTTCAAAAGTTGTATAACAAAAAATCGAAACTTACAGCAGATGAATTGGGATTCTAATCTCTCAAAGTTCTGTGTAGATCTTCATGCTGAGAAAAGAAAACCAAATATTTAACCAAAATAATTGAAATTCCTCAAATCATACAATTGTTCCAGTTCCGGACTTGTATCGAGGCAGTGTTTGAAGCTGAAGGCAGTTACATTGAATAGATGTCATAATCAAGTTACCTGAATTAATTTTTTCAATAAAAGTTTTAAAATAAAGCTGTAGTCTTTTCTTTAGGGCGACAAATTTATCGTTTCACCCTGTATAAAAAATTACGAAACTGTTATTACTCTCAGAATAGACTTTGTAACCTAGTGGGGGATACTCTTTTCTTTTCCCTGCAACCTCTTTCTCACAGAAGAGATGTTGTGAGCCTGTCTCTGTTTTATCATTATTTTTATGGAAAATGCTCGTCTGAGCTCCAATCTATAGTCCCCCCCCCTCACCAAACATTCACGAAAAACACTCGCTTGGCTAAAAACACTATCAATAATTTCCCCCCACTCTTTATCTGTGCTTAAACCTAAACGTAGATTCCATGGACAAAGCTTCTTTCTTAGAACTGCACCTGTGGAACTCTTTTCTGTTTATCTGCTTTCCAGCTGACTACAATATGGCCGTCTTCAAGTCCAACGTAAACAAGTTCTTGATAAGCCGTTTCCCCTTAAGTAATCCAATTTTACCAAATTTTCACTTCTAATGATTACTATGATATTGTCCTTTTGACTGCTGTATACTCATTAATCATGATTTTAAATCCCCTAAAAAGTTTGGGCCTGTGAAGTGCCCGGTTCATTTAAAATTACCGTGGATTGGGGATAAGAGTATGAAATTGTCAAAACAGATTGTGAGAAGCGTTTATAAGTGCTCCTACTCTGTTTCCTTGTGTTTGGTATACACTACGAGACCTGCTTTTCCTTCTTTTCGCAAAGATAGCTTGCCTTACACCCAAATTAATGATATTGTTTATCAATTTAAATGACAGTGCGATGCTGCTTATATCGGGCAAACATCTTTGCATTTGCTAACTGGTACAAACCAGTACGTTCCATCTAAAATCAGACAGGGGAGGGAAAGGTAGGATCCGGTAGTCTTCCTCCTTCCACAGCCTTGGACTCTGCTATTGGCCAGCATTTGGTTGACGATCCATGCTGTGCTGATAAATATAAAATAGAGTGGTTCGAGGTGTTACACAGAGCAAACTCCAAAAATCATTTAAAGATTTTGGAGTCTGTCTCTATTGCGATTCGAAAACTTTTATGCCGGTGTTATTTCTCTTTAGGGAACTTTGACCCGTTCCCCCCTCGTTGTGCCAAGTTTTGGTTTTAGTCGCTTTTAAATGCAGCAATTTCAGATTAAATCTTTTTTTTAATCGTTTTTTTTTTTTTTATTTCTGGCACATCCAAATTCCCTCGTAGTGCTCTTTAATTTTTGTTAGTAATATTGTTTTGTATGCTATCGATTTCTCCTGACGAGATGATAGCCGAAAGAGCTCTTGAGAAATTTCTGTACATTTTATTTAAATCATTATATATATATATATATATATATATATATATATATATATATATATATATATATATATAACACCAGAAAAGGATTGTAATTTTTGTTAGGAATGAAGTTCTTAAATTGGAATCCACTTTTTAAAATTAGTTGTAAAATATTTCTTCCAAACACACAGAAATAATCAGGAAAAGACGTTTTATTTTGTGGGGCATATCATGAGGCTGAGTAAGGATTCACCAATACATATTCCTCTATAAAAAAAAAAAGGGCTATAACCTCCTATATAATACGAAGCGAGGTCGTTAGGCTGAAAGTAACCTGGATTAAGATTCTTGTTAACGCTTTGAACTGTGGTGGCTTTGTTATCAACACTAAAACATTCTGAGGAAATGAGTCACACACTTGTAAGCATTACAGACGATAGAATTGGAGTGGATACAACGAGCAGGAGGACAGCAAAAGAAAATTGTAAAAGATGAAAGAAATGAGGGTTTTTGGTTTTTTTTTCATATCTTCACAATTTGATTACTACTTTTAAAGAGAGTATAAAAATCTTTAACCATTTGCTTCTAATGCATTTTTTTTTTTTACCTTTTAGCAAATTGGGACATTGAACCAAGAAAACTCCACAATAAAAACAAAGCTGAGACGTTTGGAACAAGACAACCAAAGAAAAGTTAGTTCAGTATTTTCATATTTCTATAGTAATAATAACTGTTTTCTTATTTTTAATTGGTTAGCATTAAATAACTTTTAATTAAAACAATATACCCACTCTATCAATAACGACAGTTTTTCAAAAAATAATATTGCTTGCAAAGAATAAAAATGACTGATTTTATAATTACTAGCCTGGGTATTTGGAGGTGTGTTGAGCAAAAAAAGGTAGTAGTAGGCAGGCAGGCTCGAACCCATACCACGATGGAGGAAAAGAACGTGAAAAAAAAAAGTGATGTCTTTGCTATTGCCAAACCAGAAGTGACTCTGTCACTTTCGACTTCTTTTCTTATATTATCCAGGTTAACAAGGAGTTTTTCACAGTGTTGAATAGGATCGAACTATAATCTTTCTCTGATCGTAGTGATGCAATTACCGAATCTTCTAGTGGTTCATCATTCCTTGGTATTAACCGGGATAGGCCATCTGCATGTCCTAACTTCTTTGACAGAAGAAACTTCATATCAAAATCATAATTCAATAGAATTGGTCCCCATCTTTGGAGTCTGTTTGCTGTATATGTAGGCAACCCTTTCTTCGAGCCAAAGATAGAGATCAGCAGCTTGTGATCCGTTTGTAATTTGAAGTGTCATCCATGCAGATATCTGCGGAATCTTGTTCCCATGAAAATGATACTTAAGGATTCTTTCTCAATCTGAGAATAATTCCTTTCTGCAGGTAGTAGGGTTCTCAGTGCGTGTGCTATAGGTTTTGTAGATCCCTCCGACATTTTATGCAGGATACATGCGCTGATTCCATATGTGCTTGCATCACTTGTGACGATAATGTCTAAATCTGGGTGGTAGTGATTCAGGAATAGTTCTGATATGAACACATCTTTCAGCTTTTTAAACATCATCTTGCATTCTGTGGTCCAGTTCCAAACCTTGTCCTTCCTCAGTAGTTCGTTTAAAAGTGTTTGCAATGTGTTCATATTGGGAATGAAGGATTGGTAGTAGTTGGCTAAGCCAAAAGATTTTGCAATGTTGTTATATTGTGTGGGTCAGGTATATTTTTTACTGCTATCGACCTTTCTGGATCGGGCCATCTACTGTTTTATCTTCCCTAAGTACTTTATTTGTTGTGGAAAAATTCACATTTAGTGTCTTTAAGTCTGAAGCCATATTTATTTATCCTTTCAAATACCTGAAAAATGTGTTTTCTATGTTGCTCTATAGTTTCACTTTTTATTAGAATATCATCCAAGTATCTGATGGAAAAATCAAAGCTGCTCAACATCATATTTGAAAAACAGCTATTGCGACTTTGATTCCAAAAGCTAACCTATTGAATATAAATAGTCTCTTGTGAGTGAAAATACACAAAAGTTTCAAGCTTTAATCTTCAATGGGAATTTGTAAGTACACTTCACTCAGATCTATTTTTTTAGAATATTTTCTCTTCATTTAGTTTGGTAAACACTTTATCATAGTGAGTAATGATGATCCATTAGTGCTGCATTCAACCCAGTCGAGAATTCTGCACAGGCTCTGACATCTTTAGATTTTTTCTTTACATACACGATGGGGGCAGCTTACTTACTGTAGTCAACTGTGGTCAAAATTCCTGTTTTGATGGGTCTGTGCAGTTCTTCATTGCTCTTTTGTATAGAGGCAAACTGTATACTGTTTCTTTTTGAAAACTGGGGTGGCATTATCTTGTGATTTGAACTTCGCCTCCAATTTTGTACATTGCCTAGTTTATCAAAAAAAAAAAAAAAAAAACATTGTGGAATAACTCTTTCAGGTCGTTCTTTAGTTTTTCAGCTTTTCAGTTCAAATTTTTTGATCCAGTCTGTACCAAAAAGGTTATTAGTGTATTTTAACACAAACATCTCAAGTTTTCTCTTAGAAACGTCACCTTTGAATCTTATTCTTTCTCCAGTTACTGAATGAGCAATTTTCTTGGTTCTCATCATCCTTGATTTTCCAATTTTTCACCAAGTATGGTGGTTTATAATGGACAAATCCGAATCACTATCAAGTTGAAGTCTAACATCCTTGTCCCCAATTTTTACCATAACGAACTTCCATACACTTTTGTCCTCTGCTTGAGTCCTTGCTGCTTTTACATAGCTACAGTCGTTTTGGTTTACAATGTGAGACTTTGTGTCCATTGTGTCTACACAGATCACATTTCCGGAGCTGGTATGGATAGTTGTTCTGCCAGTGAAGTTCTCAACATCTTTTGCATGGGTAATGGGGCAAATCTGGCTTCTCTTGAGATTTTTCCAGAAAGTTATATTTGGCTTTCTCTTGACTGTTGGGAGAGTAAGATTTTTTTGCTACTTCATACCTTTCTAATGTGTGCTACTCCTGCCTCTTTTATATTTTTGGAGTCTTGCTTCCTCTGCCAATTGCTGAAGGGTTATATTTGGCTCCTTTTCAAATCTGTTTAGTGCTTGGCATCTTGGTCGACACTAAGCCTTGAATGAAAATCAGAACTTTAAAGTTGTCAGCTGTCAATGAGGATAGTCCGAAGTTGTCACAGTGTCTATTTATGACTGAAGCAAATGTGGTGTAATCTTAGCCTTTGCTGGTCAGGTTGATACATTTCTATTTTTTGTGAAATAAGCTGGTTTTTGGACAGTATAATTCCATCAAAGATTTCATAACCTCATCAAAGGACAATTCAGTCTGTTTCAGGATGATGTAGTTCACAAACTTGTTATATTCTGCAGCTCTCAATTTTTGTAATAAATGATGAACCTTCATCTGCTCACTTCATGACTTGCAATCTATCCTGAATACTTCAATAGTCAAATCCTCTTCAGGAATATAGTGAAATGTTTCTAATGCTGACCAGATTGCGGTTTAGAGAAAAACATTCCGATTTAATTTGATTTCTAATATATTAATATAATTGTATGATTTCTAATCTACTATATAATAAAATGATTGTAGAAATTCCCTCTGGACCAAAGTAGCATAGATTTCAACAACAGATGCCACCTACAAATTTAATACATCTTATGTAGCCTACGATCACCATTTTTGCCACATTCATGATAATAAAATGCTACATTATATCCAATGAGCAACACCATCACAATCACAACATCTATAGAGGAATGAGTTCCTATTTTTCTCTCTTATTACTTAGTGTCTTTACTGCTACCAGTTGACACCTGGACAAATTCTACATTTTCCCACGCTCTTGTGCTTGCGCTGCCTATAACTGGTTATTGCATCTACATTATTTAACTGGCTATTACATGAACATACCATATAATCTTTCCATTTTACGCTACCTAAATAATGAAGTCTCCCCAGCATAATTCCGATCAATCCGATTGCCTGAGCTCTCACTATTCTCATATTCTAGAATACAATTATCCCCCTTCATAAACTGCCAAATACATTATTACATGTAATTAGACATGAATGTACTACTACTAGATGTTCGTTTATTATTACATTTCTGCATCACTCCAAATACGCCGCCGACTTCTGTTGTATACATAAACGACCTTACGTTCGTTTCTTTTTCCATTTCTGCATCACCCAAACTACCCAGCCGATTTCTCGGTCATTTACATAAACACTCTTATTATCTTAGTACAGCTACTACTTTATGGCACTTGTCCCGTAAACTTACTTCCTCAGGATTACTATTTATTTACAGCAAAAGTTAAATGTTCTTCTCGCTTTCAGCACGCTTGAATTCACGTTTATATCCCCCCCCCTTTGAAAACAAAAAAACTTTTACAGCATATTTCTTCTTATTACATTCTTTGCCATGTGCAGCCTGCAATTTGCATATTATAATGCAGTTATTAACCAGAAAAAAAAAATCAAAACAAATATCCCCTGTTAGGCATTATAACACTGGTGAAAAAGGACGATACTGACAGAATCACGTAGAATACATTAAGTTTAAAAATTAACAACAAAACCGGAGTATCCAACAATGAAAATCATTCAAATATTTAGCATCATTTATTATCTGAAAATTAAAATAATCCCTTGCATTTTATTACAGAAAAGGGTTCCATGTTTCCCTCACAATCACAACAAAAATACAAGAATCCAACAATGAAAATAAGAAAAAAATACTTAGCATCATTTATTATCCAAAAAATCGGTGATTTATAAAATAAATAATCCTTTACGTTTCCTTAGAGAACAGTTCCATGTTTCTGTTAAAAATATAAATAAGGGTTATTGTTTTTTGAACCTAATAAAAACATTTAAATAAAAGCATTTAAATAAACTGCAATGAACAAAATATCCAGGTAGGTAGAAGAGTAAATTATTTAGCCTTTGACAAAATGGTTATTTGCTACTTTTAGTTTTTTTTTTGGATGCACTCATTTAATTCGTTCAATGCTTTAAGTTTTTTATTTTTACTTTTTTTTTGTAAATTGAGTGATTTTTTTTTTTAATAAAACAATGCTTTTTTTCTTTTTTTTTTTTTGGTGTGTGTATGTGTGCGTCTGTAATTATTTTTCCTTCAAGTTTCTATAACTCGAGAGTTTATTTTGGAGGTTTTGCCAAAATGAAACTCGATTTCATATAATTTAAATAGTTAAGTATTGCCAAAAATCAATAATACTAATAAAAAGAATATTTATTAAATGGTAGAGGACAGACATAGACATAAGGTCCGTTTTAGAGGCGGGGAAAATATAGTTCTCCCACAAGTGGCACAATGGATTGGGAAAAATACTTTTTTTATAGGTGGGGGTGGGGGTAATTTTTACATTAGGTCCACCTCCACAATTTTCTGTAGAACAACGACTTTTAGAAGTACTCAACTATGCTGATTAAGAAAATCCTATTCTAATTTTGCAGAGACGAGTGCTTTTAGAGATCACTGGCTGCCAGGTTTGTACGCATGCGCGATAAACAATTCTACTTCTATACAACCAACACCCTCACCCCCATTACTTTTTTTTCACCATGTACAGGTGAGGATGCTGACAATTATCACGGCAAAATTTGGGAGAATTATTCCTCCCCCTCCCCAAAGAAAAGGCGGTTGTCTACTCTGACAGCCGTTCTAAACATGCAAATGTTGGCAGTGTCTATTCCGAATGCTGTTCTTAAGATGGCGAGGTTGGTGGTGTCTATTCTGAAAGCCGTTCTTAACATGGGGAGTTTGGGATATCTATTCCAAACGCCATTCCTTACATGACAATACTCAAAGAAGTGAAGTGAAAAAGCCATAATTGTTTTTTTTTTTACATGTTAATATAAGACGACATAAAACTGGAAATTAATTTAATACTATTCGTGGAAGAGTTGAAAAGAAGAGGAAGACTTTAACAACAAACGGAAACAGCTAGGACTGTGAATCTTTCTATTATTATTCTAATGCACCATTTTTTGTAATTTTATTCATACTGATTTACACATTCCTTTAATTGCTTTTCTTAGATTCAAGCAGTACTGCCAGTGTCTGTAATTGTTTAGGGATGGCAGTGGCCATCAATAACCGTAGTTCACGTTTTGTGAGGGAAGGGCAGGCTACTACCAGGCAATGCCGGTTACTGGGTCCTGCTATTATATTAATATAATTGTATGATTTCTAATACAACAATATAATTGTATGATGTCTAATATATAATTATATCATTTCTAATATATTAATGTAATTGTATGGTTTCTGATATAATAATATAATCATTGTTAATATCATTTATTATGTAGTATAAAAATCATTGTCATTTAAGGCTGACCAGTTTAAATGTGTTTACCTTTCATTTTTACAAGCAGTTTATTGCTAAATATTCCTGTCTATGGATTGATCAGAATACAACTACCCTCCCCCAAGCCACCACACCCTTTTTTTTTTAACATATTTCTTTCCTTTTGTATCTTTCAGGAAAAAGAAATCAATGATTTATTAAATCCTGGAAAGGTAAGAAAAAAAACTTAAGAAAAAAAACTTAAGAAAAAAAAAACTAAACAAATTATTTTGCTCTTCTATATTTTCAAATCTTATGAATTTTCTAATATATATCAGCCACCTTCCATCCATAAAAACCATGTGTATGTGTTATCGAATAAAACACATGCCCTTTTCTAGCTGCAGGACGAGACCATTTCAAGTGCTAAGAAATGAGAAAATAAACAACAAGTCAGACAACCACCACCTGAAATTAATTTTGAAAAAAAATTTCCCACTCTATAATAAACTAGGCTAGGTGTTCGGAGTTGCCTGGGTGTTTGGAGATGTGTCGTGGACAAAAAAAAAAAAAAATGTGGGAGTAGGCAGGCAAGCTCAAACCCGTAACGCAGAGGAGGAAAAGAATGTGAAAAAAAAAAAAAACGTGACGTCTTTGCTGTTGCGTCCATCGCCAAATGCTAGTCAATCGAAAAGGGTAGATAACTTTAAAAAATATCAGTGAAAAAGCGACCCCTCCCTGTAGAAAAGTGCCCAGTTGAGGATGAAGGAATTAATGTTTTTAGCCAATTTTTAGATATTTGTTGCCCGAAGGGTCGAGCTTCAAAACAATACCGATCTCATGAAAATCCGTCACCTCTGATGAAAGGTTTAGGCAGACATACAACATACATGCATACATTTAAACAGACAGATGAGATTTATATTATAGAAAGCCAACTATGTTTTTTTAGGTCATCAGAAATGATAAGTAAAAATAATTAACTTGTAATTTGATGATTTTGTATGAATGTGTTAGTAATGTTTTCGGATAAATATCAAGTGTGAACACTGGTAAAACATGTTTTTTTTTTACCATCTGCAAACAAAGGATGTATAACTATTTGGATTCTCCAAACTAATTTTCTCATTTTTAATATTATTTTCACATTTCGGGGTAGCATGCTCTCTTTTCATCATCCGTGACTAAATGGAAGGCCTAAGTAATTCGCAATTGTATTTTGAGTGTCACCCACACTGAGGATTTAACTGTCAACCCTCAGAATAGTGTAACTTTTACAACTAACTTTTGTCAAGTACTCTATCCACTATGCCATGGGTTCTTGGCTGATGGAATGATAAAAGGGTTCTGTTCAAAATTCCATGCAGATTCCCGAGTTCGACAAGATACACCTCAAGAAGGTCAGACGTTACATTGACCAAAACAATGTGCAAATGACATTCAAGATGAGAATCCAAATAATACAAATGATATTTTATCTTTATAAATTTTGGAAATAACATAATTTTAAACACAAATATATACAACTCTTTATCCGTAGCTTAACAATTTCTTAGACTAATAGAACAACTAACTCATACTCCTCCCTTTTTGCTGGGATTTATATAGATATCCTCTCATTCATAGTTAGATATATACTAAAATTACATGAGAATTATCAGCTGTTTCATCTCTGGTCATAAAAACTGTCAAACCAGAGTGCCTATTCTCTAGAGTGGACATAAATTCTGTAAAATTTCAAGTGGTTTGCTTCTGGACATGAACCCTCATTTTCAAGAAGCCATGTAGTGTACATGTTTATAGAATTATGGAATTAACCTTTTTATTATTCATGAATTTGTAGTTATGATGTTGCATTCTGCAGGGGATTCTTCATTTGCTGGTTGGAGCTTTCTTGGCTGGCGAATATTTTGGTGGATGGTGGATCTTTTTATTGGATGGATCATTGATTACCATTAATAAAACATGCATGAAGACTGTTGTATAAAAATATACAGTTTTTATATTCTGTATAATAGTGTATTCACTATTCTCAGCAGAGAAAAAGAGAAAGTCTAAACTAATAATGAAACGATTCCAATATTTTTACCTATTCTGATACACTTACCAATTCTATTCTAAATTCTTGATTCTGATTCTTTTAAAATCTCTAAATATTTAACTATTGAGGGTTTTTTTTCTTTTCTTTTTTAATTTTTGAATTACCATCAAAACTCATGTAATATGTGCATGTATTTTTGCAAAAGTAAAAATACATTTGTGGGGGTGATTTATACCAAGGTTTCCCAAAGTGGGCTCCATGAATGAGCCTGAGGGTCCCAGAAGCTCTTTCTTAAAGAGGACCAAATACTTTATATGAAAAAATTAAATAACTGCAGACGTTTAATTATTGATCTTTTTTTACTGGAAAAAGATAATCATTAGTTAGTGTTTTTCATGTTTATTTTTAAAATCATCTTATTGGTGTTCTGTGAAAAACCTCTGCTCTGCTCATGGTGTCCTGAAGTTTGTGAAACCCTGATCTATACATATTAGTTTTACTGATAGTTTAAAATCAATAAATATTGATCATTTTATCATTAGTACTAGCAATAGAAAAATAAATTTAAAAAAAATAAAAAGAATCGTTTTTGGCATTGGAAAATAGGCACCAATTCAGTTAACCATCCCAACACTAGTCTTTTCACCTCATTTCTTTTGTAACAATTACGTTTTTATTCCTCTAGGTCTCTGACAGTTTTGTAAAAATCTAATTGCTTATATAAAAATGTCCTATTGAATTGGGAAAACTTTTTGTTATTCAAATTTTCAACACATTTCATGTCTGACCTCACAATGATTTAATTAAATCTAATCTAATTAAACTAAGTCTAACCCAATAGTTTTCAACCTTTCTTTGACTCATGCGTCTTTTTGCCTTTTAATATTTTAGGGATGAACCCCAGTTTGGAAACACCCATTTAGCATAGCACACTGTTCACCCATAATGGAACAATCTGTTTTATTTGTATGATTTGAGGAAATTCAATTATTTTGTTAAATATTTGGTTTTCTTTTCTCAGCATGAAGATCTACACAGAACTTTGAGAGACCAGAATCCAAATTCATCCGCTGTAAGTTTCGACTTTTGTTATATAACTTTTGAAAAGATAAAAGTGTCGCCCTAAAAAAAAAAAAAAAAAAAAACAAAAAAAACACTACAGCTTTATTTTAAAACCTTTATTGAAAATATCAATCCAGGTAACTTGATTATTTAGTGGAGCTGATATCTATTCAATGTAACTGCCTTCAGCTTCAATCACTATCTCGATATGGGTCCGGAACTGAGAGCATGCCTTTTTCACAAGTGCCAGCGGGAGCTCTTCAAATACACGGCAGATGGCGGCGATCAAGCTGGCTTTGGTGTTGTGAGAGGTCAAGTTGGTGATGTTCTCGACGTATGACTAAATGAAGTAGTCCAGTGGATTCAGGTCGGGAGAGAAGGGTACAAAGTCCTAACACCCCTTCTGAAGCCAAGCCTGGGTTTCTTTGAACTTGTGGCTCAGCACCGAGTCCTGCTGCCACACCCAGGGTCTGCCAGTGGCGATCTGATTGCATCAGGGAATCATCACACTCTTAAGCACATCCAGGTACACTTTGGTGTTGACTTTCAAGCCGATTTTGAAGATGAGAGGCGACATTATGTGGCCCTCACTTGAAACTACACCAAAGACCATAGCCATAGCCGGAAACTTTCTTTTCATCACCCTGGGCACATCCCTGTTATTTGTGGCAATCTAGCTATGGTTTTGACTGTTGTGCACCTGATCCTAGCAGAAGTTCTTTTTGTGTGAAAAGAACCAGAGAATGTTTGGCTTCTTGGGATGCTTCAGTTTGTTGAGCAAACCAATGGATGTGATTAGCCTGAGGTTCTTTGTCTTCTCGCTCAAGACTTGGCTTGTCTCACGTTTATACTCTTTTACATTTCTGAATTTCTACATTTGATTGAATGAAAACCAGTGACGCGCAAGGAACTTTTTCAGGGAAGACGCTCAAGTGAAAAAAAAAACGGTGGGACATAGACCTATAATACATTCCTCTGAAAAGGACACTTTTAAAGCAGGAGTAAAAAAGCAGATGCTTAGGCACCCCTCGCACCCATTCTCTTTTTTTTATTACATTTTCACCCCAAACAAGGCACATTGCCACTTTGATGTAGGGGGCTACTATTAGGGACACAGGCTACAGGGGTACTAGGTGGGGAGTTGGGCAGCAAGATGTCGGTTCACATTACACTTGAATTTCTGCATATCAGTACAGTTGGGGAAGTAGGAACCTGGCAGGGAGTTCCAAAGTCTAGCTGTCCTGGAGAAGAAACTACTGGAGTAGAAGGCTCTCTTACATCTAGGGATCTCTACTGTGAAGGGGTGAGATTGTACTGCTTGTCAGGCAGAGGGATGTTACATTGCATCGATGGGACAGAGGCTGAAGCTTGAATGATAGTTCAGGACCTATTAGGTTGGTGACTCTCTTTTGAACCTTGTCTAGGAGTGAGAGACTAGTAGCAGATGCACCGGCCCAAATATGACAACAATACTCCATACATGAGCGAATGGTGGCCTTATAGAGGTACAGGATACTTTCAGGGGTCAGTAGCTTTCTAGCACGTTAGAGAGAACCTACCTTTTTCGCAGCGGTCCTGGCAGTGCTCTCAATGTAATTGTTCCAACTCATGTTTCCTGTAAACGTTAGGCCGAGGAGTTTAAAAGATGTGCTTTCAGATAAAGAGTCTTTGGCCATTGCTATTGGTGGCAGAGAAGGTTTCTTATAGTTATTGAAGGAAACCAGTTTAGTCTTAGCAGCATTGAATGCGACCATCCATTTTTGTCTCCATTCCACTACAGATTGGAGGTCATCCTCTAGTGTTTCTGCCATTTCTTTAGATATGTGTTCATTTGTTTCCCTGTCATGTCTGTTATAGAGCGTGGTGTCATCAGCATATATACCCATCTCACAGACAATTTTGTCAGGGAGGTAATTTATGAATATTAGGAATAATAGATGTCCAAGGATAGACCCCTGAGGCACTCCCGCATTTATATCATATTGTTTAGATGTATGGCCATCGAGAACAACCTGGATTTTTCTCTTATCTAAGAAGGATTTAATTATGTTAAGTATTCTTCCAGTGATACCGTATGATCTGATTTTCATGAGAATACCTTCGTGCCATACCCTGTCAAAAGCCTTAGATATATCTAGAGCTACCGCTCTACCCTCCCCTGCTTTGTCAAGTGAATGGTATATATGCTCAGAGATTACAGTTAGAATGTCTGCTGCGGAACGGGCTTGCCTAAATCCATATTGTTGGTCGGTAAGAAGTTTAGCATCTGTAAGGTGATGGACTAGAGCTTGGTTAATTATGGTCTCAAATATTTTGGAAAAAAGTGGGAGGAGGCTAATTGGGCGATAATTTGCTGGGTCAGTACCTTCGCCAGAATTCTTGAAAACTGGTACCACAGAAGCAGTTTTCCAGCAGGCAGGAAAGCAAGATTCATTAAGGCATTTGTTGTAAAGTTTGGAGAGTATTGGAGCTACTTCGGCGGAGCACTTTTTTAATAGCACAGCCGGGATGAGATCAGGTCCACATGCTTTTGCAGTGTCAAGATTTTTTATAATGGCATGCTCCTGAGAAGGGGTGATTTTCAGATTGTCGAGTGTGGCGTCTGTCCGCAAAGAAAAGTCTTCTGGGAGAGGGTGGTTAGCAGGGTCTAGTGTGGAGTTGGAGGCAAACCGACTGGCAAGCATGTTAGCCTTCTCGGTTGCTGAGCAAACAACTTCATGATTGTTGGATAGTGGGGGAATTGTTGATTGCCCATTATTTACTACACTGTTGTAGATTTTCCAGAAGTCACGGGTTCCTAATTTCTGAGCTTCGATGCGTTTTTGGATGGTTTCAGTAAATTCTCTCTTAGCGGTCTCTATTTTTGCGCGATGGCAGCTGCACATGTGGAAGTAAACCATTGGGGAGAGTGAGGTTTACTATAAAATTTCCACGTGGGGACATGTGCTTCAATTGCTGTTTTGAACAATTCAGTGGTCTCATTTGCGCACTGTTCAGCAGGAAGTGAAAAGATATTTTGCCATGGGGCATCTCTAATGAGATCCCTGATGGCTTCCCAGTCAGCCTTTTTATAATATCTTGTTGTTTTGAGCAATGGCTCTTCCATTTTGGCTCTAGAGTTTAGGGTGATTTTAACTATTATCACTACATGATCAGCATTCCCAAGTGGGCTGTGGGCGTTCGTAACACAATCATCAGGAACTGTGGTCAGAAACAGATCTAAAAGTGATGCGTGTTGCTCTTGCTGGTCAGGGAAATGGTTTGGAAACGTAACCGTCTGTGATAGGGAATGAGATGTAGAGAAGCTATGTGTTGTGGTACCAGCTGCTTCTGTGTAATTAAAGAATCCAAGCCAGTTACTGTGGTGGACATTGAAGTCACCAAATACATGAATTTGTGCGCTAGTGTCGAGGAAAGTGCTGTATGTATGCTGTCAGAGACTTTGTTTATTAGGGTACAGTCCTGGGTCGAGGGAGAGTGGTAGAGAAAATGAAAGTAACTAATATTATGTTGCATGTTAAGTCTAAAGCACATAAAGGCTTGATCGTCCGATTCTAATTTTCTTTCTCTAGTCAGGGGGAGGGTGTTTCAAATATAGAATCCAAGCCCGTGCATATGTCTGTCAGAGTCCTTGCGGCAGAGTGGGAGATATCCGGGCATGTTAAAGTAGTTAGAGGGGATGGAGAAGTGTAGGTTAGTCTCACTTAGTGCTAAGATATTCGGGGTATTTGTTAGGAGAAATGCTTCAACATCATTTAAATTAGTTCTAAGCCCACGGATGTTAGTAAATACAAGCCTGAAGGGAGGAGACAATTTGATTTTCTTTGAGTTTTGTCCTGGTTTAAGCGTAATTTTAGATTGTACTGTCATTTTTTTAAAGTTTCAGTTTAGGTAAGGGGTGCTGAACAATTGGTTATGCAGAACAGCAGGCATGCAACACAAGTAGACCATTAGCTGACCTTCCATCTACTAGGACCGTGGCCTCAGGAAAGCCCACCGGGGATGATTGCTGGGTCCCTTTCCATGCGCGACATGGCACTACAAACATCCCAATATTATTCAACTGTTGATGGAGCAGCCGCTCTAAGCGCTACCAAAAAGTTAAGGCTCTTGTACTACCAGTCGGGAACAGCAGCCAGGAACTAAAAATCCGATACCCTCAACTCATCAGACGATGGTCAACCCAATCTACTTGTACTGGCATTATGATGTTCAAGCACTCCCAACTGCCCAGTTTAGAGGAGGATGGAATGTGTCGGGAGTGGGGGAAATCGGCGGTCATTGCCCTAGTCAGGAAACAAGGTCGACCACTGAGTGTTTCTGTTGAATCCCTGTGCTTCGACCTCTACGCCTGGCTAATAGGCAAAGAAGGAGTATGGAATCCGGGCGATAGACAGTGCCTATCTACTCTTTAAGCAGTTTAGGTTTGCAGACCAGTAATTTGTTCAAGTCACCAGCTCTAGGAAGGATGTCATCTAAGAATGGAGGAGCCGCCCTCCCCTTAGGTTTAGCTTCAGAGTTTTCCTTCTCCTAGACGGATGACCTGGGAAGATCTACGAGTCCATCAGCACCGAGAGGGTTTACCCCGCGCCTGGGTCCTAATCTAGGTATTTCTGTGACCCCGCGTGAGTAGTTAATGTTACTGGGTTAGTATGTAAATGTTATGTCTACTGAGAAATTATACTCCTCAAAGTGATTAAGGAACATTACTATTACATTGTTACTGGAGGAGCGGGTGTGTAAAAGTTCATGCATATATTTGCAACAGTTGGAAAGAGTTAAGATATGGTTTAATATTTTTCCTTTAAATTTAGAAATTTTTTTTTTATATTATTTATATGTTGGCTTAGGAATAGGATAACGCGTTACAAAATGACTTTATATTAAGCGTGTGTAATGTATGAGTGTTAGTAGCAGCTTGGGGAGTAGGGTAGACGTAGTGTTTAGGAGAGGATTAACTTACAGAATACAGGAGTATTAATTTTTAGAATTTATAGTCAAGTAAAATTTAGTTATAGAGACAAAAAAAAAATTCATTTTTTTTTTCTTTTTTATTTATTTAACATGCAAATCAAACAATGGCAGTCGTCTTGGAGGAAATGAATATATTGGATATACGTAGCACGCAAGAGAGGGGTGCTTCTACCATAATAAGATTACGTGGCGCGTCGGAATTCGTAGTTAACGACAGTCAATTAGGTCAGGCACAAAGCATTGTGTATCTAATCAGAAAGACATAGTGACGTATCTAAGATCACTGTATATTTCAGGTACATATATAATTGAAAGTAAAGCAAACTATATTCCGAGGTTTGTTATAGATAGCAAGTTAGCCACATATTCAATACGAGCGAGTTTATAGTAATTGTAGATATTAAGTATTTTACTTAAATAAAGTCGTATCTTCTAGTGTGAAAAAAAAAAATAAGTCCAGGTTTCTGAAACTTGTGGGATTTGCTTTGCAAAGGCTTTTTTCCCTGATGAAACCCCTCAACTTTAAAGAGAAAAATTATTCCAAATTTAATAAGAAAAATTATTTCAGAGTGAATTTCACATTGAAAACGTTCACCAATCAAACAAATCAATTAGAAAACTTGAAGCTCTTTTTCAAATACGGTAGAACCTCGGGATATGGCAATAAAAATTAGTAACAAAATAAAGTACAGTATATAATACACATGTATATAATAAAAAAAACATTATAAATAACAATGTAAGGCGGGGCAAATACAGTAACTAAGGTTCGGAAAAACATTGTAACCTGAAAAACATGTATCCTAGGGCCACTGTATCCCAGGGTTCTGTATTTCATTAAAATTTGAAAATTTTGGATTGGCTGAAAAGAGAAAGAAGAAAAATGCAAAAACTGGCGATCATTGAAAATTGTAACACTTGGTTTCTTTGTCAGAATTTAAGTCATTTACAAACTTTCTGGGAATTCCATGGGAACGAGGATAAAATCAGTACTCCGGTTAAATTTTATTCAATATGAGAATAAAGATATTTTATTTTACTTATAAATTGATATAAATATATATTATACAAATTAAAAATAAAAATACAGTAGGACCCTGGGATATGGCATTAAAAATTAGTAACAAAATACAGTAACGTATATAATACACATGTATATAATAAAATAACATATAAATAATGCCGTAAGGCAGGGAAAATACCATAACCAGGGTCCGGAAAAACATTGTAACCCAAAAAAAATGTATTCTAGGGTTCTACTGTATTGCCACCATCAACCAGATGATGAAAAATGCTGAAGTTTTTCATCTTTTTTTTTTTTTTTTTTGTAGGCCATTCACAGCCTGAAACAAAAGATTCTGAAATTAGAGACTCAATTAAAAGACAAAGAAAATGCATTCAGGTAAGTGTGACAATAGAGATGAACAAGAAAACTTATCAGCTCCAAAACAGATTAGATTTTTTCATGAGAAAATAGAACTTTTTTTCATAATTGCAGATTTTTATGAGTGGAACTAATTTGCATGTGTAGAGACCAACTGATTAAAAAAAAAAGAAATTGAATTAAAAGCAGTTGAGGAGTCAAATTTTGTACACATAAGTGAAAGTGCAGGCATGGAATTCCTTTCTAAAAGGTTGTTTAGTTCTTTCCCACTGCAAGAACTTAGACACCAGGGTTGGAAAGTGGAATTGAGAAGTCAGCACCCCTGAGGAGGGGCTCTCTGACTTGCAAATAGTGCCTATGTATTTCTTGGTGAGGGCATATCTGGCGATTAGCAATAAACTAACCCCTTCTCAAAGAGAGAAGGCAAAGCCTGGGAGGATGGACCCCCTAGAACTACACAGAACTAAACTCCCGTCACAAAATCAACAGGGACCGGATCATTACAAGAATGCTCTAATCTCTTAATTTGGGGGCCCAGGATAAAGATCCTTAGCCGAGTTTCTAAAAGACTGAGAAAAGTCATATGACCAAGAAATTCAGCATTCTTTGAAAGAAGTGCGATTCACCATTTGACCTACACCAACCCTTGACCAAAGAGATTGAGAATGAGATCTGAAAAGCTGCTCTTGACCTCAGGGTTCCACACAGATCCCTCTGTCAAGATGCAATTCAGGGAAGCCACTCTACGGCATATCAATGGCACGTCAAGTTGGGCATTCGCCAATCTTCAAAATGTTGGATATAAACCTTTCTGTGAACTTAGTGCCTCCTTCTGTTCCAGAGAAGCAAAGACAGAAAGTACCAGAAAACCTTGAGGTGGGTTGCAGACAGAGGAAGTATGACTAGTCGGTAAAGGATGGCAGGGAAGATGTAAGTAATTCACACTTCAGCATTACCTTTTTCAGGAAAGCTTTCTTTCAGAGACAAGTGTTAATCGATCCTTCAAATTTTAACTGTACCTCCGATCAATTCCTCTCAAGCTGGAAATCTGGTCCAAAGATTTGAACTGGGCCATCAGTCTTGCAGAAAGGAGCTGGAAGTGTAGTGTTACCACTGCAGCAAGTCAATCAATGCAGTTGGGTACTCTGTTTAAGTGAATTTTTTTCCCTTGCTCTGACATTGATATTAAAAGCCTACTTTTTCTATTTAAAATTATTAAAACAAACTTTCTTAATATACTCAGTCATGGAATGCGAGCGACTGCATAAACGTTAACTAAGTTGAACATTCCTTTGAAAAACGAAAAAAAAATTAATTATTCATTTTTATGGTTTCTTATTTGATGATTGATTTCATTTAACTATTATGCTTAATTCTATTTATGCATAGTTTCTACATTGTGCATAATTGCATAGAATTTAGGATGAAAATATTCTAGCATACTGATATATATATATATATATATATATATATATGTGATTTTTGTCGATGTGAGCAAAACGACTACCAAATTTCTCTCTGAATATTTGGTCTACAGATTTGAAACTTGATATATAAGGTATTTGGACTTTAGGAACACTTTCAATTTGGTTTTTAGCCGGTAAAAATAGCTGCTAAGGGGTTCCAATTGAAAAAAAATGTTTACTGTGGCTGGAGTAACTTTTTAAATCATTACTATATATATAATAGGTACAATATAATAATCAATAGAGAATTTGCTCTATAATAATAATAATAATAATAATAATAAATATGAAAATGCATAAATCAAAATATATTCAAGCATATTTTATGACTGGGTAATGCCGGGCAGTATGCTAGTATATATATAAACTTGTATATATATATATATATATATAACTTGTATCCGCTCTTGTAACTATAGAAATCATAAGGATATCACATATGGCAGCATATTTTGGATTTTAATAAAATTTAGAATCAGACAAAAAAATTGATAGAATAAAAACGTTTGAATTTTCAATTATTTTTTTTTAATTTGAAAATCATTTGAATCTAAGTTATGCATCAAATTGGTTCTCATCATGGCTAGCCTTCAACACATCGTTAATATTAAAAAATAATTGGATATTAATTTTCAAAGACAAAACATCTCTCCATTACGTTTATTTATTTATTTATTTTTTTTTTATTTCTTAAGGGGAACTTTTTTTTAATTCTTTGGTTTTTATTTAGAATTTGACCTATTAAAAAAACAAAACAAAAATACGGAAGAATTTTTATGATGTAAATTATGGAACTAAGATATATTCCAAAAATCATATAATTGATCAAGTATTGTTTTTGCTTTTTTTTTAATTAAGAAAATCAAATCTTATAACGAATTAGTTGGGATAGCCAGTAAGCACCATTTAAAAAAATTCTTTTTTAGGATGCATTAAAATTAAAGGGCGGACAATTCAATTTGACTATTGAGATTTATCTATTTTTCCAGAAGTAAGAGATCATCAAAGGCTACCAAAAATACTTAATTGCTAAAAATCCTAAAGTTTTATTTTCTTAAATAAAAAACTACTTGATCAATTTATGTGACTTTTGGAATATAACATGTTCGTCCTGTGACGAGTATGTACATTGAAAGATTTTTCTGTATTTTTTTGTTTTTTGAATAAGTGTAATTCTAAATATACACCTTTTTTTTAAGTTGTACTAATTGTTTCTTTTTTTAAGTTGTACTAATTGTTTCTATTTTTTTAAGTTGTACTAATTGTTTCTTTTTTTTAAGTTGTACTAATTGTTTCTTTTTTTTAAGTTGTACTAATTGTTTCTTTTTTTTAAGTTGTACTAATTGTTTCTTTTTTTAAGTTGTACTAATTGTTTCTTTTTAAAGTTGTACTAATTGTTTCTTTTTTAAGTTGTACTAATTGTTTCTTTTTTAAGTTGTACTAATTGTTTCTTTTTAAAGTTGTACTAATTGTTTCTTTTTAAAGTTGTACTAATTGTTTCTTTTTTAAGTTGTACTAATTGTTTCTTTTTTAAGTTGTACTAATTGTTTCTTTTTTAAGTTGTACTAATTGTTTCTTTTTTGAGTTGTACTAATTGTTTCTTTTTTGAGTTGTACTAATTGTTTCTTTTTTGAGTTGTACTAATTGTTTCTTTTTTTGAGTTGTACTAATTGTTTCTTTTTTTGAGTTGTACTAATTGTTTCTTTTTTGAGTTGTACTAATTGTTTCTTTTTAAAGTTGTACTAATTGTTTCTTTTTTTTAGTTGTACTAATTGTTTCTCTTTTCTCTATTCATTGCAGCAAACTTCAAAGTGATTTGAAGACAACAAAAATTGAAGAATTAAAAGTTCAAATGGAGACTTTCTACCAAGAGATTGTCCGGCTTCAAAATTGCAATGGTCAACTTCACACAAAAGGGTAAGTAACTCTTCAAAACGAACATATCATTTCCTTCTGTAGATTAGTTAATTGATTCACTGTATTTAGATTTTGGTTTCGATCTCAGAGTATTTTTTATACTTACAAGAAGTGAACTGTTTAGAAAAAACATAATACTCGCATGCACATGTCTCAGTTTCTTTCCGTTAAATATAATATATCTCTATAAATATAATATTAATGCATATTTTACGACTGGGCAATGCCGAGCTGCCTGCTACAGGGTTTTGGCATTAAGATACTTTTCCATACAAAAAAAACCTTAACTAAATATTCAAATCAGATAAAATTTGTGTCTCAAATAAGATCTTGCCACGAATAACCCACATACTTGATCAATTTATGTGACTTTTGGATTATAACTTTTACAAGGAATGGTGTACCTTCTCCAAGTGAGGTAATAACCTCAAGTAACAGCACACAGCTGGATACTCCGTGAGACTAGATGAATTTTTGTCCTGGAATTCAATAAAACCAATAGATCACAAGAAAAAATATGCTATAACTTATTTAAATGGTTAATTGGAAAATAAGGTTCTTAATTTCTTTATTAACTCCGTGTTTTAAAAGTAAGAGAATTTTAATAGAATATTCAAATATCTATGTATCTCATATATAGATCAAGTGTTATCTCATATATAGATCAAGTGTTAGCCTCAGGAAGGGAGGTCCCTTGATTCTGAGAACTTCGACTGAAGTAAAATGAAACAAAAGAATGAAATGAATCAATTTGATGAGGTACAATTTTTGAGATGAGGATTGATAATTTGAATCATTCTGACTACTGTTCTCATCACAAATGTTATTTTCATGTTTTGTAATTACTGACTTTCTTCAAGTGTATCTTGTCCAAATTTTAGTTAAAGTTAAGAATCTGTATGGGATTTTGAACAGAACCTTTCATTTAATCCATGGGAATAGCATGTTCTTATTCTCTCAGATATGACCAGGTAGAAGTCTTAAATTTTGAACTGTCTTCTTAGCATTATCCACACTGAGAAGAGTTTCACTTTGAACTGAATTTTATTTAGTATTTTATCCATTACGCCATAGATGAGAAAAGTAGTCTAATAATCCGAGTAATCTGAACGAATTGAACTTATTTGACTTTTTTTTTTGTGAAAATCCAGATCTGCCAAATTGAAATACGGGCCGAACAAAGTGAAAACCTTGAGCGAAACAATTTTACATCTGAACGAAAATGTTCAACAACTACAAATTGAAAATCATTCATTGAAAAAAGATTTAGAACAGGCTTTAGACAAAATTGAACTCAACAAGAATGAAGAAATGGATTTTTTTGACGGTAAAAGAAAATCTCATTTTGTCTCATTTTTTTTATTTTATGTTGGTCAACATTTGTTTAATGATTATTGCATATGACATTAATCTATCTATATATCTATAAAAGTGTGTGTGTGTGTGTGTGTGTGTGTGTGTGTGTGTGTCTGTCTGTGTACATTTCCCTACACAATAACTGTCAATTTTTAGTCTACAGAGTCGAAATTTGTATGGAGATTTGGGAAAATCTTTGTAATCCATTTTCGGCCAGAAATTTGGCTGTTAAGGGGTCAAAGTTCAACAATTTGACTTTTGAGAACTCTATCAAACTCCTTCGCCAATTTTGGGTATAAACACTTGAAATTTTAGATATAGGTTCCTTGGATATGGATCTAACTTAATAACTTGATTTGAGCCCAAAACAAATGTTACGGGGGGGGGGGGGGGTCATAATAGGGGTCAAAGTTTTAAAAAAATTTGACCTCTGTGGTCTCTACCAAATTACTCAGACCATTTCTGATCTAAACATTTGAAATTTTACATAAAGGGTATTCATAGATAGGGCAAACTTTTTAATCGGTTTGGGTTGAAAATTTGAGCTACCAATATATAAATGTATGTATGTATGTTTGCATGTCTGCCTAAAACTTCCGACAGAGGGGACGGATTTTTACAAGATCAGTATCGTTCGGACGACAAATATTGAAAAATTGGCCAAAAACATTAATTTCTTTACCCTCAACTGGGAACTTTCCTACAGGGATGGGTCACCTTTTTTCGCTGATAATTTCATAAGTAATCACCTCTTTTTGATTGTCTAGCCTTAATTTAAACCTACGTCACTTCTGTTTTGGCGGTGGTCGTAACAGCAAAGACGTCACTTTTTTTCCCCATTCTTTTCCTCCTTCGTGGTACGGGTTCGAGCTTACCTTCCTACTCCCACTTTTTTTTTTTTTTTTTTTTTTTTTGCTAGCACACCTTCAAACACCCGGGCAATGCCGGGCACCCATGCTAGTTATCATATAGATTAAAGGACAAGCCTTAGACCACAGGCTTATTGTCACCTGACGATGTCTTTTTAGAGTGAAACAGAAGATTTATTGAAGCGACTCATAGTAACTTTGTTTAGCTTAATTGAATAAAATAATATATCAGGTGTCCAAGAAGTCACTGAAAAATAAAGAGACAAATTTAAAAGAAAGCCCTTCAGTGACTTTTTGGACATATATTAGTCTGATGATTTCCCATAGGAATGAAACAAACGTTTCTGTTTAATGTACTTCCCATAAATATATTTTCAGACAACCACTAACTCTACTCATATATTGAGCACTCTTGATGTAAATACTGAATATATATCTATATTAATGTATCACAAAAGTGAGTACACCCCTCACATTCCTTCAAATATTGAAGTATATCTCTTCATGGGACAACACTGTAAAAAGTTTTTAACACAATGAAAAGTAGTCTATCTGCAGCATATAAGAGAGTTAATTTATTTTTCCCTCAAAATAACTCAAAATATAGCCATTAAAAGCTAAATCCCTGGCAACAAAAGTGAGTACACACCTTACAAAAAGTTGTCAATATTAACATACAACATGTCAACGCTCAATATTTTGTGTGGCCACCATCATTATCCAAAACTGCCTTTACTCTCCTGGGCATAGAGTTTACCAGAGCTTCACATTTAGCCACTGGAATGCTCTTCCACTCTTCAATTACGATGTTGTGGAGCTGGCGGATATTTGAGACTTTGTGCACCGCCAACTTCTGTTTGAGGATGCCCCAAAGATGTTCTATTGGGTTCAAGTCTGGAGATATGCTTGGCCAGTCCATCACCTTTACCCTCAGCCTCTTCAGTAAAGCAGTGGTTGTCTTGGATGTGTGTTTTGGGTCATTGTCATGCTGGAACACTGCTCTGCGACCCAGTTTCTGGTGGGAAGGGATCATGCCATGCTGCAGTATTTGACAGTACATGTTGGAGTTCATGTTTCCCCTCAATGAAATGTGAACTCTCCAATACCTGCAACACTCATGCAGCATCAGACCATGACATTCCCACCACCATGCTTGACTGTAGGCATGACACACTTATTTTTGTACTCCTCAGATTGGTGTGCATGGTTGTCACCCCAGGAGGAAGCCTCTTTGGAAGGCTATACACAAGAAAGCCCGCGAACAGTTTGCTGAAGACAAGTCAACAAAGATTACTGGAACCATGTCCTATGGTCTGATGAGATGAAATTTAATTTGTTTGGTTCTAATGGCTACATGTGAGGGGTAAACTCCATGTTTGGTTCTGATGGCTACATGTGAAGTTCTGGTAAACTCCATGCCCATATATGCTGCTGATAATACTTTTTATTGTGCCAAGAAATCATTTTTTCAGTGTTGTCCCATGAAGAGATATACTTAAATATTTGAAGAAATGTTAGAGGTTGTACTCACTTTTGTGATACACTGTGTATACACAGTCTTTTGTATTTCGGCTGGCATGTTGTATATAATGGCGCCCAGTAGTCGTTATTCAGCCATATTCTTCTCAAGCGCTTTCTATCGGTGCATCCGATCGTTGTCAGGAGCGATTGTCGTTATCTGTTACTTTATCTTTATTGAGGCTTTGTGTTTATGGTTAGTTCTATTTTTTTGTTTGTTTGTTTGTTATTGGTTATAAAAGGTGGGAGTAGGATGGGTAGGGGCGAATTATTTTTTTATTTACTTATTTTATATTTTATATATTGTGTATATTTGTCCCAATATTAAATGAGATCTGGTTAACAAGGGGCTGTAGTTTTAAATTAGTATAACTTCTAATAATTTTAGTCTTCATGTTCAATTGTTAAGGTATCAAATTTTAGTATTTTTAGTTAAGATATTTTTAATGTCAGACGATTGTAGGTTTTTATCATTCACCCCTACCCATTGTGCACCCCACCTTTATAATCCCCGCCAAAAATAAAAAATAACTATAAATACACCAAGCCTCAATAAAGAAAATGACAACAACAATCGCTCCTGACGACGATCGGATGCACCGATAGAAAGTGCTTGAGAAGAATATAACCGAACCACAACTTTTGGGCGCCATTATATACAAACAGCGGTTGAAATAAAAAGATTGCTCAGTGAATTTTAAAATTATCCAACAAAATCGGAAAAAGAACTGTGTTCAATCAAATGTGCTTGCTTGAATGAATGAATGAATATATATATATATATATATATATATATATATATATTCAATCAAATGTGCTTGAATATATACAAGAATAAAAAAGCATTGGAAATGCAAAAGGATATAGGGATGGTATGCCAAAAAGTATACAAACAAGATAGCTATGAATGGCTAGGCACATGGAAATAGAATTGCATCCAAAGTATAGCCCTATAGCTTTTCTCCAATCTTCGTTCCGTGCCATCATTACAGTTGTAAAAAGCTATAGGGCTATACTTTGGATGCAATTCTATTTCCATGTGCCTAGCCTTTCATAGCTATCTTGTTTGTATACTTTTTGGCATACCATCCCTATATCCTTTTGCATTTCCAATGCTTTTTTATTCTTGTTAATTAGTATTTTTACTTACAGTCTTATTTTTAAACTTACATTCATGATAGTATTGTCTTTTTTAGGAGGCGGCTCATTGCCGCCTCCATTAGTAGCAGGTCGCTTCCTGCTGGGTTTTAGGTCTTTGGGCCTTAGGAGTTGCCTCTTGGTCCTCCATCGGTTCTATATTACATAGAGAGTGCTACCGCCTCTCTGATAAAACAGTTAGAGTATTATAAAGTTCTAAAATGTTCATACCTTCACTATTAAATTTCTCTTGACTTTCTTGCAGTTTCTTTTGCGGTTAATTTAACTTATTTCTTTTGGCGTTTGATGAGTTCTTAGAAGAACTGGTCTGATCTACTTTTCTTAGCGAGCGAAGAGATTCAGCTGCATTTAACAATGGTTGCTATAGTGTATTTTTGCGCATGCGTGAGAATTTCAAGTTTCCTCCTTATTTTTCAATAGTTTGACAGTAGTCATGTGTCTTTCTGCCAAGAGCGACAGACGCCAGTGTTAGCCGTGATCGTCTAGAGGTTAGGACCCCACGTTGTGGCCGTGCTAACTTAGGTTCGAATCCTGGTCACAGCATTGACATTTTGTACATATTTTACAGTCCAAAATCTGAAGAATTATTTGTTTTTATAACCTTGTTTTTTGACGTCGTACTTGCTGATAGGTTACTCTTATAACAATTTTGATCAACTGAGATAAAGATTTCGTGGTTTCATTAACGCTGGTGGGTTACTGTTTAAAGAAAAAACCTTAACGTTCACCTCAAATATTCAGCGTCCAAGAAATATAGGCCACTGGCAAACTGGAACGTCTGTGAGCTTCCGGTGTATTATTTGGAGCTGTCCCTTTTGAGAGAAGTTCCGTGTTCGAAGTGGTCTGTCTACATTGGGTATATAGTGTTTAAAACTTGTTATTACACGTAATCTTATTTAATTATGGAGTTAGCTAAAAAGCGATGGGTCACTGCCCTTCTCCGTGTAAAGAGCAGTCGATTGATGCTTGAACTGTTGTCAGAGACCGTTCGTACACCGAGATACATCGTCTCAAAAGAAAGAACAATTGGCCATTTTTGTACCCTTTTTTTTTGCTCTCTTTTGATATTTTAACCGACGTTCTGACACTCGCTGGATTCGTAAGACACTTCTCTGTAAGAATATGTGCTTTTTGAAACTTATAAGTTGATTTTAGTTGAGATTTGGATAGTTTTGTTTTGTAGGCGTATATAGGCGTGTACGGGCCATCCCTATATAGAGAGTGCTACCGCCTCTGATATATATATATATTCAATCAAATGTGCTTGAATATATATATATATATATATATATATATTCAAGCACATTTGATTGAATATATATATATATA
This sequence comes from Euprymna scolopes, assembly GCF_053919585.1. NCBI lineage: Eukaryota > Metazoa > Mollusca > Cephalopoda > Sepiida > Sepiolidae > Euprymna > Euprymna scolopes. The sequence goes on from NC_136491.1 coordinate 18,667,395, forward strand.
TATTCAAGCACATTTGATTGAATATATATATATATATATTCAATCAAATGTGCTTGAATATATATATATATATATATATTCAATCAAATGTGCTTGAATATATATATATATATTCAATCAAATGTGCTTGAATATATATATATATATTCAATCAAATGTGCTTGAATATATATATATATATATTCAATCAAATGTGCTTGAATATATATATATTCAATCAAATGTGCTTGAATATATATATATTCAATCAAATGTGCTTGAATATATATATATATATATATATATATATATATATATATATATATATTCAATCAAATGTGCTTGAATATATATATATATATATATATATATATTCAATCAAATGTGCTTGAATATATATATATATGCCTATACATAAAATAATAAAGGCAACAACTATTTTCCACTCTATAATAAATACCAATGTGCATTTATTTGTATATAAATAAATATATTTACTTCATCCCATTATGCAAGTAAAACCCATGTTTTTTCTTTTTAATATTGTCATGTATCAGATTGAGAGAGGGTGAGGATCATGATCTCATCACATCCGTATCAAATTATTACTTGTATATCTCGCATTGCCCGGGCATATTTTTACTTTCACTTTTTTTTAAGTATGCCATTTGTATTTTTTTTTTAAACTTATTTTTTAGTAACATTTTAAAAGTTAAATTTATTTATTAAAATATCGTTTGCTTATCAAATTATTTGTTGAACCAACTTGTTATAAAATTCCAACTAATTTTGTTAAGGTATAAATGTTTTAACTTCAATAAAATGATTGGGTGTAAATAACTTTGAAAACTTGTTTGTTGTCATTTACGGCATATCAACCCTTTTCAGGTGATTTAATAGCAAATTAAGTTGGAGACATAAATCTCTAAAGATATATATATATATTTTTGTACATAGATAAACTGCTTTTCACGTTTCTGAATTTTTTGAAACGAGGAATGGTTATTTGTATTATTTGGATTCATCGGACTACTGTTCTCGTCCCGAGTGTCATTTTCATAATGTTTTGGTCGATTGTAACCTCCGACCTTCACGTGTATCTTGTAGAAGGTTTCTCTCAGGAATGTGGATGGAATTCCACATGGAACCCTTTATTTACTTCACGGGGTAGCATGCAAGGATTGTGATACAATCGTTAGAATACTTGGAAAAATTCAATTATAAAGTGATATTCTCCTGAAGGTTAAAGATTCAGTCCTCAGTGCAGGCAAATGAAAAAAATACAATTGCAAATTTTTTTATGGCCTCTATCCATCATGGCTGACAGAAAAAGAGCATGCTATTCCTCTAAAGTAAATAAAGGGTCCCATTTGAAATTGTGTGCAAATTCTTGAGTTTGAGAAAATACACGTGAAGAAGGTCTGAGGTTACATCGACTGAAACGTTGTGAAAATGACACTCAAGATGAGAAGAGTAGTCCAAATAATATGAAAAGATCCATTGTTTTTAAAAAAAGTTATGTTTCTTGCAATTTGCTTTCATTTTTTATGAAGACTTGTTTTCGGTGTTATTGTAGAGGATTATGAAGATATGACACGAAAAGAATTGTTGAACGTCATCAGTGAACTTCAAAAGGTAAGAAGATGAAGTATTTTAGGAGTAAAAAAATCACTTTTTTAATAAATGTTGGCAGTTGCTTTGTTTTTTTTTTTTCTGTTTGGAAAATCGATAACATAACTTTTGTTTTAAGTGTGCCTATTTTGAAGGAATGGGGATCCAGGGAGGAATAAAAATATTTTAACACTTATCACTAGCCTGGGTGCCCGGCGTTGCTCAGGTGTTTGGAGGTGTGTGTTGAGCAACAAAAAAAAAAACGTGGTAGTAGGCAGGCAGGCTCGAATTTGTACCACGAAGGAGGAAAAAACGTAATGCGTAGGCTACTGTGCCCATCGCCAAACCGAAAGTGACGTGGGTTTAAATTAAGGCTAGACAATCAAAAAGAGGTGATTACTTATGAAAGTATCGGTGGAAAAAGTGACCCATCCCTGTAGGAAAGTGCCCAGTTGAGGGTGAAGAGATTAATGTTTTTGGCCAATTTTTCAATATTTGTCGTCCGAAGGGTCGAGCTTCGAAACGATACTGATCTTGTAAAAATCTGTTGCCTCTGTTGAAAGTTTTAGGCAGACATATTTAAACAGACAGGTGAGATTTATACTATAGATTAACAATTGAAATAAATAATTAAATTGCTAAAATAGGAAATATCAAAACTTTAATTTTTAATTAAGGCTGTGAACTCCTATTTTGTTAAGTTAGTAGGCCAAAATATCCCTATTCTAAAAGTATTCTTAGTCAGAATAAGTATTTGCAGAAAAAATACTAAATGAACTATATTCAATAACACAAGGATATAAAAATTTAAAAAATAAGCTACTCCAAATCAAGTATCACTATGTCAGACATATTGCTATTTTGGTGTGCCTTTGAAAATCTAACAAGATATTAAAGACACCACTTTAAAAAGAACAGACACTCATATTGTTGGTCATTTCCATTTGGTAATAACTTGCGTACAACTGTTTCAGCCTAATGTTGGCATACAGGTATATAATATGTCTCTGTGTGTGTTTGTGTACATTTGCCTACCAAATAACTGTCAATTTTCAGTCTAGAGACTCAAGATTTGACATAAGGATTACTGAGATTTGGGAAAATCTTTTTAATCGGTTTTCTGCCAGAAATTTGGCTGTTAAGGGGTCAAAGTTCAACGGTTTGACCTTTGAAAACTCTACCAAACTCCTCCACCAATTTTGGGTTTAAACACTTGAAATTTTAAATGTAGGTTACTTGGACATGGATCTAACTTTATAATTTGATTTGAGCCCCCCAAAAAATAGATGTTAAGGGGTTCAAAATTGGGGTCAAAGTAAAAAAAAAAAAATTGACCTGTGCGGTCTCTGCCAAATTACTCAGCCAATTTTTGGTCTAAACATTTGAAATTTTACCTAAAATGGTATTCAGAGATAGGGCAAGCTTTTTAATCGGTTTGGATCGAAAATTTGAGCTGCCAAGGGATGAAAGTTAAAAATTTTTTACCTTTGCGGTGTCTAGCAAACTACTCAGCCAATTTTGGGTCTAAACATTTGAAATTTATAAATAATGGGTATTCAGGCATGCGGCAAGCATTTTAATCAGTTTTGGGGCGAAAATTTGGCTGCCAAGAGGTCAAAGTTGAAAGAGTTGACCTTTGAAGATTCTACCAAATTCCTCAGCCAATTTTGGGTCTAAACACTTAAAATTTTAGATGTAGGTAACTTGGAGATGGGTAAAACTTTGTATTTTGATTTGAGACCAAAATAATAAATTTTAACGAGTCAAAATTGGGGTCAAAGTTAAATAAAATTGACCTCTGCGGTCTCTATGAAATTACTCAGACAAATTTTGGTCTAAACATTTGAAATCTTACATAAAGTGTATTCACACGTAGGGCAAGTTATGAACAGTACATAGGGTCTGAGCAAAGCGGGGTTGAAATGCTAGTAATAATATAATACTTGTATGCCAACATTGGGTCAAAACTGCTGTACATAATTTGTTATCAATAAAAGCCTAACAATATGAGCGTCTGTTCTTTGTAAAGTGGTGTCTAAGATATTTATAGCTTTAGTATTGCACTATCGAGCTATATGAGAACTGTTATTTACTTAAATGTAAATAACATCCTAAGCAGTAGAAAGATTTTATTTATTTATATAATATATATATATATATATATATATATATATATATATACACACACACGTACAGCTTTCTATAAAAACACACACACACACATATATATATATATATATATATATATATATATATATATATATATATATATATATAAAAGGCAAAATATGTGTGACCATTTCGTGTATGTCTCACAAAGGCTTTTCTCGCACATGCTCCCGGGGGGGGGTACTATTGCTTAGAACTGTTTATATAGGCCGTAGATAATAAGATGTAGGATTTGAGAATGCATGTAGCGTCTAGATTTATTTATGTCGATTTTTACAAAATTATTGCTATTTTGGCTTCTCGCGTGTTGATTGGACTTTTTAGTATAAATAAAGTGAAACTAAATTCAAACCGGCATTGCGCCGGGAAAAACGTCCAGAAGCAATCAGCTTTGATCAATCTTGTATATCAGACAATTGCTATTCAATCTGGACAATTGGGAGCTGCTTTCCCCTCCCCACATCTGTTGGGGGAAAAAAACAGTCAAATTTGGGTAAACAAACCCAAACGCTGCGTGACTTCTATTTGACCTTCTTAATTAGGTCGAATGGAAGCAGCAGAGTTAACTTTTATTGCGCACCCCTGCTTTTATAGTTGAATAAATAAATTCAAACCTGTGTATATTGTATGTCGCGGTGGCCTAATGGTTAATGTTGCCTGTTTTTTTTTTCGCACATTAATTTCCAACTCAAGGGTACAGGTTCAATTCTCATACTCACCTACCAAAACATTTTTTATTATTATTTAAAACCCCCCCCCGCCCCGGAGTTTTGATTTACCTCAAGACACCCAGGCATCACCAGGTACCCCCCCGCTAGTATATATAAAAGCGAAAATGTATGTATGTTTGTATGTCTGCTAAAAACTTTGGACAGACAGAACAAAAATTCACAAACTCGGTATCATATTGAAGCTCCATCCTTCGCACGAAAAATTGGCCAAAAACGTTAATTTTTTAACCCCGAAATCGACAATTTGCGACGGGGGGGGGGGGGGGGTAACAAAAACGATCCTCTCGTGACGAGGACTGGTTCTACACATGCGTCAGATGACGTCATGACCTGATTTACTTTAAATAGTTGAAGAACTGACTAAATTTGATGTACGTCGCATTAGCTCAGTTGGTTAGCGCGTTGGTTCGTAATCTAAATGTTTTGGGTTCGAATCGTGGTGTGAGATGTCTTTTTTTTTCGATTTTTTTTTAAATTTAAATATTGAACCAGTGTTATTTAAGCCAGTTTTCACATAACGTTCGTTTTTTTTTTTTTTTTTTTTTTTTTTTTACTTCGCCGGGTAGCCACAGATTTTTAAAATTTTAATATCGAAACAGGCTTATTTAAGTCATTTTTCACATTTTTTTTGGTTTTAACATTCGTTTTTCTTTTTTTACATTAACATCGTTCGTTTGCCTTATGTTAGTTTTTTTTTTTTTTTCCATGTTTTGATTATTCAGAACCTATTATTCGCTCCTGAGAGATTGATGTAGACACAACATGGAACTATTACAATCCCAATTTCTATTAGACGACATTCTTAATTCAGATCACTGGATCTTGGAATCAACTTGCAAATGAGGTAATAAATGCACTAACAGTGCAGCAATTCAAGGTGAATTTGGACAAGTGCCTGGAAACTTTTTTTTTTTAATTCACATTCACCCCTAACAAGGCATACCGCCACTTGAATGTAAGAGACTACTATTTGGACCATCCCTAGGAAAGATTGGTTTATGTTACATTCAAACTTCTGCATATCAGTACAGTCAGGGAAGCAGGTAGGGAATTCCAAAGTCTAGCTGTTCGAGGGAAGAAACTTTTAGAGTAGAACGCTTTCTGGCATTTAGGGGCCTCAGTGAGGGGGGTGATATTTTGTTGCTTAGATTTGTCAGAGATATGTACATCAAGGGGGCACAAGTGAAACGAGTTCATCAGAGCACATTTTTAATTTTTGGAAAACGGGCACAGATGCAATATTACAGCGGTGGAACAGCGGTTGGAGCTTAGTTGACAAAGTGGAACTGATTAGATTGAAAACTCTTTTTGGACGCTGTCACCCTTTCTCTACATGACAATCGAAGTACGCTTGTTTTATATGTTCCCAAATTGATTGAATTAAATAAGATTTTGGAGAGAAAGATGTATATTAAATTCCAAGCTTTAAGACAAATTTATTTAAAAGTATTTTATAAAGATTTTTTTTATTAGATTTAATAAAAGTTGTGTTTGAATTATAGAATTTATTTCTGCGTTTTCTATTTCTTCCAAACAGAAATTGAATATTTTTGAACAGCAAAAGCATCAAGACGATGAAATTTGGGAAAACTTTAAGAAATCGACGGCTCATATTTCAGGTAGGCATTAACACCTTTTATTTATTTTTTTGCATTATGCAGGATATCTTTTAAATATAAATCTATGGAAGATTCTCGGCTGAACTCCAATCTTTAGTTCCTTCTTATAAGGCATTCATAGCAAGAACTCGTCTGGGTACCACAATTTTAAATAACTTCCTTCCTTAGGATGAAGACAAATTTCCATGAACAGTTTTTTTTCCAAGAACTTCTTGTATATGGGCCACATACTTCCCTGCTACAAACTACAACATAATCGTCAACTCCCATCGCAGAATAATATTACTTTATTAAAATAGTTGTACTGGCCAATCATTACTCAGAAGCATTTTACTTTCATTGTAGTTGAAAGTTTTGTAAAAACAAAAAAAAAAAAAAAAAAAAAAAAGTAATCATTTACAAAATGTCTTATTTTTGTTTCTGAAGAGAATAATTTGTATTACTGTTGAATGTTATTTTTACTTTTGGGATACCCTTTGTGTAGGTGTGATATATATATATATATATATATATATATATGTGTGTGTGTGTGTGTTTTCACTGTGATAAAAGCATTAAGTGCAAATTGCAAATGTAAGATTATCAAGTCAATTCAACCCAGATTTAAAAAAAGAAAACATTTTATTTTATTTATTTCTAACTTGTAGGTAAACTTGTTCTGCATGGCACTTTAGCTGAGAGATTGAAACTTCTTGATGAACGGGAAACGGAATTACTTGAAGAATTGGAAAAATACAAACAAAATGGTTAACGTGAAAATAACAAATGTAAGTCAATTTCATTAAAAAAAATAAAAATAAAAATAAAAAGAATATCTAAAATCTGTAAGAATTTTTTTTTTTTTTTCATTAGTTTTATCATTTCAAGTCTTTAGCAATGTGAATCGACTTAAGTCAGGAGTCACTAAAGTATGACATGAACCAGAAGAGTAAAAAGTGGATCTTAGCTTTACTTTTGGCAGCCTCGTAACTCACTCTTATCTTGTCCTTTAGTCCTCACATTTCATGAGCAATGTTTCTGACAAAGAGGAAAGAATTTCTGCTTTCTAGGTAATAATCTATCCTATCTTAGCACTGGCAAGCTTTTGATCTTGAATTAATAATGTAATGAGTTTATATATATATATAGTGGCTTCATGCCTTGTCTGGAGCAATTTCCATTAAAAAAAAAAAATTTGACCTACCAGTCTTCATTTTATATTAAGAAATAAAAAGGAAAACACAAAAGTTTGACATTTTTTATATTCAACTCTTAAGATAAAAATTAATCAAAGGACATAAATTATCTGTTTTCTATTTTGCAGAATTCAAGATTAAAGAAAAAGGAAGTTTCCAGAATTTAAATCGCATTTACGCAAATTGATCTTCTGTGCAATTTTTATATGAATCACTAACATTAAAAATGTTTTAATAATTATGTTAATTTTCTAAGTTTTTCTTCATCTTTTATCGAGCAATATATGTGGAAATTCCAGTTAATGCAAGAAAATAGGTTTCCATTTTATCACATATTTTAAAAGAAAGTAAAATAGGCTATTGCAAAAAGATTATTTTTCACTTTTTGTGATTTACTCAGGAATGAAAATATTTTCAGTTTTGAGGGGGAAGTGAGAGACTTATTTCACGATTTGAAATGAATTTGGGAAGAAATCTTCCACTAAAAAGATACAAGAAGCAGACTAATGATGGAGTTAAATGTTACATTGGACTTGACAATATTTGAAATGGCCACATTAAGTTAATGAGAAAAAAAAAATTATGCATGCAAATAACAATCAGACTCAAGATGAAGGTTTCTGGATGGACAAAAAAGTTGAACACTAAGATCAAAATATCTTACTCCTCATATACCATGAACAATGTTTCTCACAAAGTAGGATGAATTGCTGTTTTCTAGGTTAGAATGTATTCCATCTAACACTTATTGGCAAGTTTTTGACTTTGAAGTAGTTTTATTTTTTTAAAATTACATGAAGTGGCTTCTTGTCTTGTCTAGAGCGATTTCTATTTAAAAAAAAAAAAAAAAAAAAAAAAGGGGAAAAGCTAGATTTCACTCCTGTTACACTTAAAAATGTGCAACAAAAGAACAGAAAAGTTTTAACTTTACAAAAAAAAAAAAAAAAAAAAAAAAAATTCAAAAAACCCCAAATAAACAAGAAAATAATTTTACTTAATCCAATGGCTAGTTCCATAAACCCATTGTCAGAGAAATAACAAAACTGGAAGAGAAGTAGGCCAGAATGCTGAGAAAAAAAAGAATGTGCTTAGCTGTCAATTTAACTACTCTCACAAAAAAATCTCAAATATTGAATTTAAATTAACTTTAATCAATGAAAAATTCCAGAAGTAATTTACCTTGCATACCAAACGGTCCTTTTGACTAGATTAACCCAAATCATGTCAGGGTAGAAGTCAAACTTTTCATATTAACATAAAAACTGCTTTATTAATGCGAAAACCTATTTATAGATCATGCCAAGCAGTAATAGAACCTTCTAGATCTTTCGAAAACTTGTTTTCTCAAATATTAGACTTATGAAAAAGTTTTCTTGAATTGATAGATAAAACTAAAAAGAAAAATTAAGTCATAAGACTGAACAAATATGGTGGACTGGACACTGCTGTGTATAACAAATGCAGAAAAAAAAATGATGCATCGATTGATCAAAAAGGAGGCATCAACAAAACATACAAGATAATTGCATTAATCTATAATAGAAATCTCACCTGTCTGTTTAAATAGATGTATGTGTCTGTCTAAAACTTTACAGAAGCGACGGATTTTCATGAGATCGGTATCATTTTGAAGCTCAACCCTACGAACAATTAATATTGAAAAATTGGCCAAAAAACATTTTCCATTTTCTTCACCCTCAACTGGGCACTTTTCTACAAGGAAGGGTGCCTTTTTCGCCAATATTTTCAAAAGTCATCCCCTCTTTTCGATTGACTAGCCTTAATCGAAACCTTTGCCACTTTCGGTTTAGCAATAGATGCAACGGCAAAGACATCAGGTTTTTTTTTTCACATTCTTTTTCTCCTTCGCGGTACGGGTTCGAGCCTGCTTGCCAACTACCACTTTTTTTTTTTCTCTCTCTCAACACACTTCCAAAAACCCGGGCAACGCCGGGAACCCAGGCTAGTCCAATACAAATTGCAGTGATATGATGGAGTTAGGGTTAGGATGGTGTATCTCACAACCAGCATTTAAAGAGACAAGAGCACAAATAGATTTCATGCATTTGGTGATCTTAGAATTTTGTTGTTTCATGTCAAAATTATTGCGATTACTATTCTCATCTTGGGTGACATTCCCCTACCACATTTCGGCCAATGTAACATTTAAGCCATTCAGCCTTATCAGTTCCCATGCAAGCAATATAATGAGTAGATAATGAGGGAAAGGTTCGTTGCTACACTATTATAGATTTTCCAGAAATAATAAATTCATAACTTCTGTAATTCAAAGAGTTTTCTGGGTATCTTCGTACACTTTGCACTTAGCTGCAGCTATTACAATCTTACAATGATTTCTTGATTCTCTAAATTTTTGTCTATTTGTAGCTGAAATGTTGGAATGCTTGCTGCCTATACGCAATAGCACAGGGCAAAGTGAAGCATTAGAGGAGAGATACATTTGCCATAGAATTTTTACATCCAGACAAATGCTTCTATGTAGAATTCGACCCTTGAAGTTATCCCCCTTGCACATAGTTTAGCCGGGAGAGACAAAGTTTTACTCCAAGGCATAACTGATGAAATCTGAGAAATTCCCAATTCGTATGTTGATAATATTTTGTTATATAGAGTAATAGTGGTTTCGTTTGAGGTGAGGATAACAACTGTAAAGTTCAAATTGAACCATTGAAGGAGAACAAGGCTTATAGAATTTCCATATCAAGACAGATGCATCTATGCCTAATTTGACCCATGAAGTTATCTTCCTTGCACACAGTTCAGCTGAAAGATAAGTTTTACTCCAAGGTGCAACATGTTTGGTAATATCTCATTCTGCGTAATGGCACTTTAGTTTTAGGTCGAAGGTTTATGATTATCACCCATTATTACTAGGTGATCAACATTCCCAAATGTTATGGGCATCTGCCGCACAGTAGTATTGTCATGAATAAGTCGAAAAGTAGAGCTAGCTGGTCATCATTACAGTTTTAAGAGTGAAGAAAAAAAAAAAAAGACAAAACTTAAATGAAAAACAATAAAAAAAAAAAGGAAAAGACAACTGTAAAAAGAAAAATAAATATATTTTATTGCATTTTTATTGGTAATGTTAAATCATCCATGCATATAAATAAAATTTGCACTTTAAAACGTGAACATCGAAATGAAATTAAAAATAAATTGAACAAAAAAAAATTTAAGATTTCAAAATTGGACTAGTCTTAAGTTATAAGTAAATACTATGGACAACCTTTTGACAGTTTACATATTTTATAGCAGCATCAGAATGGAGCACTGTTTGACGAGTTAAAATTAGTTTGGGGACACAAAAATTATTTAAAAGAAACTTACGAAAATAAAGGTTAGTTATGAGCTGAGAACATGTTTAGCTTTATTGAGAGAAGCTTCTATTATGATATAGCAAATACTGTTTAGATTAATAGTAGGCTTGACACCTTAGTCAAAAACAGTTCAACCTTACAGAACTGTTTAAGTTGTGATAAGTTTGCCTACTGTTTAATATCTCACTTTTCAGACACATAACTTTCATTGAATGCCGTCTAAATTTTTGGCCTTGGATATTTTAATGTGTAATATTTGTTCTGTCCTCAGTCAGGAGGAAAGATCCTTCTTGATCGAGGCAATTGAAATTTTCATCTCATTTGAAGTGCCTGGGGATGGGGGGGGGGGGGTTAAAAATTGTTTTATTCGCTTTCTTTCACAAGAGATCAATGTCCACAGGTTCCATCAGCAGCCATTGTTAAACACAGTTCTCGTACCGTATAGTGATAGGCATAGTCCACGTTAAATTTGAACCCTCCCCTTTGTCACATTCAAATCTTGTGTAGAAGCAAATAAATAGAATGAATCTGCCAACTGCTGATAGATTTGTTACTCTGAACCATCCATTTGCACAGTTATCCAATTGTCTACTTACAGACTAGAATTTTGCCAGAAGACATGATTCCTCCGTTCACATTCTTGCTATCGTGGGAGGATGGTATCATGGTGAAGCAACATATAATCAGCACTCTTTCCTAGGAGACAGTAATGTTAGAGAGAATGGTCAACAACAGAAGAGATACTACACTTCTTCTGAATTGAGTATTGAAAGTTCAATACCACAATTAATAGAAACTAGCAGGACCTGTGGAAATTCCACAGGGGACACATTCATATGTAATATATTGATGTTGGCATTCTGTAGATGTTCAGCGTAAATGGAGACGCTCTGATATTATTGTAGCTCTTTTGTTAAAACTGCAGAAGTATTTATCTAAGCTAGCACGAATGCCTGGCAAAGCCTGGTCATAAAGTATGTTTAAATATATTTTAATTCTTGCAGATTTCGTATATATTATTATACAGTTAATGTTCTATCGATTTTTATATGTTATAAAGTTGTGATTTCTGAAACAAAAAAAATATATCCATGACTTGGGTGCATCATTGAAAGCTAAACAAAAACTTAGAGTATATATATATATATATATATATATATATATATATATATATATATAAAAACAAACTTGAGTTCCATCAGCCATAATCAAAACCGAAATTATGAAGAATTCTTGATAAAATTATTAAGACAATAGATTTTAGTGCTATCAGCTATAATCAAAACCGAAACCAAAACTTATGAATTCTTGGTAAAATTATGACAAGAAATGGAAGTACATAAACGACCCAGATGTAAGTGACACAGAAAATAACACACGCTATCGTATTAATATGTAGATAATATAGTTTTGACTTCAGACAGATACCAAATCCTAATTAGTATTAGATGTATCCACAATGCAAAGAAATTGTCCATCACACACTTTGGTTTGACATAAAATTTTCATTACTACGGATTGGATGGATGCATTTAAAATTAAAAAAAAATCAATTTTAGACAATGAACAATCCAAAAGCAGAATGGAATCAATCGGAAATAAACCAACAAAAACGACAAATGAATGACTAGTAAAATACTATAACAAGAATTTATTGCGCAGAAATAAAAAAATTATTAACAACAAATATTTCCAAATACTGCGACAGATTGGTTTTGGGGATGGGAAAGAATTATTTTCATTGTTCAAACAGTGGGGGGAAAAAAAAAAAAATAAATAAAAAGTTGTTAATATTCTCCCCATTTGCTTCTATTAAGAAGTCCATTATTAACAGTTTGGTTTATTTTTTTATTTTAATCTTATTTTTTCGCAGGGAGAAAGAAAAAGAAGGGGGGAGGGGTCATTATTACCTGTGTTCATGAAGGATCTTTTAGTTAGGGGAAACTTCACACGCACACATGCACGCACACATAATTTCATAGCAACGCACACTCATAAAATATTAACTCTGTTTTTCTGGCTGGTCTTCAATTGCAGCATCAGACGCAACCTCGGTGGACGCGCTAACTGCAGCAGCTAGTTCACTGATGTCTTCAACTTCAACAGCCTCATCCACTTCAGGCTGATCATCCGTCTGAGTGGGTGGCAATGTTGACGTTACACGTTCGTTGTTGTTTTCTGAATATTTATAGTGTTCCTGTACCATTTGTGCCAGCCGCGTGAGTTGTACGGCAGGAGAACTCACAACCCCAAATGATACATCCTGACTGCTACTGGCTTCTTCACTGTTATCATCATCGTCAGAAGCAGAAGCTGAAGACACCGTGGTCGACCCACTTGGGCTGCCGATTTTCATCTTCATCATGGCCTGCGTCTCCATGGGTGGTAACAGGGTCGGACTTCCTGTATCATGGTCACCGTCCACCAACAGACAAAGAGTTGGTTCTTCGGCAGGTCGTAGAGTCTTTGGCGATTGCAATAATTTGGCAAGTTCTTTTAGAGGTGTGCGAGTAGTTTCTGGACTGTTGTCCGATGAGGACTGCGATCCACTCTGTGAGCAAGGTGTCATCGTGGAGGAGCTATCACTTCTGTCATGTTTACTTTTGTCAGAGGAGACCGATCGTGTACGACTGCTCCGACGTTCCGGAGAATACGATGCTGGCCCCGAACCACTGCGAACTCTTCGAGGGCTATGTGAGTGACTCCGACTATGTTCGGTCCGATGGCTACCACCAAACGAGAATGACCGTCGCTCACCTTCACCAGATTTTGTCTTGCGAACTTTGCGGGATAAATCCTCGAGAGGAATATCTTGAATGTTAATAGAGCTGCTACTGCTGCTACCCTGACTAGAACGATGCAATTTCTTCAATTCGGATGCTTGATTAAAACTTTGAAATGCGACGGCATCGATGCCTTCTTCAACCTCGGTATGAGTGTTGTGGTTGATTTCGGTTGAGGAACTTGTAGAGTTACTAGCAAGGGCAGTCTTGGTTGATGGGTGTGTGTATAACGGGATTTGCCTGCTGGGAGACAGTCCTTTGCGTGAAACTGAAGTAACTGCAACTGGCGTTTGACCAGTCACCGCTGTTGTCGTCGTTCGAACAGGATGACTTCGTCCTATAACAAAAAAAAAAAAAAAAAAAAAAAAAAAAAAAAATTGCCATTAATAGGTTCAAATTTTAATTTAAAAAAATTTAAAACCCGAAAACGTGAAAGTTCTAAAAACAGGAATTTGTACATTTATCTTATTCTTCAGGTGCCTGTGATAATATACATATATGACTGGTCTAGTTGACAATGTATGCATAAATTGTGGTGTGGTCGCTTATAATTAATATACATATTCCATGTAATTAACATTACAACAAATTATGAGGAGCGTTCCAAAAGTAATGCCTCCTATTTTTTTTTTTATTTATTTCTTCCAAATGGAAGAGACAAGATTGCAAATGGCTTTGTTATGATTGAACTTGTTCACTTATTTAATCTGAAAGTTTCATCTCTGTTGCAAATATTGACGATAAAAGACTAAAAAAGCAACCCTTGTCATGGATGTGCACCAGAAGCAAAGATGCATCATTGAATTCCTGGCAAAAACATTGAGAATGGTAGTGACTATGTAGAAAAATTCTGGAGCACAAAAGGTCGCTCATTTTAATGATACTACTCCCGTCATTGTAGTTCTTTAGGTACCTCCAACGCGCACCACAGTTTTAACCCCCCCTGCATGTAACACGATGTAACTAATCCATTATTATTATAACTTTTTTTTACTATTTAAAAGAAGCTTCAAATAAACAGCTAATTTTTTTTTTTTTAAATTTTTTACAGCTTACAAAAATAATGAAAATGCGAGGCAAAAATAGTGTTTACATTATCGACGCATTAAAACAACATTCCTATGTAGTGACATGTTTTAAGCCGTTGACACACCTATCTTTTAAAAATCTAGCAAAAATCAAAGTCATATTTACCTGAAATTTCCGATATTTATTCATTATTAAATAAACTTACATATTAAAAGCAGGTTTCGTTAAAATATAGTTTTTTTTTGTTTTTTTTTTTAGGTGTTCTACCCCACCCACATATTTCAAGTTATGAAAACTCAAAAATAAATGTCGGTCTATAAAAATTTCAACATTTTTTAAAGCTGGAAAAAAAAAAAAAAAAAAAATTATATATATATATATATAAAAATCCCATCATTTTTTTTTACTAACCTCAAAGTTGTAAATAAAATTGGACATAAAATCATTAATATGTTAAAAAAAATAAAATGAACAATTTTTCTTGATTTTTTTTCTCTGTAACAATTATTGGAATTACAAAAAAAAAAATTCTAAAAAATAATTATTTTAAAAGCTTTAAATGATATTAAATTCAAATATTATGCGATATGAAGTTTAAACTGATTTTTTTTTATAACAGGTTTCCAATATTAAAAAAATATATTCATATAATATAATATGACTCTTGATATAATAAAAATTGCAAAAGAAAATTCGACCAAAAAAAAAAAAAAAAAAATTCATTTCGATTTGATTATTTAAAATGACAGAGGTTGAAATCAAAATTTGCGCTTTTTTCCAAAAATATACGGAAGCCTGTAAGAACAAGCATTTGTAGATACATGTATCAACAGAACAGGTTAAAATTAATTTTATCGTCTGTCTAGTTCGTTATTAAAACTATTTGCTTTACAAAAGGCAAGTCTTATATTTTTATACATTTTTATTGTTCGTTTTTTTTTTCATTGTATATTTTATTCAGAAATTTATCGTTTAATGTATAAATTTTGAATTCTTTGCGACCTTTTTTCTTATATCTTCAAATCATTAACACGGACTAGTTGTTTTTCGTAATATATGAGAAATTACTTTTTTGTGAAGTTATGCACTTATTTTACCATTCTAAAATAATAACATCACTATTTAGAAAGAAATTCCTAACATGGGAGTGTTGTAACTATTTTGCACTTTCACCTAACAATATGATTAACATATCGTGTAACTTGAAAATACGGTAATATAAGAACATCCTAACATATTTTTTTATCTACGATTTGTTTGATGTAAAATGGAAATAATACTCTTCAAATATTTTGATTAATTATTAAACTATAACACATTGTAAATTCGGATAGTATGCAGCCAAATATGTATATTAACTTTTTTATTTTGTTGAATATCGAAACCATTCTGTCAAGTTATGCATCAGTAAAACCTGGATTCCCAGTTTTAGTTGGACATGAAAAAACTTCATGTTCGTTTTTAATACAGTTTAAATGAAAATGTTAAAGAAAAACTATTATAAATAAGTTACATTTTTTATATGACAGAATACATTTATTTATTGTATAGGAAAAAAATATATGATTACTAAATACATAAATATTCAATTATCAATTTTTTCTAAATCAATATAAATGTACATTTGAAAATCTGGTAGTAAAATAACGTTACTTGCAAATAAATTCTATAGTGCTAATGCTCTTCCATAGAAATTACAATAAACACACAAACTGATGACATCATGTTTTTTGTTTAGAATGATGACGTAGTACACAACAGTTTGGAGGTACCTATAGTTCTTCAATTTAGAGTTGAAGAAAACAAACAAAAAACAAAGGAGGCTTTACTTTTAGAATAATCCTCATATGTATCATGAATCAGCATTTTGTTTTTAATCAGAAAAAAAAAAATAAAAATAAATAAATAAATAGCCATAAGCCATATTGATTGCTGTTTTGTTAAGTGATCCATTTGGTTTCTTGTACAATGAGGGTTTTGCTATGGACACTTATTTTAAACAAAAACATCTTGACCCTTCAGCCAACCAGGTCATTATTTTACTTGTAAGCAGTCAACTCACTTCAGTTGCCAGAAATTAATTTTCTTGCTGCAAGTTGAAAAATACAAATGATACTTTAACTTCTGAAGTCATAAAAAAAAATGACCACAAGCTGAGTTGCTAACATCTTTGGATTTTGCAAAAATCATCTATTAAACAGGCATGTCAGTGTCTAATCGCAAAACAGCTGCCTCCTTTTCCACCCCTACCAATTTTCTAATCTAGTTTCTTTTAGAATATCAAGCGTTTGTGATTATATATAACGGTATACTAAAAAACAGAAAATGTTTGAAATCTGTTCAAGTCTATAGTAAATAAGTTCTTGATGAGCCGTTCCATATAAGTTATCAAATTTACCAAATTTTCATTACTAATGATTACTATATTGGCCAATTTCTACTGTACACTCTTTAACCCTTATCCTTGAGTGGCCTCTGGGCCTTGATAATGAGGTGATACCTATGTTAAAAAAAAAAAAAAAAAAAAAATCAAAGCAACTCGTGTCAATTTGAGTGCTTTAAAATGTAAGTGATCTTGCTTATTTTCTTTGTTTTTATAAAGCAATTTCATAACTCAAAGGATTTAAGAGAAAAAAATTTTTTTTAATTATAAAAACTTAATTACAACATTACACTGGGCAACAATTTTTTTTACTTTTTGAATGATGTCAAGATTTCTAGAACTGATGTATGGTATTTTTGCATTGCTGAATCATGTGAAAATAGCTAGTGCATCTTGATGCTTATATTGCAGTCCAAGTTTCTGAAAGCAGCTAACATGTTGACAAGTTCTGTATAGTTTTTGGCCTTATTGTTGCCAAGAAAGTTCTTCATTACCAGATTAAATGCCTTCGATGCTTCCAGTTCCACTTCGTTCAAACTTTTTAACTATATCTCTGATGAGCTGCTGAATTTGAGAGCTGTCAAAAATACCAGCTTTAAACTTCTCCATGGTGACAGGTAAATGAAGCAGTCACCATTCTTGTCCAGAGCCTTCGTGAACTGTTTGATTAAGCGGAGTTAGATGTGAAGCAGTGGGAAGAGTATTGTCTGTCAGACGGTCGTTGATGACATTTTTCTTTGCAAGGCACGAATTCTTCCTGCACAGGCTAGCCCTTCATGTAATGCTGAGCACGGTGTCACACCAATTTTGGAAGATTTTGAGGTTTTAAGACTTCAAACTAGTCCCTTCCCAACATAATCACCCAAAACTATTGAAGCTGAATACTTCTTGTCATTAAAATAATCGTTTCCAATCAAAACATGGCATTTTACTCTCACCAACTTCTAAAATGTTGCACTCGTGCATACATGTAAATAAAAACGTAAAAAACAACATTTGCCCATAGCTGATTTTTGGATTCAGTGCATCAGATTTGTCCTAAATCAGCTGAAATAAAAATGCAGGCAACAAATTTGTTTACCAATGTAATTATTAATGATTACATATATTTGTTTACCAATGTAATTATTAATGATTACATATATTTCAATGTCCAAACTATATATATATATATATATATATATATATATATATATATATATAATCTTCGGTTATGCATACAATTTTTAGAATGGAGTTGGCTTCTTTTATAAGTTTAAATACACGAGAAATATAGACAAAATATATTTAATTTGAAAAAAAAAAAAAAAAAAAAAATGAAAATGTAATTAAGTTACAAAAATGTTGTCAATTGCTTTTTGACAGAGCAAAAAAAAAACTTTCAAAGCAAATCTTATATATAGATTTTTTTTTTTTTTTTACTCTTTTGGGGGATTAATTTCAAAAAACAACTTGGGTTACGAGGGGCGTGCAATAAGTAATGCCCCTGCCCCACTTCCAGTGGTCTGATCTAGCTGAAATCTTGCATGTGTAATGATTTATATCTCTACGGGTTATGTGGCAAATTATAGCTCTGAACTAATTGTGGTTTCTGTTTTACAAGTGTTTGAACTGAGTCAGGTGTGAAATGGAGCCTGTTGAATGTCGAGCAGTGATCCGGTTTTTGTATTTAAAAGGACGCACACCACAGGAGACTTTTGATGAAAGGAAAGAAACTTATGGTGATAATGCCCCATCATATGACCTTGTAAAATGCTAGCATCGTGAATTCAAACATAGCCGGAAGTCTGTGGAAACAGCTCCCAGACCTGGTCGCACCCCCCTCCCCCACACCTCCTGCTATTGATGAGGCATCTGTCCGTCAGGTTGAGGCTGCCATTTCGGAAGATCCGCGCATTACTATTCGCCAAATAGCCCAAGATGTCAAGATTAGTACAGGGTCTGTGGAAACTATCATTCATGACCATTTGCATATGCATAAGGTGTTTGCCAGATGGATTCCCAGGTTGCTCACACCATTCCAGAAGCGAGATGCGTCGAGTGCTTGAGGATGAATTTGAAGATGTGCCAAGAAGATGAGTCAAAGTTTTTCAAAAGAATGACTACACAGGATGAAACCTGGGTCCATCACTATGATCCAGAGACCAAAGCCCAGTCAATGCAGTGGAAGCACTTGGACTCGCCACCTCCAAAGAAGGCAAGGGTGCAGCCCTCCGCTGGCAAGGTCATGCTCACAGTCTTCTGGGACCAGGACGGAGTAGTGAACCCAGATTTCCTGGCAAAGGGTACCACAATTACAGGAGCCTATTATGTTTCACTTTTGAGGAAATTAAGGGAAGCTATCAAAATCAAGAGGCGGGAAAGATCAGCAAAAGTACTCTCCTCCTGCAGGACAACGCTCCGGTCCACAATTCGCATTTCATCAAATCAGAAGCACGGGCGTGTGGTTATGAAATCCTTCCCCATCCTCCCTACTCCCCTGACCTTGCACCCTCTGACTTTCACCTCTTCCCAGCCATGAAGTTGTTTTTGAAAGGAAAGCATTTCCCAGATGATGCAGCCTTGATTTCTGAAGTCATGTTGTGGTTGGAGGACCAACCTGGGGTGTTCTACAAAAACGGTCTCCAGAGCTGCATCAAACGATGCGAGAAATGCATAACTCTGGGTGGTTCCTATGTAGAGAAAGACTAATAACTGTACCAAGTTTCGTTGCTCTACTTCTATGGGAAGTGGGTCAGGGGCATTACTTATTGCACGCCCCTCGTATATCATTACATCCACTCTCCCCATCTCTTGTTAAGCCAGAACACAGATGGTTGTTTCGCAGTTGTGTACCGAGATGAGCTTAGCTTACTAATACTAAGCTTTTGTAAACTAATAATTTTGACCTTATTTTTCTCAGTTGTATTTGCTTATATTTTTTTTTTTTTTTTTTTTAGAAGTCTATTAGTTTACCGGTTAAGTATCTGCAATGGAAAAAAATTATAATTTAAGTACTTTAAAATTCTATATGATTGACTTTTGGGTTCCAAAACAGAAATATTACATTTAAAACTTTGTCAGTATTGTTGCAAATTCACATTTTCGGCAAAGGCAAAAAGGTAGTAACTTAAAAAAAACACTCAACCTTAAAAAGATAAAACTGGTGTCATCTATTTTGTTTCATGAAAATCTTTAAATATAGCAAATTTGAAGGGGGGGGGGGAATTATTGGTCGTGCAACCCCCCCCCCCCCAACCCCCTGGATTCCTTGTTGATTCAACATGACATGTCTGCAAACTTCACTTTTTTTTTTTTTAGTGTTATATCTCTTCAAAAGTTTCCCTTAAAACATTCATATTTGCTTCTGCTGGCAAGAGGGACATCTATACACAAAAATGATTTGCAATTTTGCAACACTGCGCATATCCTAGCAGCACTTTAGAGGCAGAAGCCAAGAAAACCAGCAGAATGTCCAGTTTATTGAAAGATTATATGCTGTTAAGTTTGTTAACGTTTTATATTCTAGATCGAAATTGACTTCACAAATGTATTTAGTCTTGTCAAGTGTCTTCTATAATGTATAATAATGCAGCAACAGGTGGTGTGGGTATATTTGATTGCATCGCAACAGTTGGGCGTATCAAGCGATTTGTAGACAATATCAATCATTAAAAATTAATGTAGGGGCTATACCCCCCCCCCTCACTTCTATAATATTACAATTACAATTTTACAAAATGTTTGAACATTTTTGAAAATCTGAACACTTTCATTTATAAATTTAATTCTTACAATAATTCAAATATAAAAAATACAATATTTAACAAAGTTCTATTTTGATACTTTAAAAATTACAAAAAAAAAACAAAACAAAAAACATGCATTGACAAGTGAAGCAACTACACATGCAACAGGATGGTTAAAAAAAAAAAAAAAGTTCACACAAACACAAATTTGATGACAAAAACTGAATCACAACAAAGCATTGTCTTTTTGTTTTATTTAGAAATGTTCAAGTACAACCTGTCTAGGAGCTGTTAAAAGGTTATAATAACCAAATGTGGGAAAACAAATGAAAACTGGATGGAAATATCAGAGAAGGGAGAAAGATTTCTAAGTTCATGGCTGTAAACAATGTTATGTTTCCGGTGTTTCAGACTAAAACAGGGAGCAAAAAATTAACTATGCCTCATTAGCTTTAATTTATCTGTGAAATGAACAATTAGATTGTTTTTGTATGTGAAATGAACAATTAGATTGTTTTTGTATGTGAAATGAACAATTAGATTGTTTTTGTATGTGAAATGAACAATTAGATTGTTTTTGTATGTGAAATGAACAATTAGATTGTTTTTGTATGTGAAATGAACAATTAGATTGTTTTTGTATGTGAAATGAACAATTAGATTGTTTTTGTATGTGAAATGAACAATTAGATTGTTTTTGTATGTGAAATGAACAATTAGATTGTTTTTGTATGTGAAATGAACAATTAGATTGTTTTTGTATGTGAAATGAACAATTAGATTGTTTTTGTATGTGAAATGAACAATTAGATTGTTTTTGTATGTGAAATGAACAATTAGATTGTTTTTGTATGTGAAATGAACAATTAGATTGTTTTTGTATGTGAAATGAACAATTAGATTGTTTTTGTATGTGAAATGAACAATTAGATTGTTTTTGTATGTGAAATGAACAATTAGATTGTTTTTGTATGTGAAATGAACAATTAGATTGTTTTTGTATGTGAAATGAACAATTAGATTGTTTTTGTATGTGAAATGAACAATTAGATTGTTTTTGTATGTGAAATGAACAATTAGATTGTTTTTGTATGTGAAATGAACAATTAGATTGTTTTTGTATGTGAAATGAACAATTAGATTGTTTTTGTATGTGAAATGAACAATTAGATTGTTTTTGTATGTGAAATGAACAATTAGATTGTTTTTGTATGTGAAATGAACAATTAGATTGTTTTTGTATGTGAAATGAACAATTAGATTGTTTTTGTATGTGAAATGAACAATTAGATTGTTTTTGTATGTGAAATGAACAATTAGATTGTTTTTGTATGTGAAATGAACAATTAGATTGTTTTTGTATGTGAAATGAACAATTAGATTGTTTTTGTATGTGAAATGAACAATTAGATTGTTTTTGTATGTGAAATGAACAATTAGATTGTTTTTGTATGTGAAATGAACAATTAGATTGTTTTTGTATGTGAAATGAACAATTAGATTGTTTTTGTATGTGAAATGAACAATTAGATTGTTTTTGTATGTGAAATGAACAATTAGATTGTTTTTGTATGTGAAATGAACAATTAGATTGTTTTTGTATGTGAAACCTAAAATAAATTGGATAAAATTTGACTAGAATAAATTAAAAGATTTTTGTTAATATATTTCCATACATTAAACAATCAGTAAAAGATTTCTGAAACAAATTTTATTTTATTTATAAGTTCCTTTATTCATTAGAACCAATTTACTAATGTCAATCTATTAATTATTACTAATTAATTTACTAATGCGGTTGAAAATAGAAAATGTGTGGAAACTGTTACAATAGAAAATGGATGAAGTTACAAACTGCTAGAATATTTCAAGAGAATTTGATACTTTTGTTAAAAGTTCAAGGGGATTGATGTTGACCAAAAGCAAGGGGGGGGGGGAATAAAAATTCAAATGCACAAGTTTCATTAACATGATTTTGTTGGTTTGAATTAGAATGTGTACATTTCTGTATAGAAAGGATTAGTCTGAAATGAATACTTCAACATGCAAAAATTCAAACAGTGACACGAATAAAATCTGTGCGAATCATTAAATCTATTTTGCAGAGTAAAAAAAAAAAAAAAAAAAAAAAAAAAAAAAAAAAAAATTTCAAATGGAGAAAGGTGAAACTTCATGCAAAGATAAAAATATTGAAATGTCACATTTATTAATTTCAATATAAAAATAGAAAATTAAGAAAAACTTAAAACTTTCAGGTTTTATAGTTATTTGGATCCACGTTTCATGAAGTCATGTTTTACTAAGATTTTAAGTTCAGACGTCCGTTTTCAAATTGATTCGTTTTAGGTTATTTTACTCTTTACGTTCTACATGGCCCCAAACTGCAAGTGAGGTTTATCTTTCCAATGACATTAAAGCACTTCTTTTCAGTCATAATGTCAAGTTTTATAACAATCTTAAAAAGTACAATATCTATTGAATATCATTTAATGTTTCTGTATTAGTGCATTTGAATACAACAGATCCGATATGATTTGAACTTTGCATAATCTAAACACTATTCATTAGTTCTATTTTATACTTCCAATTTTTAAGGACAAAAATAAAAAGGTTTTAGAAATAAAACTGGTCTAATATTTATTATTTATCCAAGAAACTTTGTCATTTCAACCTTCCAAGACTAATGTACAGACATATATATATAACCAAATCACAGCATCATCCAATAAAAAAAAAAATAAAAAAAATAGGCTATTTAATAAAACTCCGAAACATTTTATTGGGAACTGCCATTGCCAAAATAATGGGAAACAAAAATTTTAAATACGAACAAAGAAAAGCCAAATTACTGAAAACCTAAGTCTTTACTTGCATCCAGCAACAAGACGATATTCAGCAATCAATTTATGTGATCCGACCACATACATGGATTTCATGTGGAATGGTCATGACAAAATTTGTCGCAGCAACCGTTTTCCAATCATCTCAAGGCACCAACTAAAGGAACAAATGCCAAGATGAAAACTAAAAATGGCTAATTGGGAATAATTCCAAAAAAGTAATGTCACTCCAAGTACTAAAGTCAAATAATCAAAAGGATACCCAAAATACTTCAGACACATTCATATCTGCAGTAAATGAAAATCTACCAGATTTATCCACTTCTAAATTCCACTTGCTTTCAATTGACAAGCAATGCCTAAAAACTATCCAAATAGGCTTTACTAATTTCAGAAAAAAATTGCCAGGAAAACCTAAATTTATTTTAAAATAAACAGATATCCATGAAAAAAAAAAAAAAAAAAAAAAAAAAAAAAAAAATCACTTGAACAAATTACATTTCAAAAATAAATTTTGTGAAAGACTATGGATCACGATGGAAATGATAGCTGTTAGGAATATGAAAAATTCCTCACAAAAATCCAAAAAGATTATATAGCACATATTGGCAACACACACTCAAATATAAGAAAAACGGATATAAGAGATTTTTTCTGGTCCCAAATTAGAGCCTGTGTTAATGTATAGTGTAACCTGGATATCTGGTCCCTACAGTTCGCTTATAAGTCTTATATCCGGGTTAAACTGTATGTGTGTGTATATATATTGTATGTCAGGTCATGTCATATGCTACTGGTAACTATGTAACCCAGTACTACCTGCTTCATGGTCGGGTCACCGGTGACTAAACTGGTTCCTCCACCAAACTTATTTGGTGAGGAGGGTGGCTAGTCTCCCTGAAGGATTAAAAACAAGACCTTCCAAAGGGTGAATGAACCCTTTTTTGAGGTCAACGGCCAACTAGCACCGTGTGTGTTTTTGTGTATTGGGGTGGAGAGGGCTCCCGTAAGCTGTGGTAAAGGCAACCTTTCTAGGAGAAGCAAATCTGATTTAAAAAACCATAAAGCGGGAGACCAGTACCCGCATTAAGCTGGTCTGTAGTTTAACTTGTTGCTGGCTATCTTGCTCTTGCTTGTTGCTGGATCTCCACATTTTGACCCGAGAGAGAGAGAAACTTAGCTGTCGTACAAAGCTAAGACTAACATCATCTGTGTATAGATACTCCCTCACGCATTTGTCTATAAAAATGGTCCTGTGGCAATGGAAAAGTTGTGATGCGTGGGGGCTTGAAATACTGGAAGTATGTAATAATTGATCTCAATGACGGTCTTCAGTGTCATGCCTGCTTGAGCATGTGAATTCACCGGTAGGACTAAAGTCATTTTGGGGCTCATGGACTTTAAGCATCTCAGGGAGTGGCACTCGTCTGACAAGACGTCGCAATCATCATATATATATATATATATATATATATATAAAAACACTGTCAAAGATGACTGTACAATGGATTATCTATATACAGAATTGAAGTTTCTCTAAGATGAAAAGCAAAATTAATACTTCAACATTACAATTAAACATTGTCTACAACTGTATTTAATAAACTGTACGAAACCTTTTGTGCAAAAGATAAATTATCAGCGACTCCATATTGGCAGCTGATAAGCGAAATGTACAAATCCAACTCGAGCCTATCAAAATCTCCATTGTAGCAATTGGTTTTACAATTGATTTGACAAAATTCTCAAAAAACAAACTCAATTACATTTCAGGATAAATTTGGATTCCTGAATATATAAATAATGGTTGTATGATTCTAGTTTCCTAGATGTAAATCCACTTAAATTCTTGTTTATCAAAGAGTGTTTGATAAAAAACCGAGCATGTTTATAGTACGAGATTATATTTATATTATGAGAGTGTATATATATATATATATATATATTATATATATATATATATATATATTATATATATATATATATATACACATACATGCACACTTGTTTTTCTACAATTTTTTTTTTCTATGATAAAAAAATTCCAAGAAAATCAGTTCTTCCCAAAAAAAAAAAAAAAAAAAAAAAAAAAAAAATGATTGAAGAATAGTTTTTTTTTTTTTAACTTTTAGTTAATGTAAAGTGAACTACTAAAAGTTCCAAGATTTTTTTTTTTTAAACATGAAATTCATAGAATATCAAAATAAAATACTAAAAAAAAAAAAAAGAAATCGCTTCATAAGTAAAACAGTCTTTTACTTGATTGAAATGGATTGGAAAGACTCTTCCATGTAAATTTAGTTTTAATAAAGACAAATGTTATCACATCATGCAAATTCAATCATTAAATTTGTCAAATATCTGTAAATGCTAAAATATGCAAGACATTATAAATATTTACAAATAAATTTTGTAAAATTGTCAGGAAAAATATGCACATACAAATCCAGAATTCATTGATTTAGAAAATAAGTTTAAAATAAAAAAATAAAAATTCTCTTTAGACAAATTGATTTTCACTAAGATATTTTTGTTGATTTATTTCTAAATTTGTCACTATTATCTAAAATTTTTTTTCTTTTAAACTCATTTGTTCACATTTTCAATTTTTTTTTTTAATATATAATCGCAATGCACCACCAACAACAGTTAAGGTTTAATAATGTGAAAGTGAATTTATAAAAAAAAAGTTCAATTATTTTTCAAGTGAGAAATATGAAAGTGTTCAAGAATCACCAAGCAGATTAATTTTTGGCTAAATGGACAACCCAGCACAAGCAACAACAAAGAAATAGAAAAAAAAAGTACAAGAATATAAAAAAAAATAAAAATGCAGCAAATTATGAAATACACTCACTTGTCCTCCCTTGATTGAATTAAGAGAAAAATTTGGGAGAGAAATTAAGCGAGATTTACAAAGAAAAAATAAGCTTAAAATATTCATAGAAATATAATTTTTTATTGAGATACTTTTTTCCTTTTTGGTATCAATAAGAAAAGACTTATCAAGGCCAAAAAGCCATTCGAAAATAACGGTTACTGAGTTTATCAAATAAATGGTATGACAACTATGAAGACTGGAGATGATAATTAAAACTGGGCAGAATTCAATTAAGGACAAAATTTGTAAAGATTGGATTTGAAAACTACCATTATGTCGTCAACTAGAAAGCAGGTACATGGTATTGCGTTCCACAGATGGATAATTTATGGAAACAAACTTTGTTCATGGAAGTTCCATTTAGTTTTAGGAAAATTATTCGAAGTATTTGTAGTCAGATGAGTTCTGTCTGTGAATGGGGGAGGAGAACTAGGGATTAGAGCTCATTTGAAAATGAAATTGTAGAGAAACTACAAACATCTTGTCAACGAAAAAGAAGCTATAGGGAAGAGAAGAGGACATCCCACTAGATTTCAAAGTCATTTTTTTACTTTGCCAAAAGATAAAGACTCTTATGCAGGCGGAGGATGGCATTAGGAGGAAGATACTTTTCAATGAGCAACAGATTGGATGTGTCTTCCATTTCATATCTGGAATGTCAGTCCTAGAAGCTTCTAAGAGCAAGGAGCTCCTAAAAGAGACACATTCATTTTAATTGGAGCAAAATGGTGAAAGGAGAGAAGCTTGGTTTTAAATGCATTAAGTAAACTGCCATATTTTTTTTTTTTTTTTGACTCCTTACATTATGTGCTCCAGGTCATAAGAGAAAATCAGAACGATTCTAATCATTAATGGTCTCCTAAGTGCTGCCATAGATGGTTGTGTCATCTGCATGTCAAAAGATCATTAATCAAATTCAGGAAGAAGGTTGGGCCCAAAATCAATCCCCGAGACACAATAGCATTAATACAATGTACTTCCAACTTCTGTTCATCAAGGACTACTTTTATAGACACATATCAGAGAGAAAGGATTTGATAAAACATTTCCAAATATTCCATAACTAACAACCTTGTAAAGAAAACTATTATACCAAATCCTATCAAAGGCGCATGATATGTCAAAAGTTTTTACTCTAGAATCGAAGCCCTTGTCAATAGATTCACTAATCTTGTATAATATTGGTCAATAAGTCGGCTGTTTATCTGGCAGCACATGAAGGAGCAGTAAAATTCAAACTCATTAGCCTAATACTCATGGGTAATATGAATTGAAACATCGAAGATACTTCCAAGACTGCTGCAAAGAAAATTGCCCCCCTTCCCCCCAAACATGTTAGAAAACTTCTTACACCTGCTGGTGTCCTATATCTCTATGAAGCAACCATTCGCCTATGCATGGAATATTGTTATGCAACATAATCACGTTAGCATTTGGGGACGTGGCATAAGCATGACGTCATAGACCCAAATACATACACATGTATATAAGGATGAATATTGAGAAAAAAAAATTCAACGTAGTATCCCCACCACCCTCTCCGGTATCAAAATCCAAGTTACCCTACCTGGTATTGCTCCACTTCGAGAGCTCGGGAAAACATTTGCGGAACTGGCTTGTGTGGGAATGTCTAAAAGTCGTTCAATTTTCTGCATCTTCTGCTGTCGAGCTTTGATTCTACCTTTGGTGAGACGCTGCTTAGCTGCCATACAGCGTATGTGGTCATCAAAGATGAAGCGAGCCGAAAGTAGAGGAACTGGGCGTGAGTGAGCAGAGGAGGACGATTGTTTGTGGACAGTGATATGCAATGACCGACTGTCATCCTTATCGCCAGACACTTCAACGTCCTAAAGAAAAAGAAAGGTTTTTAAAGACGAATTACAAGATGAATACATAAATAAAATTGATTTGTGAGAAAATAAATCTCAATGTAAATGCTAAATGATTTAGTTTGGCCATACACTGATCAATCAGTAGGGTCATTGATTCATCTGTCCCCTAACAAACTTTAGCTCCTTTTCAAATCACAATCAGTCAGAAGAAAAAACTTGACAAACATCGAAAGATTTTTTTATCTTGTCTTTGTCTATTGGATACTCAAGTATCGATAATCTTTACCTGACGATAACTGTTCGCTGACCTGTGTTATTTTCACTTATAAAAAAATTTAAAAAAATGAATAAATGGAAAAGTGAGGCATGGCCAGTGAAAATGTGCCCCCTCAGCTTATTAAATAAAAACCTATGGGCGATTGTTCCCAAATGAACAAAGCTGCGTATAAGCTAATCTTACATTCCTTGAGCAAGCAAAAATGTTATGAGCAGGTTATATTTGGCAGATTAAAATAAAGCATATATTGGACAAAACAGAAGGAAGACATCGGGACAAAAAAAAAAAAAATGTTTAATAGAAATGTATTTTGTTTTTATTTTTTGTTCTGTAGCATCAGATTTGATTTATCCTTTCCTTGAATGGGAAAAAAAACAAACTCATTTGAGCCTTATTAAGAAGGACGTCAGATTGCAGAACTTGTTTCTTTGTGTAATTTCTAAAAATAACTCGCGCTTGAGGGTTGCAAAGTCAAAACCTCATTATGGTGTTGTTGGGGTTTAGGGCTATCACATCTGCAAAAGCTCAAAGAACTTTCACTCTTCCTTTTTCTCACTGACACTCCCAATTTTCTGAAACAATTTGTTTTGTGAAGGTTTCGTTTTTTTATTCTGTACTATATTTTCAACTAATTTAATCAGGTGCAATCTTGCATCTCTAAAGATTAAAATATAGAAGAATATTGTTGTGTTTTATTATTCAAGATATGATGTTCTGAGGTATCAGGTTTGATTAAAATACTATTAAGGGTCATATGTCGTAGCTGGCAAAGGTTACGGTGTAAGATTCATTCTGTAAATGAGATTTGAGGGCACCGCTTGTACGCTGTCTTTAATAGGACAGCAAACGAGTTTTTTTTTGTTTTTTTTTAAGCTGTTTCAAAATATTGAGGAAAAAACTTGGCAACAGACAAAACTAGATTGAAAAGTCATTTTTATTTATGAACTTTCAAAAGGTCAAGTGTGTATCTGACACCTGTAGGCTGTTAGTTGCAAAAACTTTCAGTATGAAAGAAACTTAAGTTTATCAGTTGAAGGTATGAAAAATGAAAAAAAAAAAAAAAAAAAAAAAAAAAAAAAAAAAAAAAAAATGGGGCAAAACTTGTTCATCTGTTATTAATTACTGATTTGGGTATATCTGTGTGGGTTTAATCATGTGACAAAAATATTTTTGGAGAGATTTCTGAAATGTTGGACAATAGTTAAATGAAAGAAGGATAATAAACTTATGCTTTAAAGACGGTTTTACTAGTTATGTTTGTTAGCCTGATTTATGCCCCTTAACGCGACAGTTTCTGCCAATTCTTTAATGTACGTCAAAATGAAAGTCGGTCAATCATCTACAATTACAACATTGCATATTCAATCTCACTCCAGGATAAAAACCCCTTTTTTCACACTTAACATCTAAAATAAAACTAGTTAACACAACTTTACATTTAAAATATATATTGGTAAAAAACATTTTTCAAACTTCTGCAGGGAATATTAAAAAAAAAACAAACAAAAACACTCGTCTCAAGTATGAAGAAAAAAAATGTTACTTTTTGGTACATCAATTTTTTATATAAAGATTTAAAATAAAAAAAGGTAAAATGGCAAACATTGATGAACATTGTAGCCTCAACAGCAACTGTCAGATATATACATCTGGATGAGGAGCATAAATAGTACAGCCCTTTTAAGACTGTCCAATATCCAAGGTAATAATCCACCATGTTAGTTAAATTATAAACTAGTCTGGGTGCCAGAGTGTTTGGAGGTGTGTGTTGAGAAAAAAAGTGATAGTATGCAGGCAAGCTCGAACATGGGGGAGGAAAAGAAAGTTTAAAAAAAAAAAAAAAAGTGCTGTTGCGTACATCGGCAAAATGGAAGTGAAGGTTTAAATTAAGGCTAGTCAATCGAAAAGAGGGGATGACTTGAAAATATCATCGAAAAGTGATCCCCTCCTTGTAGAAAATTGCCCAGTTAAGAGTGAAGGAATTAATGTTTTTAACCAATTTTTTTTATATTTGTTGTCTGAAGGGTTGAGCTTCAAAACGATACCAATCTCATGAAAATCTGTTGCTTGTCGAAAGGTTTACGTAGACATACAAATGTACATTTAAACAGACAGGTAGATTTATATTATAGATTATCCTGTATATTAGTCCTCGTGCGAAAGAGCAGGACACAAAATGTTTTAAATAATAATAGAATAACAAAGACTTTCGCTGACGAGGACTACTATTGACCGTAACCAGTTATACACTCCTTTTGAAATTTTCATCTCTATTTTTCTCGTTATCTTCCTTATTAAATTTTGAAGATTTTCTATTCTGAAAGATGTTAAAAAATTTAATCTAAAAAAGTTATTTTAAAGTTTTTAAAAAAGAAATTCAGATTTTCTCATTCAGACCGGTATTACAAAGGGGAGGTTGCAAAAAATGAGTTGTGGTGTGAGGAGAAATACAAACTGAAATAGAGAGGAGAGTTTTATATAAAATATAATCTTAAGATAAGATACAAGTTAGAAAAGCATTTCATCCGAGGTATGAAAATTGTTAAACAAAATGTTTTTACTATAGGCTTTAAAAATAAAGATAGAAGATTCGATTTGAAATTTATTTATCTTTAAAGTGCACTTTTATAAATTTTACAAAGTAAGGTATAAAAATTTAATTTAAATTGAATCAAAAAATTACCTTGGATTTTATGTAATGTACATTTTGGTGCACTTTAAAAACATTATCTTTCATCTAGCAATTAATGATACAGATATAAAATTTTCAATAATTTTTGTTAAAAGTGCAACGGAATGTACATTAAATAAAATAAATCCAAGGTAATTTTGATTTATTTAAATTAAATCAACCGGACAATGTCGGTTAACAGGTTCTGCTAGTTTAAAATAAAAGACTTCTATGCAAGCCAGTTGGTTTGCTTACAACCTTAAGTTGGACACAGCACATAAAAAAAAAAAGAAAAATAAAGCGTATTCATAGATTGACATAATGCAATCTCTGTCGAAAAGCAATTGCTGACTAGTAACTTACCAAAGTCTCCGACTAACTCCAACAAATGGAATGTTTCAACAGATTATGCACACAGAAAAATTGACAAAGCAATTAATCGGAACATGAGCACCTCAGTATAAAGCACTGTAACCTTTAGCAGATACTAGCCTGGGTACCCAACATTGCCTGGATGTTTGGAGATGTGCGTAAAAAAAGTGGTAATAGGCAATCCCGTACTGCGAAGGAGGAAAAGAGCGTGTAAACAGAAAAAAAAAAAAGAAGTCTTTTCCGTTGTGTCCATCGCCAAACCAGAAGTGGCAAAGGCTAGTCAATTGAAAAGAAGGGATGACTTGAAAATATCAGTGAAAACAGCACCCCCCCCCCCTCCTTGTAGAAAAGTGCCCAGTTGAGGATGAAAGACTTGATGTTTTTTTTGACCAATTTTTTAATATTTGTCGTCCGACAGGTCGGTTTCAAAACTATATCGATCTCATGAAAATCCGTCACCTCTGTCAAAAGTTTTAGGCAGACATGATGATTGCTACTTCTTGACAGAAGTTAGCCATCTCTTCCTTAAGTGTTATTGTGTCGGTGTGCATGGAGATGACTCTTTAATCCAGCTTTAGTCTTACATGAAAGTTCACAAATGTAGCATAAAAACTTTCCTTCTTGTAAAGGTGATCGCATGATAATATTGTGAATCCTCGAATGCTGTGTCAGGCCACTTATGACAACTTAGCATGGTGTGTTGTAGAAGCCTCCTCATAAGACTCATTCCTGTCTGATTGTGATTTCAGATGATTAACAAAACCAGCTTTTGACAAACAGTATCTGTATACAGTGCACTTCAGTTCCTGTTGCAATTTCTGACATTATCTTTCTTATAAATCTCACCTGTCCGTTTAAATGTATGTTTGTTTGTATGTTTGATATTATAGACTACCGGGGCTACCCGGCGTTGCCAAGGTGTTTAGGTGTGTGTAGTGAGGAAGGGAGCTGTAAAATTAAAACAAAGTGAAGTAATAACACTATTTAAATTTAAAAAAAAAAAAAAAAAAAATCAGGGGGAAAAAAAATATAAACATGATGCAATACAGTCCGGCGGTGCCCGGGTATTTGAAAAAAAAAAAAAAAAAAGTTTGGGTGAGGGAGGTATGCTCAAACCCAAATCCTTGAAGCGAAAGTGAAAAAAAGCGTGATGACTTAACTAAAAAGTGAATTGGGTCGAACATCACTCCCGCAGGTTTTGTTTCACCAACATGTTGGGTTGAAAACCAGCTCCCCATAGAAAATGGGGGTGTCTAAATGAAAGCAATTGTCCGATATGACGGTTTCTACCGCATTGATCAAAAGTTGATTGCTTCCTGCACGTTCTGGCACGAAAGCTGAGAACACATACCGTTTCAATTTAGTTTTACTTTATACTAAAAAGCCAAACAAATAGGCGACACAGCAAAATAGTGCGATTTTTATAAAAGTCAATGTAAATAAATCTAGACGTGATGCATGTTCGCAAATCCTTGATATTATCATTCAGACGGTATATAAAAAGTTCTAAGAAATAGCCCCCCCCCCCCGAGAACCCAGCAGAAAAAAGCCTTTGCCAGACATACTTAAAATGTACACACACATTTTGCCTTATATATATATGTGAGCTTAAACTGAAATTGTGAACTATGATGTAAATATAAGTTATTTAGTATTAAAAAGATATTTGGCAGAATACTAAGAATTTTTTTTTTTTAATCAGTGTTAAATTTAAACTGATTAAAGATAACTCTTAAAAAAAAAAACTTACCTGAAGAAACCCAACAAATCGAACAACACCCCAACCTAACCGTTTAGCATCTGGTTCTACCAAAATCAGCTGCTTATTATCAATAACTAAAAATCGGCGTTCTTGTTTCCTAAAAAAAAGATAAAAATTATATTTAAGGTTATGCTTCAATTTAAAAAGAAAATCTTAGCATCAAAGCTAACTATTTCAACAAAAACACTTTATTATTACACAAATCCCCATTTCATACAGAAATGAATGTTTAATGATTTTAACTAATGTTATTTAAAGACATCTTGGTTTAACTTAGTGGGAAGAGCAGAGGTGTCATTTAAATTTATATAAATTGATCTCCTATGGCAGCTTTTTAACAAAAACAACATCACCGAGAATGTCTTTACAAATGGAAGACATGTAATTGGGTTATGATAATACATTAAAGAAAGTAAATGAAATTTTAAGAAAGAAAGTTATATACAAAAGAAATATCTTGATCTATTCTATTAATGAAGTAAAGTCGATTTTCCCATGCTTCAACAGCTCCAATAAAAAATAGCCCAACACTTTAAATAAATCTTTCACAATCACCACTTGCAGCACTTCCTAAAGTAGGTTTAAATAAACCACGCATATATTTCATTGTCTAAAAATTATGTTTATTTTAAATAAACTGCTTCTCTCAAATACATAATCCTACAATAAAAAAAAAGTAGCAAAGAGTTTCGCTATCTATCGAGTCCTCCCACTCCATTCACATCACTGGATTATTTCCTTAATAGGTATAATTTTTAAACAACCCTCACTTCCGCCTACATTCTAACTTGTCCTGAATGTATTCAAAGAATGGGGGGGGGGGGGTACTGGAATGCTTGAATTTTGTGACTTGTCTGGTTATTAATCCTTTTAATCATTTTTCAAAATACTTGAATAAATTAATGATTTTATTTATGATTTTATTTGTTTCTTAAAAAGCAAAACATACCCCCCCCCGAAAAAAAAAAAAAAAAAAAAAAGGTGGATTATTTAAATTAGTTTTTTCTTTAGACTAATCTAATTCAGCAAAACCTTTAAAATACATTTCTTAGATATTTATTTTAATGCAAAGACTAGCAGGGATATCTGATGTTGTCTGGGATCGAATAATGATTAACGGATCTTTTACTCATTTTTATTGTCATCGAAATCGATGAAATCGCCAGTTTTTCAATCAAATTGATTGATTGCCTGCTCTAATGAAGAACCCATCACAGTGCACCAAGAGGAAGATTCACATACCCCCTGGCAGTGACTTCGTCCACAATACATTGTAGTCTACATTGCACTGTAGAGAACATACTGTTGATTTGATAAAATTTCTTGTATATAATGGCTGGCATTACAGTATAAAATGGAAAAGTCAAGTTTGACGCTTCAATCATATTCTAAACAGGAACATTTTTAATATGCTCCTGTTATATCAAAAAAATCTACTGATTTTATATATCAAAGAACCTACTGTTAATTTTATATAGCTGGTCTTACTGCTTGTGCAGTGATAATGGCTTGAATTTAAGCTTAAAATCAGAAAGTAAACTAGCATGATGCAATTGTGCTTTAAACAAACATTCCTTTCAACTCGCCTCTGTCATATCAAAGAACCTACTGTTGATTTTATATGCCGAGCCTTTCTGCTTGTGTGGTAAAAAGAACTTCTCAAATGCACTTGCGTTCAGCTGTGTAAGGTTAACTCAAAATCGTCCGTTCTTTCATCAGATTATCGATTATTATTGAAGACATTCCAATACAAAAACCTATCTAAAAACACTGCCAGGTACATAAAATACATTTGTGTGAAATTTTATAATA
Organism: Euprymna scolopes; assembly: GCF_053919585.1. Taxonomy (NCBI): domain Eukaryota; kingdom Metazoa; phylum Mollusca; class Cephalopoda; order Sepiida; family Sepiolidae; genus Euprymna; species Euprymna scolopes. The sequence goes on from NC_136491.1 coordinate 18,702,390, forward strand.
GACCTAGCCGTTTTCGAGTCCATAGGGAACAAACTCACAAAGTTCCTTTTATATAATAGTAGATATTGAAAAGTCTTAAAAATTCTACATTTACCTTTTTCATGTTGAAAATGGTTAATTTATCTAAAATTTGTATAACAATACGTGAAGCACGATGGAATCTTGAAATATTACAAAACTATCACAGAAATTATCAGAAACAATAATGTTAATGTCTGAAGTAGAATCATCTTACCTTTCTTTTGTAACAACTGTACATGCAATGAGATCACTATTGTCTGGAAAATAAAAGAAAGCATCAGTAAGAACAGAATTGGTCATTGAAATAATTATTTTGGAGTTGGTATTAGGAGGCGATTTAAATTAGACCAACTGGGGGTAAGAGAAAAAATATCCATTAGCTACTCAAAATGACGATAAATAGTCCATGAGCACAATAAAGCAGACAAGACAGACGTGCGATAGACTCATAACATTGCTACCATGATATGAACGAGAGGACCTTGTGGTTGAATCAGACAAAATAGAAATTCTAAGGGAGATAACTTTTCAGAGAAATCAAATAATTAAAGCTTTAAAATAATATTAAAAAGTTTGTAAAATTCATCAACATAATTACTGTAGTAATATATATATATATATATATATATATATATATATATATATATATATATATATACACACACACACACACACACACACTAGTCTAGGTACCCGGCGTTGCCTGGTTGTGTCGAGGTGGGTTGGTTGAGGAAAAAAAAAAAAAAAAAAATTTAATTAGAACTAAAAATAGCAGCGAGTACCCGGGTGAGCACAAAACAATTAGGAGTAGTAGGAAAGCTCAAATCCATAACGCGCAAGAGGAAAAAGAGGGGGAAAAAAGCAAACGGTCTTATCGATGTGCCCACCACGATTGTGAAGTCACTGGCATTCGAATTAACCGTTTTTATGCGATGTCGTTCATATGAGGCTTAAATAACTTGCAAAAATATTGACAAAAAAAAAAGTGACCCCCTCCTTGGAAAAAACGGCTCAGTTGACGGTCAAAGAATTAATTTTTTGGAACAATTTTTCGATATTTGATGTCAGAGAGACATCGATCTTGGAAACAATATCAATTTTGTCACGTTTCAACGTTTCTATTGGAAGTTTTTGCGATATATACAAACACACATTTTGCCATTATATATATATATATATATATATATATTCCAAATTTCATGATGTTGACCATCTTACAATTTATTCCTTTATTTCAGTTGACACAATTCTTGACAGTATCTATTTTGTCCTTAACTTCTGATTAGTTAAGGGCAAAAATAGATTCATTGATTCAATCAATCCACCAAAAGGAAATAAAATGCGTTTGCATATGATTTAAAAAATCCAAAAATTGAAAGAGAAGCTACAAATACCTTATAGTTTGCTTACATTAATTATTTCTAAGTTCCAAATGGTGTAAAGTCACTACAACCCACATATTTGTATTAACAAATTAAATTAATTTAGGTATATTCTGCCAGAAATTTTTCTATTTAGTAATTAGTAAATTTATCATAATTGATATATCTGTATTTACCCAAATAACATCAATAATTATAATTCATTACACATGTTTACATATCCACTGAATTTATACGAAATGTTAAAAAACCTATTTTCAATTTCCGGTTGTATTTATTAATCTGAATTTAAATCTTCATTATTACAATTATAATTCTTTATATTCCTTAATTCTAAAACTATAATTTTATTTAATTACAATATACGAGTTCACTATGTAATCCATTAACATATTTGTTAACCTCGAGGGTAAAAATTCAACTTCCTAAATTTCCCTTCGATCAAAACCTGTGCTAGGAAACAGATACTGTCAAGAATTGTAAGTGTCAACTGAAATAAAGGAATAAATTGTAAGATGGTCAACATCATGAAATTTGGAATATGAACTTTTGTCATATATATTTACTATAATTATTAAATACCTACAGACACTAGTGTCTCAACCTTTCGGGAATCCTCAATGCTGGGTGTCATGATTAACACTGGTCGACAGATTCGAACCCGGCAATGAAGCCATCTTTGACTCCATTAGCAAGAACCAAATCCATTCGGCCATCGTTAACCGTGAGAAATATCGTACGAAATTTAAACATTTATTTTTAAATGACTATCGTCTGCCAGAGTGATCTAATCATTATATGATGATCTGCGCATGCGAGCTAACGTGACAGATTTTATTTCAACTGTAACTGTGCTCAACGATAAGAAACGAGTTCCTTAAAGGGGCGAGAGAGAGAGGGAGGGAGAGTTATACACAAACATGTTTTGCCATCACTACAGTTCATTAGGGAGGATGTATTATATTAGAAACTTTAATTAAAAAGTATTTTCATTTTCACAATATAACTAGACCACCACTGACCCGCTGGGTCAGTACTTCATATTTTTTTTATTAAATATATTCTTATGATGAACTTTAAGGAAGATATATGAATAGTGTAGGGAGAAGAGAGCAGAGCAAGAAACTTCGATGGCATGATTGCGCTGAAAATTCTTGGGTCAATAAACATGGATCAGTTAAAGTAGCAGATTCAGTTCACGGAAGAAGGTCAAGCAAAATGTGGAAGGAAATGATCATAGAAAAAAAAAAAAAAAAGATAAAAACCTGGCCAGAAATGGGTTAGTTTGGAATTCAATTTCTTAAAGCTGTCCAACACACAAGTATTTTAAACAAATATTAAAATGATGCAGATATTAGTTGAGAATCATCTATATATATATATAAAAGCGAAAATGTATGCATGTATGTATGTTCGCTTTTTGTGTATGTCTGCAAAAGGCTTTTTTCCAGCGGCTTCGAGGCCATCGCTTAGTTTTGAAACTTTTTATATGCTGTCTAAATGATAATATCTCCAACTTAACGGAGGTCGCCTGACTTTGAAACGTTAAATATTTGACATTTTGGAATTGGCGCATGTTTGCTTTCGTTTGTCAGTATAAAAAAAAGCGAAACTCGATTCGAATCCTGGCCCACGGCTAGTGGTCTCTAGAAAGTGATGTAACGTTTGGTCTATGTCTGCTTACCGTCGTCATATCAGATGGTTGCTTTAATTTCGGGACTAGCCGCTCCCCTAATAAATGGGGGAGCTGTTTTTCCCCAAAGTTAGGTAAAAAACAAACAAACAGGGTTATTGACCTCAGTAAAAACTGTCCCGCAGAAAATGTTCACTGCTGAATAGGTATTACTTAGGTCGTCGTCGTCGTAACGCTCGCATAAAATGTTAACTACGATTTCCACTTGACGTCATTAAGTGCGGGCACCTGCCAATTCTCTTAAATAGATTCAAACATCTTTCAGTAACACATTCTGGCTGGCCGAACGGTTAACGTGGCATGTTTTTTTCACATTTTATTTTCCAACTTCGCCTCGGGGCTTTGGGTTCAATCCTACCAACTTACCAAAACTTTTGTCACTTCCGGTTTGGCAATGGACGCGATGGTAAAAACGTAATGTTTTTTCACATTCTTTTCCTTCACGGTAGGTGTTCAAGCCCACCTGCCTATTATTTGCTCAACACATACCTCCAAACACCCAGGCAACGATGGGCACCCAAGCTAATCGTATTAGAAATCTAAAATGTAAGGATTTCGCAAAGTTAGAATACATTGTGATGTCATAATAGAACCCCCCCCCCCTCCTTAACTACTTACATTCACCCTTTTTCTTACCATCTAAAATATTTATGTACAGGAAAAAAGTGTACACAGTGACAAACAAGATGAAAAACAGTTTCAAAATACAAATCATAATCTTACTGAGATCCAGTATCTCGTTGGCTTTAATGCATTCCTGATCCTTTGTCAATGGCAGATGAATTTCTTCCTCTTTAAGCAATGTTAATGATAAATCTCTAATCAGGAAGAAAACTCGTATGGCCTGAAAACAGAAAAAGCAAAAAAGATTTAATTCGTCATAAATTTGTTCATCCTATTTTTTTTTCACTGAAAATCTACAAAGAGAAAAAGAAAAAATATGAATGGATCTACAAGGTCATCCAAAAGTGTTTTTTTTTTTTTTACCCTCACTAAAAAGTAAGGAGCATCCAAAGATTTTCCAAAAGTAGAGGGGGTGGGGGTCAAAAGATATTTTCAATGAGTGTGAATGGGTCAATGGTCTTGTTAATCTCTCAAAAATTGACAACAATAGCAGAACAATCACCAAAACAAGTCTTTGTAAATTATCACATCGCTTCTGGTGCCACACATCAATTTGTTCTAGAAATACAGATCTTAGTGTGTGGTAATATCAAGTTTATTTTTTCTATTTCATTATTTAGTTTTATTCTTTTTAAAGTGATTAAACTAAATTTAAGCCTCATACTTTGAATTGCTTTAATTGTTATCTATCCAAAATTAATAGAAAAATAGGACTTTCAGAAAACTTTATACAATAATACACGAGCAGAAGACTCCCTTCCAAGTATCATTGTTTGTGGTAGTGCTTTAATTTTTTTGGATAGGGTGGCGAGGTAAAATTCAAGAATATCAACTTTATTTGTTTCTCTTTAAAAATATTAAAAACAGATTTAAGTTATTTATAATGGCTATTAAAAACAAAACAAAAAAGCCATTTCTCTAAATATAATTCTTACAACACTATATGCATAAAAATAAATTCTAGTTTGATTCAATGAAAAATTGTTTCTAAAATTCTAGTTTTGAGGTCAATGTTTGAATGTAGGACACATTTAAGATTTTCTTGTAGACAATACAGGGTGTCCTAAAAGAAGCTGATGGTTTAAAAAAAAAAAAAAAAATCGTAACACAAGAGTGTGAAAATGAAAATGGTAGACATTTGATTAACATCATTTTTCATAACTAAAATTAGACCTTGTGAAAAACATACCCTAGATTAAGTTGTGTAAATAAAATTAGAATAAGTGAACTATGATATTTTACTATATCTTCAAAAAAATAACGGAGAGGCTTATCTACCTACACATGAAAATTGGTAAGCATAACTTAAATATTGAGGAAGTTAATCAAATTTAAGGTCCGTCAGCTTCTTTTGGGACACCCTGTATAACTGCTATTTAACACATTTTTTTAATAACATTTTGAATTTTAATGACAAATATACACAGCTTCCATTACATTAAGAATATTTAAATCCAACTTTAATATTTTTTTTTTTATCTTTGAAACGAAAATATACAAAAAATAACAGCTTTAAAAAGAGAATTAAAAAAGAGAATTAAAAAAAAAAAAAAAGAAAAAAAAGTTAGTTCTATCAACTTTTAGTCTTGGATTATGTTACTTTAAAACATTTACCGCATTTAAATAACTAGAATTATTTATATTACACCCCCTCTCCTTATAAACAACAGTAAACTCTTAGTAAAATTAATAAATTTAATCAATATGAAAGTTTGACAATCACCTTGATTTTATGTTCACATTGTATTAAAAGAAACTTACCCGCCTGGCTCTTTCCACCTCACCACATGGAAGTCGTTTATTAAACGCAATGCCAGTCAAGGGCGTGCCAGTTGGAGGTAAAAGGATCGATGCATCCATTGTAAGATATTCAACATTTAAAGGACGTTCCTACAAAATAAATTATTTGATAAAATTATTTGAAGCATTTGATTTTGTGTTGATTTCGTAATTTGTCTTTATTTCTAGAAAGAGAAATTTTTTGTATTTATTCATCCAAAGGAGTGGCTTTTTTCATTTTTGTTAAATAAAATCAACATTTCTTTCGGTTATTTTATTTGGTATATTATTTTTTTTCTATTGAATCCATAGAAATATGTGTACACGCACACTAGTGATGGGACGATTCTGATATAATTTCCGATTCTGATTTTTCATAAATCTATATATTTAACCGTAAATACACGTGTTAAATGTGCACATTTCCGCAAACAAAAATACTCTTGTGTATAAACAGAATCAAATACAGATAATTAAAAGAATCGTTTTGGCATCAGAAAATATGCACAAAATTTTCCAAATTCTGATTAATTGTCGCAACACTAATATACACTAGTCATAACTTGATGCTAAAAGCCAGTGGAGGATAAAAGGTTAATAGATGTACATGTTAGACAAGGAGTTAAAGATAGATCTATAACAGTTCACAATGGAATAGAAACATACTTATACAAAGCTGTTAAACGAGTGACTGACACCTATTAACAGAGTCAAGTTTTTTGTATCTTAAATTACATTCAGTGAATAATACTTGGATTTTTTATCACCAACGAAATAAAGATGCGGAGATTGACAGCTAAAACATAATAGCCTTTTTAAAGATAAAAAACAAAATTCTTAAGTGATTGTCAAATCTAGGAACTAATTTCAAATAAAATGAAGCAGATCTACTTGAACTGGCTCATTTGGCAACCTTATTTTTAACAGTTTTTGACTTCACATACATTACCGTATATTTTGAATTCATGAAGATCTTTAAAAAAAGATTTTGTAGCTGTTTCAGTTTGTTTGATGATATTGCACAAGAATTATTTTTAGTATTCCACATTTAATCAAATTCTGCTGACTTATGACTATCAGGATTTTTCTTTTTGATATTGAAGAGTCATAAAAATAATTTACTGGGTAGAAAATATATTAAGATTTAAATATAGTTTTCAGGAGAAAAAAAAAAAAGCAGTTCTTGCAATCATTGGAGCTACACTCACTATCTTAAATGAAAAATTTCTTCCTTCCGACATGGTTTTTGAAAAGTTAAAACATTTTTTATTAACCTAAATCGGCTCGACATTCTCTAGTTGAGGAAAAAAAAGTTAATACACATTTAATTTGCCATATTAGGACTACTGTATAAGTATTGGGAAAAAATTTATTAAAAAATAGTTACCTTCATTTCTCTATATTCATCTTCAAACATATCCAAAAAGATTTCCTCACTCTAAAAAAAAAAAAAAAAAAAAAAAAAAGTTTCAAGTTAAAAAATATATAAGAAATTCAAAATATAAAGACTGGTTCTTTGAAACTAATATACGAACAAACCCTAGGGGGCCCTTTCACCAATAAACTCATCATGAGTTTATCATTGGTAAATTAAAAGATGCAAAAAAATGAATTAAATTGTTATGCAAGTGTAAATATTTTGAGATATATGAGAAAAAAAAAAAAAAAAAAAGGCAAATGGGAATTTGTGTGAATTATATATACAATATAAAATATGAGATGGAGAGGGTATGAGAATGATTAAAATATATCTCAGAGCAAGTCTAATAATTTAACAAATTCATTCTGTCAAAGTGACGGCTTGCATGAAGGAAAAAAGAGACTGATTCCAAAATCAGTAAATAATTTTGAGAGTTAGCCCGGTGCAATATTCTGAAACAGTCCATTTTATAGGCATGGCACAAGCTGGATTTTCAATTAGATGTTGATCAATGGCAGATTCCAAAAGCAAACGAGGGGTGAAAATGACATGTTGGTTGATGCATGTCTGCAAATTTGAGGTTTAACTTAGTCAGTAGTACACTGGCAATTAAATTCATAAAAAAACATTACTTTGCATGATGTCGGGCATACCATCCTTCGTGACCAGGGGGAAATGCAGATTCACAATTTAATGCACAAATTTCAGTCTTATTTAAAAAGAAAAAAAAAAATTTTGCAGAGATTCCATAGCAGTAAAATTCTTCAACTGATTTTGTACTTTTTATTATTTTAACATTTCATAAATGTTACCAGTTTATACAAGATGGCATCTGAGGGCAAGAACAAATTAAAATGTAATAAAAATTAAACGTGAACAAAATTACAAAGGTTTTAATGAAAAACAAACTTTAACCATCTGATAAATAAAAATAAATGCGCACAAGTAAGGATTTTCAATTGATGCAGCCATTGTTACTTTGATCAACTGCATTTTTTTTTTTTTTTTTTAAATGTACTTCCTCTTAAGTATGATCTAAAATCTTTTTTTTTTTGCTACAAAAGGTTTTAATAAATGCAATGTTTCTCCAGTCTTAGTGAACAAGCAGTAACAATACACTTACAATGTTTTCATCTTTTTCACTTGTTCATATTTAACAACTATTGTTTTTACTTTGTTTTTCTATTAAACCCATTAATGGATACCAGTTTCAGCATTACTCATTTAAATAAATTTTATATTCAATGCTTAACACCCCCTGGCCCATTATTGTTATTGATAGTTTACTATTATTCGATTGAAAAATGCTCAGAAAAAAAAATATACAACTTATTTTGGACACCTGTAACTATAAAAAGACCTGATTTTCAGAAATTAATTCTTGTAGGGTTGTAATTGTTAAAGTTTGTTTTATATAAAAAAAAATTCAAATATCTGTATTAGATTGAAATTCTTTTCACATTAAATTTAGCAAGGAAAACGTAAAAAAAAAAACAAAGTTACATCTAAAATAAGCTTTTTCTGAATTAACATTGAAAATATTAGCATTAGAAATGTTAATTTTAGAATAAATAAATTATCTATCTCAATTTAATATTTAAAATTCATTTAATAGAATTTTATGTGGAACATTGTGGTACTCGTGCATTATAATTGGATATAAAAAAATACATTTTAATAAAAGCATTACATAATTACTTGTCATATTGAAATTAATAAAAGTTCCAAAACTTGTGAAAAGTGATAGATCTGCTAAAAGTATTAAAAAAAAAGTTATAGCATATTCTCAATCTGCCATTTTACAATTTGAAATGGCGAAAGTGAAAACAAGAGATAAATCTGTCATGAAATAGAAGAAACTGATAAAACTTATTTGACATTTTTTCTTGTAATCATATTTCTATTTTATTTTTATTAATTTTGATACAACACGTAATTATATAAGTATAATTGCTTAAAATACAATTTGATATCCAATTATAATGCACAAATACCAAGTATCAAGATTTTTAATTAAAAAAAAAAAATTATGACTAAATGTAAACAATTAGTGAAAAAACTTACCTTATAGAAGTTACGAAGAAGTTGGTTGCTGCATTCTCGTGCATTTTCTACACAGGCTAAATGCCTGTCTTGCAGGAAGGACCTTCCATTTGTATATACCAATTGTTTCAGCAATTTGATGCTAAGCTCAAGAGTTGCTAAACGCAGTTTGGCAGCTTAAAAAAAAAAAAATTTCAATATGAAGTTTTGAAAAAAAATTTTAATATGATCTTTTATATAAAAATCAGTCACTTTTCATTTTTTTTTTAGTTGCTTTACACAAGGATATGATTTATCAAGATGCTGCCCTTTGGATACTTATTTTAATAAGAAAAGAAAATTAATTTTTACTAAAATATGGTTTTATTTAAATCAAAAGTTAATATCACATTTTTTTTTTAACACTGGGGAATGTTGACTGTATTTTAATTTTATGCAAATTTGGTGAACAGGACAGAATTCCCCATGACAAAATATGGATTAAAAATTTACTGATCAGATTTTTATAAAATTTGAACATGAAATTTGGAATATTATAGAGCTGTATTTTAATTATGTTTTTAGAGTATCAAAGAGTGGAAACTTTCAAAATACAAGTTTTTACTATATGCCATTGAGTATTGTCTCCTAAAAAAAAAAACAAAAAAAAAAACAAAAAAACATAATCCTGCTTGTTTATGAATATCAGGGATGTGAGGGGTTGATGAAGTAGAAAAGAAAAAAAAATCTAGAAATCAAGAAACTTCCCAACCTGGAAGAACCCAATCAAAATTTTTGTTATGGAAAGTAAATTCTATATAGTTTTTTTTTTTTTTTTTTTTTTGAGGGATGGGGAGAGGGCAGGGTGACACATTGAATAGTTAGTAAAAACATTATCCCTACTACTAACACCAAATAGCAAGCCCCTACCCAATCCCTAAGTTCAACTGGAAAAAATCATATGCAAAACTGATCCCCACTCCAAATTTTAAATTTGCTCCCAAGTTTTTTTTCAGGGTGTTCATATAATTGCCTTAATATAGAATCTCATATTTTTGGAGATTCTTTAGTGAATGGTATTAATCTAATAAAACTTCTTTCATACTGACAGTATCAACCAATGTTTTTCACTTTTACTGTCATGAAATTTTGTTTAAATATTTTTGTTTAAAAAGAATGTTTAAAATTTGTTTTTTGTGTAAAAAAAAAATAAAAAAATAAAAAAAAAATAATCCAAATACAAATGTTTGGTACAAGAAAAAAAAAAAAAAAAAACCCTGGTCATTTAAAGACCCCAAATGCATATGTGAGGGTTGATGGGACAAAGTTATTTTTCTGAAGCAAATGTCTTCTACCCCCTATTCCTATCATAAATGGTTTTATATTTGTAAAAAAAATTTAAATTTCACAAGAGGAAGGAACAAGACAAAATAAGATGTGAAGAAAAGATAAAGTGAGAAATTAATTTTTATCCAAAATTTACTTATTAAATTCCAGTAATGTTCTTATCAATCAAACCAAAGTCAATATTAATTGACCCAGTTAATCAAGTTCAACGATTATTAGTATTAATAATCAAGCATTTCAAAATAATCAAGACAACAATATTATAACAGGTTTACCATAAGATGTATTTCTTCAGTGTTACAATTGTTTAACCATTTGGACAAGCTTAAACATTTCGTTAAGATAATCCAAAATGGTTAATCAGACACAAAATACAACTAATAAAAATTTACACACACACACACAGTAGAACCTGGGATATGGAATTAAAAATTAGTAACAAAATACAGTATATAATACACATGTATATAATCAAATAACATTATAAATAACACCGTAAGGCAGGCAAATAGTGTAACCAGGCGCCAGGAAAACATTGTATTCCATATCATAACTGGAGAAAAAAAAAAAACGTATCCCAGGATTCTAGTGTGTCTGTCTGTGTATATATATATATATATATAATTTTTTCTGAAAAAAAAAAAAAAAAAAAAAAAAAAATTGAGCAAAGATCTCCTTCATGGTCATATACTTACAAGGCTGACATGCAAGAGTGATGATTTTAATGAGTTTTTCAACCAAAGCCACATTATAATAATCCTTGGTCTGAAAAAGAATTAAGAAACAGAAAACATAAGCATATTTGTGTTGCAATCCTAAAATTAAAAATTATCTCAAACCAAATCAAGTATTCAATGATCAAAAGATCAACATATCTTCATGTAACTAAATGTAAAAAAAACAAAAAAAACAAACATTTTAGTCTCAAATGTTAAAATTGTGAGGATCTAATCAATCCTGTAGGTCATTAAAGATTGAATATGTAATAGTCTTAATCATAAATTAAAAATATTTAATTAAAAAATACTTGGTTGGATGATTAAAAACAATTCTAACATTTTCTTTGTACACACAGTAAAAACCTAATTTGAATGTTTTAATTTTGTAAATTTATATTTTATGTCAAGTTACTTTTTAAATAAAATAAAGTCAACTGGTCTCCTGAATAAATTTAAAACAATTTATGCGGTGATGCTGGGTGAAACCTCTAAAAATCAAATAGGACTACAACCAATCATTTTATGGAAGTTTTTGATTAGTTTTGTTTTATGGCATATCAACCATTTTTTTTTTTTAATTATTTAATGATGAATTTAGTAATTTTGGACAAATGTTATGATGCTTCAAGTTCTTTATCTTCAAATATTTATTTTGAGTGTTTGGTTTGTTTTGTAGAAAAAAAAAAAGGTTTTTGACTTTGCAGAAGATGATCAAGTTTTGCAAAGGAAAAGGAAAAAATGTTTGGTGCATTCATTAGTCAGGAAACTAGTATCTTCAAAAAACCTGATCTGGTAGCACCAAATGTCCTAACAAGTATTACCAGTCCGGACCAAAGTGGACTTGGAATTAATAGTAACTAAGGGACAACTCCATATTCCCCCCAGCTCCAAAATGAGGGATCATTATGGTCGGAATCAGGATCTTTTATAAAATAAAATGGAGAATCAGAAGATTAAAACCAATCTCAGCTTTATGATGCAAGGTCTGTAATAAGCAATGACTGCATTTAAAAGTGTGCATGAATATATAAGCTGAGTGTAGCATTTGTTTTTTTTTGGGGGGGGGGGGTTATATACTTTTATAAAATTCATTAATATATTCCTTTATTTTGGGATGGAGTTAAAAAAAAAAAAAAAAAAAAAAAAAAAATTGAATTTGCAATTAACTAACCAAATCGGTCATCTCTTAATAAATTTGTTTTCTCAATATATTGCTTCTGTCACTCTTTGCTTAACATTCAAAGAAAACCAAAGATTTTAATATTTCATGATAGAAAATACCACAAGTATTAATACTAGTTAATCCATAACTGAAGAGAGAAAGAGATAGCAAACAGAAAGAAAATAAGTAATTTTGCATTTTTTAAAAGTTGCAGTTTATTGAAGCACTATCAGAATCAACGCTTGCCAATGCAAAACAAGTATATTTATGCCAGTAATATAAAAATCTTGCGTTCTAGTGGTGAAGTCACTGAAGGCGTTTTTGATATCGTTTAGGTTTTTGAAGCATTTCTCATGCAGAAAGTTTTCTAAATGCTTGAAAATGTGGTAGTTGGTAGGTGAGGTCTGGAGAGTATGACGGATGAGAGTTTAACTCAAAAAGTGTTGTGGAGCTTTATCGGTGTCTAACCACCGAACTGAGCATCGCCATTGTTGTAAAGAACCCACTTTTAATCACAAATCACAACCCGGTCGAGAAATGGGTCATTCTTGTTGCGTAAAAGAAAAGATGACACTTTATAACAGCGTTTCTTTTGGTTGTTGTTGAATTTGAGGCACCCATTTGTAAAATTTTTGTCTTTCCATTCTCTCTCAATCTCAAGTAGTTGGAAATCGTATACGTTACGTATAATTCAGAAGTAAATTCTCAAACAGGTGTGTGTGAATTGACTTCAACTAAAGTTTTTAATTGATCATTAACATCCGATGGCCAACCACTATGCTCATCTTCAAAGACTCATCACTGCCACAAAATTTCTTAAACCACCATTGTGCTGTGTGTTCAGTAGTGGTTCCTGAACCAAATGCATGGTTGATATCACAAGCTGTTTCAGCAGCTTTTCATCCCAACTTAAAATAACAATTGTGTGAATTTTTTTTTTTTTTTTTTTTTTCCATCTTGTATTCAATGTTCTGAAAAGGAGGCAATTGTTTTAAAATTATTGTAATTCAAACAATTAGATGGGGTGAAAAATGTTTTTTAAGATGATATATAAAGTAAAGGTATAACGAAAACTTATTTGAAAATGCATCATTTTAAACCAAAATTTAAAATTCTGCAAGAACCTTCTTCTCAACCTTAATATATGAAGTATTGTATTATACCTGTTGATAATTCTTTCACAATTTCTAAAACTTTAGCAGTTAAGAATAAAATTTCTTGTTGTCCGAGATTTTGAAAATAATGATCACCAGATCTAATATTCATCACATCTATTGTTTTAAATTAAATGCAAAAAAAAAAAAAAAACAAAAAAGAAAAAAAAAAAAAAAAAAACAAAAAAGAAAAAAAAAAAAGAAAAAAAAAAGTCTTAATAAGACATAAAAAGGGCTATAAAAAATCCGAAAAGATTACATAACTCATTAGTAACTTTTATAATTCAGTCCTAATGGATCTTTTTTCAAATACAGCTGTACTTATCTCAATTAGTAATTATCAATCATGTTTATTGTACAATAATTTTATATAAAAACCAAAACTTAATGAATGTAAAAAAAAAAAATAAAATAAAAAATAAATAAAATTCAAAAATTAAATTGTTACCTCAGAACGTTCAGTCGGCATAAGAACAGTATCTAAGAGGCCCTGATGGATACCTAAAAAATCCAAAAAAAATTTAAGTTTTAAGAAATAAAATATAACTGAAAAAAAGAAAAATACTGATAAACATAAAATGTCAGTTTACTATCTGCACTAGAAAACATTTTTACTTTTTAAAGTTTAATATACTTTTTAATTGAAAATATAGTAAAAATTAAAACCTACAAAAATGGCAGCATTATTTTTGTTTCTGTCAATGTGGCCTCTATTAACTCGATAAATTTAGTTCACAGCACTCAACATACCATAAATCAAGAGTACGATCTCTACAATCAGCCAGACAGTGGTTTTGTTGCTGTCGGGCTCAGGTATGGTTCTGATCAGTCCTACAAAGTTCAACTGCCCAGGCTTTATCTTCTTTTTAAGAGTTTAGTTTATAGCCAATGATATGAGGCACCCCAACCAGATAACAGAGCCACTCGGGCATTTTTTTGTAGGCCAAAATGAACTTTTAGTGTGTGGATTTTTTAAAATAACATTTAACCTTGTGAATAATCTCCCTTGGAGCAGAGGGCAGCAAATAAACACTCAACATACCATGAACTAAGATTACATTCAATCATATAAAGAAGTCCTAACAATTGAAATTGCCTTTTTAATTTACATATACATACATTATATATATATATAATAAAAAAAAAAATGAACTTCAAAGACTGTTCAGACATTGAAAATAGCAAACCTTATAAATAGCTCAATATCTTTCAGCCAGAGACATATTTATACTAAATGCAAAATAATTTTTTTAACATTCATGCAGCACAGTTAACAGAAAAAAAAAATACAAATTTAATGCAAGAAAATTTAATTTTCTACTGATCTGTATAATTTCAAAGTGTAGAAACTGATTGTAAAATTTATCATCTCCAAATTTTTACTTAGCCAAACATGAGTAAGAAAAACGTTGGTCAATTTCTTTTCTGAGAAATGGTCGTTTATTTCAAGCTTAAATGTGTGTGTGTATATATCTATAATATAAAGCTGAACGTCTGTGTGTGTGTGATCACAAATAGGCTCCTACATGGTTGACTATTATAGAAAACTGATCTCATATGAGATATGTATCGAGACACAGGAATGGGTATGTTTGATATGGTATAATTATGATCCATTAAAATTGTGGAGCCTGCGTACGTGCCTGGTTCACAAAGTATGGAAATAAATTTAAAAAAAAAAAAAAAAAAAAAAAAAACGTTTACAAGTGTTTTTGATATAGATGTACATAATACTTTGATAAGTATGTTTTAACTTAAATAGAGATGGTATAATAAAACTGGAGTCTGCGTTCGCGGCTGGCCTCCATAGAATGGAAATAGGCAATAATTTTAATAAAGACTTTTCATATCTATCTGCATAAGTATACTTTGATAATTATGTTTCAGTTTGAAGAAATATGGTATAATAAAATTATGGGGTGTTCGTTTGCACCTGACCTCCATAGATTGGAAATATATCACAAAGTTTAACAAGGTTTTTTTTAATATAGATCCACAGAATATTGTGATAAGTGTTTCAGTGTGAACATGTATGGTATAATAAATTATGGGGTTTATCTATTCTATTTTTACTTTCATCATATTTTGCTTTGATTTTGATACCCCCCAAATTCGAAGCTATCTCTTTACAACCCTTCCTTTTCATAACCTATCATACTTTCATAAATCAGTCCATTTTCTGTAGGCTGTTTTTGAACCCAGTCAACGACGGGTACTTTTTCTAGTATATATATATATATATATATATATATATATATATATATATATAGCTTCCTTTGAATTGAACTGGCAACCACTTCAAATGAAAGATTGGTGGGACCATAAGCCTTTTGATTTTACAATCTTTTAAGCCTGGAATTAGCAACCACTTAAAAAAAAAAAAAAAAAAAAATACATTAACCACCATCTTTTTATTGACCCTCTATTGGTTAAGAGAAAACATTTTGAAATAATCATTTTAGAACTTTAAAAGAACACAGGTCAATAAAAATTAAATTTTAATGTATTTTGTAACAGTTGTTATATTTTGTATCACCTGTTCATTTCTGCTGTTAACCACACTATATGATTTTAAAAAATAAAATTTATATTTTTAAGGATTAGTATTTTCTATTAAATGCAAATTTTAAGCATATGAATTTAAGTGCTTTTTGTCTATCACAACAATATGAATGAAGATGACAGATTAACTACTTTAAGTTGTATCTATAAAAAGAAAATTTTAATTTTTTGTTGTACTTTTGATTAGAAGAGAAAATGAAAAATATTTTCATTTATAATCTGAAATGTTATTAAATAACTTATTTTTATCTTGAATTCAATTTTACTAAGTGTAAAAGTATTTTTTTCATTAAATTAACTCATTTCTAGCAAAATTTGTTTTTCACAATGCATATTGTTTATATTTTTTAATTCAACCAAAAATTCAATATAAAAAAACCTTAAAATAGAATTCCTGTTAAACACTATATACACAACATGCTTGTCATAATTTAACAATTATCTTTTACAAATTTTATGTCCTTAAAAATAGTTTTAAAAAATTATGAGCTCAACTTGGTACATTTGATGTTTCATTGAAATGAATTAAAAAAAAAATTTAATCATAAAGATACATAAAAACATTGAATAAAAGGGCAGGAAATGCTAATGATCTAAAAAGCAATGGGAAGGGAGGGGGAGATAACACCCATGTTTTTAAGAAATTTTTTTTACATTAAAAAATATTCGAATAAACAAATAAACTAAATTCATGAACCAGTTTTTGAAATTTCTACTGCAATTCAAATAGCAGACAAATGCACAATTACAAAAACTAAAATAGAGTTTGATTTTCAAAAGAAAACTATGAAAATGCAAAATTCCAATATTTAGTATTCAATATAATTGTTATTCTTAAGCGGGCAGACGATAATCATAGAATGAATTTAGCTATAAGAAAATCTATTGAATCGATAAGTACAAGAAATGATCTTTTGTTTTTCATTCTAAAATTGAGGTTTAATTTAGATATTTCGCAGTTGTAAAAACAATTTTATATGCACTCCAAAAAGGTGTTGGGTCTGTTTTAATATATACATATTTATAGAAATGATATGCAATAATGAGCAACCGATTCAGATAAAAAAATGTTTCTAGTTGCTCAATCGAAAACAGTAATAAATGACCAAGCTAATTTTGCTGAGTATGCTTTGAATATTAAATCACTTAAAACACATTTTGTGATAAACTTCGCTTATTTGCTTTATTCAAAGCTCAATTCATTTTTTTAAGAAAAAAAAAATGAAAAAGTAATATTTCTTTGTTTGACAGAATAAAAACTAACCCTATTTATAATAGCAATGTAAAATATAGTATTTGAAAATTCCAAAGATTTAATTTTAATAAAAAAAAAATAAGGGGGGGGCAAAGAAGCTCTAAAAGCAGAACTAAAAGAAAAAGAGCGACGTTCTTTGAACAATATCCATGCAAATAATTATCACACACAAAAGATCTCCACATCAAAGCACATGCACAGCAAACGACAAAGAAAATTTATATCCACAACATCTGACACTTACGATATAATCCTGTTAGTCACAGAGGTTGAAAGAGAAATACCAATTTAAATTATTAGAAAAATTACAGAAATATTTTGTCAGAAGGGGGGGGGGGAGAAAAAAATTTACTTTTGTTATCTTATAGTAGAAATAATTGCACAAGTCTGCTTAGAGAGGTTCAGATTTATTTTGACTGGAAATCCTATTGTACTTTCCCAATAAATGCTGCCTTTCTTCCCAAAAAAGAAACAAAAAAAAAAAAATCTTGTTCATCAAAAACCAATTTTTCTCTATTAAGTCACATTTTCCTTTCTTTCGGTTAATGCCATTTTTGCAATGTTTTGGCTATTACGCTTGTCCGTCTTCTAGTGCTTTTTTATTATAGTCGTAACGGATAAAATAAAGCTGTACGACTGAGAGGCCTAGTCCTTATACAGAGATATTCATACACTCAAAATCTTTGACATACTGCCTACAACACCTGCATCTTCAACCAAATCGCCCCAACCATGCAAGACCAACAACACGGAGATTATTCTGAAAATGAGACTGCTGGTTTGGACACATTCTTTGATGTCCTGTGGAGGAATTCATCTACAAATTAGTATCCCTAATAGCTGGTGAAAGCGCAAAAGTGGCCAACTGGAGGCACGGATTAAAATAGTGAAATCAGATATGAAGCTGGTTTCTGCGTTTTTGGTATTCATTGATGGAACAGGAAATGGCTGAAATACATTTGGGATTGTCAATCGGCATGCGTGAGCAGTTTCGATGCAGTGAACTCGTTTGGAAGGTGAACGTCATTACAAATAAAAAGGTTGCGACTCAAATTCTCAGATTATCAACGTCAATAAAAAGAATGTACGAGTCATGTAAATACTGATGCCTCAAAAGTAATCAAGGTTTATATTAACATTTATATGAACACAGAAACAATGTAAAATGTACAAGGAAAAAAGTATTACATAGAAACACTGATTACACGAACTAAAGCAGGAGAAGCTGACCAAGTGAGAAAATCTACGTGAAGTTCAAAGACAAAGAGAAAACACTGGTGTAGCAGCAGACCTAATTTTACTGAAGCTCTACATATCGGATCGAGAGAGGGAAATAAACAACATATACAAAGAATCAAAGAGGAATGATGTT
This sequence comes from Euprymna scolopes, assembly GCF_053919585.1. Lineage (NCBI taxonomy): Eukaryota > Metazoa > Mollusca > Cephalopoda > Sepiida > Sepiolidae > Euprymna > Euprymna scolopes. The sequence goes on from NC_136491.1 coordinate 18,720,902, forward strand.
TATGATATATAGAACTGGAAGAAAGAGTAACGGAGAGAGAGAGAGAGAACATCTAGTTTTTGCCTACCATCTGTGCAGGAGTAGTAGTAGCAGCAACAGGCCAAGTGATAGCAAGTAAGAGTAATACGAAAAGAAATTACTTTGTGGTAGGAATTTTTTTCTTTTTTTTCCCCCCCCATTTTGTAATTTATTCAACATATATATGTATACACACATAAATACACAATATAAATTGAAAGATAATATAAACAGAGCTCAAAAGTGCTCAATGCTATGAAAACAACAAAACAGCTATAGGATTGCATAGCTAACACAGATAATGTTTTGATGTAACACTCACTTTAGATTTAACATCTTTTGGTTTTGAAGAGCCAGTTAGATCAAAATTCATGCAATATATAATTATTTCCACAGCCAAACAATGTCACAGCTCACAAGAGCCATGATAGCTAACAAACCGGAAGTCCAAGACTCTGAAATTACTAATTGCTCGCATGGTTAGCATGTTGTATGGCATTGTCCTAAGAAGTATAAAATTCATACTTGTGAGACAGGCTTGGGTTATAGCTGGTTGGATAACCACATCTCTTGTTAAAGACAAAGTAGGTTCATTCAATAACTGGATTTTGCTGCCGTTTGCTTGATCTGTGTTAGTTTATAGACTGTGTGTGGCGCGGTTGCTCATGTGATAGAGTACTCAGCTCACATGCAAGAGACTTGGGTTTTGAATCCAGAGTTCGGATATGTCTGACTGACAAGGTCAAACGAGGGCGAAACTCAAGTCCTGGACTTGAGGTTTGTTGGCAGTCATGGCTCTTGTGAGCTGTGGCATTGTTTAGCTGTGGAAATAATTATATAATCTCACATTCTGAGATATCTATCTATATAGATTTTTTTTTTTTTTTTCATCCAGCCCTTAAGTTCATGGTAGACAAAGAAGTTGATTCTAGTCTTCCATTATTGGATATTCTACTTTCTAAAACTTTTTCAGTTTTTTCACTTCAGTCTACCGTAAACTTACAATTACTGGTCTTTATACACGTTAGGACTGTTCCACGTGTGCACGCATTTTACAATATTTTTGTTTCCAAAAGAAAAAATTCATTTTTTTGTAATTGTATCCAAATTATTGTAATTCAAATCCAGTAAATAATACAAGATTCTAAAATATTTTTTTTATTAAAACAATCAAAAAAGATTGTTTATGAATCAAGTCTGTTAAGAAAACGGGAAGTTCCAGAGAAACTGAATTTCAAAAGTACATCTTTCAAAAGAGCTACTTTTTAGTTTCTTGTCACTAAGGGAACTAAGAATATATAACACATCACTCAAAAAGTCCTGGGCCTGGCATACAGATGGTATCACTAATAAAAATTCATGTTCTTTTCTATAAAGTACTAACCTTCAAATGGCATGTCAAAATTTGAGCACAATCAGATTAATTTACAGTTATCCAAATGAAACTGTTACAATTTTTCAAAAAAAAAAAAAAATTGAAAAACTTGGAATGTGTTTTAATAAAAAATTGCTTTCCAATAAGAAAAAATTCTGTGCAAGCAAAGCAATGGCTCAAGTGTCGTTCAAACACTGCTTCATCGTAAACAATGGTTACGAGTTGGTGACTGATTTTAAATAAATACAATAAATGCTGAACGCTCAGGTCAACCAAATTCAGCAATTATTCTGAAAACTTTCAAATTTTCTTCAGTTGAATGGGAATTGAAATTATGCGAGATAGAAGCATATTTACCGTTTTTCATCAACATTTGCAAACGAGAAAGCAATGTTAAAAGTGGATGTCACATTTCAATGAGAAACAATGATTCAGAACAGTGTTTAAAAAAAAAAATAAATAAATAAAAAAAAATTAGTTTTTGTATCAATATGCAACAAAAGGGATGAAACATGGATCCACCTCGTTCCTCTGGAGTCAAATCGGCCGTCAACAGAGTAGATAGCAGTAGATGAAAGTTGTCCAAAGTGATCAAAGATGTAGGCAAGGTATGTACAAAGTATTTTGCCTTTAGAAAAAGCAAAACATTAACAGCATATATATTATATAGCATTACTGGTGCATTCGAGGGAGTAATGGATATAAAAACATTAAATGCATTTTCATCAAAGCAATGCACCGCGTCACAACTCAATTGCAAAACTACATGGACTGCACTTCAAATTACATCCAGACCCATATTCTCCAGATCCAGTTCCCAGCAAATATTTTGTTTACAAACCTCAAAAGAATGTATCGGGGGGGAAAAATTACCTCCAATTAAGTGATATCAGCAACTAACGGCATTTTGACCTCTAAGACAAATCGTTCTTCAAAAATGTTAAAATTGTTTGATAAACGTTGGAATCAATGTCATTGTAGGAGATTGTGTTGATGAATAAAGTTGAAGTTTGCATAAAAGTTGCTGTTTTATAAGTTAGGTCAAAGAGGACTTATTGTGTGATGTTGGAACTATTTGTTAATGTTTAAATATATTAACAACACTAAGCTTTGAATTAACTTTATATTTATTGAATGCAATATGGTCATAAATTTATTTTGTCCAGGAATATTTTTCTATAGAAAGGTAACTCTTTCCAATAATTTTACAAATTTTTTTTTTTTTTTTTTTTTTTTTTAATTGCTGTGAAAAGAATGGACATATAAAGCTTAAAAATTATTCTGGAAATTAGATTTGAGTATCTATAATAAAAAGGTGGACCTTTTTACTTCGTTTCATAAAATGTACTGAACAAATAAAAGCAAATAAGTTTAAAACTCAGCCATTAAGGTTTACTTGAAATTTAAAAATGTAAATTATAAACAAATTAAAGTTCTTCATTTTAATAAGTAATTTTGAAAATCCAATGAGTCCAAATCACAAAATTCATGCAAGGCTTATTATGGATTTAATCTTGCATAGGATTATAATTTACTAACACTTTATGATAATCCTACAAAATCTGCTCAAACTTTTTCCAATAATATTTTAAATAGTAAAAAAAAAAAAAAAAAAAAATAAAAAAAAAAACTTTTGCTGCAGACAGGTTAAATGTACAAATGATTTAATGAGGTTAAATTGTAATTGTTTTAACTTTTTTTACATTTAAAAATTCAATGTATCCAATCTACGAAATTCATGCAAGGTTAATTAAATGGAGTATAACGGACTGATTTTAATCCTACATGATAATTTTTAAAATATGGAGGTGCCTTCCATAAGTTTTTAGACTTTTTTACATTTAAAATTATTGTAAACTCTTGAAAGTTCAGTATGTTATTGCTATACATACTGAGATAACTGACCAATTTTTATGATTTTAGGTTCAAATGAACAGCTACAGCAGGAATTGAAATACATTCTACTAAAGCCTGATTGTCACAGCTGGTGAATTTAAAAAATGCAATCTGAATGCGAAGATACTTAAGAATGATATGCAATAAAATTCTGTTTTAAAGTTGGGAAAAAAAAAATGCCACAAAAATGTATGGAATGTTTTAGATTACTTTTGGATCATTTTACATGAATTGAGTATCAGTTTTCCAGTGACCGGAGATTCAAGGAAGGCGGGGAGTCTGAAAGACGATGAGGTGTGGGAGGAGTAAGGAAGTCAGAACACCAGAGTTGATTGGCCAAATAAAGAATTTCATCGATAAGGACCGTTGTGTGTCTATAGAGACAATAAATGCACAGTTTGATGTCAGTGTGGGAACTGTACATACAATTATTTGTGAGGAACGAAAGATGCAGAAGATTTGTACAAAGTTTGTCACAAGGGTGCTCAGAGAAAATCTAACTATTTGACCAAGATGGACATCAAGAACATTAATCATCCTTATAGTTCAGACCTTGCCCTCTGTGACTTTTTGTTATTCTTTAAGCTTAGAGGCTGTCATTATGAGACAATTGAGATGAAAGAGGCTGTGACGAAGGTCATTGACACACAAAACTTCCATCGGGCCTTCCAGAAGTTGTTGAAACAATACAACATGCATTATAGCCAAAGGAGAAGACTTTGAAGGGGACTAGAGTTTGTGTATACTATCAATGAAAGTACCCATATAAAAAATATCTGAAAACTTATTTAAAGCACCTCGTATTTAAAATTGATATTCCACTTCATAACTGATCTAATTCTTCACAGTAATATTTTAAATTGTTTTATAAATCAATGTCGGCTTTAAATTTTGCTGCAGACAGGTTATATATACAAATGATTTGTATTCTGTTTAAACTTTAACATTCATTTGAATTTATTCAAGAAATGTTTGTATTTTTTCTTGAATAAATTCAAATAGAGATTAAAAAGTTTATTTTTTAATGTTATGTTGAGGTCCTTTGGTAGAAAATGCCTAGCTCTGAATATTGTTTCATGAAATTGAACATTACTTTGTCCAAAAGATGCAAGGGAGTGTATTGTTATTTTCATTTATGAAAAAAGTGTATGAACATTGTATAATGGTTGGATTAATTGTTCAAGTTTTGATTTTTTAAACATTCATATGTTTTGAATAAATGATGAATAAAGTTCTATTATTATCCATAGTTTTATCGTTAATGAAAAAATGTTTGGCTAGGAACAAAGTGTAGTATCTGTTTTGATATTACACTTCACCTTTTCAGTCCTCAGTCAGTGGAGGAAAAATCCTTCATCACCGAAACAATTTTTATTTTTGTTCTCATCCAGAGAGCCCCTTTTTTGGGGAGCTGGATTTTCCTCCACATTAAAAACCGACCTTGTGTAGAGATAAGTAAATAGAAACAAATGACCACCTTTCTATCCTCTCATACATCAACTCATAAGCTGAATGAAAGTTATACTATTTCCACAATTAAAATAGCTACAAAAACCTTCACTTGATGGTTGAACTTTGTGTTATATTTAAGAAAACTGAAGTCCCTTGTAAATCTTAATAGAATCCAAAAGACATCAAAATATTTTTCTGTAAATTTTCAGAAAATTTTATTTTTCTAACAGCCATGGATTAAAAAAAAAATAAAAAATAAAAAAAATTTCATTCAAAAGTGATGTTCCATATAAAATACAATCAATAATTTTGTATGAATTAAACCATTTTTGAAAGATTTAAAAATAAAATGAATTTTGTAAAAGATTAAATTACTTTATTGCTAGAATATAAGATACATTTCCTAATGAATATTAGAATAGAGTTTCTGGTACATCTAAGCAAAATTATGTCTCATTTCCAAAAGATTTGTCCTGAAATATCTACATTTCAAACTAAGGCATTTCATGTCTATATGTCATCACCTTTTACATACATTTGAGACCGTTAGATTAGCAAAGATGGTAATTTGATGGCAAGGTAAAAAAAAAAAAAATTATTAACTGATTTTAAGCCGCAGTTGCTTCAAATTTATCAAACTTGTTGACCATAAGAATTTAGAGAGTTGCATCTTTGATAATCTGTCCCCAAACAACTTCTAGTTATGAAAATAGATCTCAGATAAAGAAAAGATATAGTTTTAAGATTGTCCATTTTGCCTTGTGGACATCATTCTAATTACTGACCAGGAGAAGTGTTGATCAATAGAAGAAAAACTATTCCCCTTTCCCATCAATAAACTTTGTAACACTGAGTGAGAATATGTACATCCTCTTATGAAACATTTTATTGATTAGCAACTACTTCTAATTTAAGTGTTATGGATTAGTCAACATTTTGATTAGCAACTATTAATATTAATTAGCAACTATTAATATTGTATTAGTAACTATTAATATTGATTAGTAACTATTAATATTGATTAGTAACTATTGATATTGTATTAGTAACTATTAATATTGATTAGTAACTATTGATATTAATTGGAAACTATTTCTAAGTGTTATGGATTAGTCAACATTTTGTATGAAAGAAAAAAAAAACAAAAAACTGAGGATTTTTATTTTTGAAATGAAAAATTTTGAATGAATCTAAAAAAAAGTAGAAATAAAAAACTGATTACCTTCATTATGACCCATCGCATATAACAAACATAATGCAAATAGGGTCTCATAGTCATTCTCATTGCATTCCAAGGCATTAAATATGGCTTCAAGATATGGTCTAAAAGAAAAAAAAAACTAGTAAATTTCCAAGAATAAAATTTAAATAAGTTCAAAACTCATTGTCATAAATTCATGTGATAGCTTTAACAGTATATTTAAAAAAAAAAAAAAAAAAAAAAAAAAAAAAAAAAAAAAAAAAAAAAAAAAAAAAAAGACAACCAGACGGTAAATAACATCAAAATCTATGAGGTTCCAATTTTCTAGAGTTCTTAATTTGTGACTCAAGTTTTCTGATCATCTCGGTATACCTTCTTTTAGCTATGACTATTACAATTTTACAATTTCTTGATGCTATAAATTTTGTCTATTTGTATTTGAATCGATGGAATGCTTACTGCCTAAGAGTAATGACAGTTACACAGGTTGAAATAAACTATTGGGAAAAGTGGGGCTTGCTCTAGAATTTCTGTGTTGGGACATGGCTTTCGATGCCTGCTTTGATCCATTTGGTTACCTCATTTGCGCTGATCAATAGGGAGGAAAAAGGTTTTACTTCATGGGATATGTTTCTCATGTGATCTCCAATGGATTCCCAATCTGCTCATTTGAAGTATTTCATCATTTTGAGTAACCGTCATTCGGCTTGGGGATCAAAATTTTAGGGCGATATCAACTGTTATCACTAGATGATCAACATTCCTGAGTAGACTATGGGCATCTGCTACACAAACCTTGGATAATGCAGTCAAGAATAGGCACAATCTGGGCTCCCTTTATCGTGCTAGAAAATTATTCACACCTGAGAGTATCCTATATCTCTAAAAAGCCACCATCAACCCATGCATGGAGTATTGCTGTCACATGTGGGCTGGTACATTGATGGGCCCCTAATTCACAGTAGCCCCTTGTATAAAGATCCGAAAAATTATGGGAATAGAAAAGTTTCATGAATTTTAAGTAATAATACTGTCCCTCCTCCCACCACCATCATGTTATTATGACCAAAATTGTATCGGACCATCAACCCTTTATGAGTTATTTTCAATACTAAAACAATACTTATTCTAACTGATGAAACACTAGTAATGCATAATTCAACACAATGACAGGATTTGAACTCCATGGCCTGAAACAGTATCCATTAGGCACATCTCCCCCCCACCCATTTTCATTGAACCATCTTATCTTGTTTAAACAAAACATTTAGAAAATGTTTAGTAATGGAGGTGAGTTTAACAGAAAAAAAAAAAAAAAAAAAAAGAAAAAAAGGGGGTCCTTACCGATTAACAAGCGAAAATTCTGCTTGTCTCTGTTCTACAGTTGCCGTATGACTTCTTCGGTTTCCAAACCCATATGAGCTAAGCAGTTTCTCTTCATCTGTAGAATTCTGGTTAGGACTTGAAATATCAGTATCACCAGAAATGGCTTCACTGCTTGGACTCAGCGCTTCACCTTCTAACAAAATAAGTTTTTAAGAATGAGGGCAAATGAAGGAAATAAAGTTTCTTTTTATTCTTTACTATTCGGAGATTGTAATTAAAATAGAAAAGTTATGGGGGTGGGTGGCATTTTAACAAGCGACAAGAAAAAGGGTAATTTAGGCATTTCAAAAAAATTTTATATTTTGGTGATATCTGTGACCAGGCCGGGGGGGGGGGGGGGGGGGGGCACAAAGAAAAATGTGAAAAAAAAGGGCCAAATTAAGTAACTGATACAGGAATTCTAAAAAATGATTTTGTCCTTGTTAAATGTACTCCCACTCTCAAACATTAGAAAATGATTAGTTTTCAGACAGACAAATATTCCTATTTACAATCCAAAAAACAAGGATAGTTATAAATACTAGGTACCTAACTTAGTCATTTTTCATAATAGTAAAAAGAAATGAATATTTCTTAAATTTGAGATATATATATATATATATATATATATATAAATCACCATATTTGATTTAATTTTGCATGTGCTAGATGGTTTTTAGAAATTAACTTCTAAACTAAGCTATCTCTGGCCAAATCTTTATCTCTCAAGTCCATCCTTATCACTTCCACCCAGGTTTTCCTTATCCTTCCCTTATCGAAGGACCCTGAGGGAACAAATATATTGAGGACATTGCAAAAGCTGCTGCAAAGAGCATCCAAAATAATCTTATTTTAAAGTCAATACTAAATCTGGGAATAAACATTCTAATAAATATCTTGCATTTGTTTCATTCTGTCAATTATGTAAAAAAAAAAAAAAAAAAAAAAAAAAAAAATTTCAAATGATAGCTTTTGGAATTGGAGATTAGGTCAAAATGTTTTTATTGTAATTGTCCCAAGACTTGTTAAAACTACAACAGCTTTTCAACTTTAAATTTCAATAGAAACAAGCCACACGTGCGATGATGCCACAAAAAATAGTGAAGAAATGATGAATGTGAGAAGTGTGAAGGGTCAACGTTACCTTCACATTTTTGCCAATTTTCAGAAAAATATAATGCATGGGGCAAAAGTTATGGGGTAAAAAGTGTCATTTTTTTGCAATTTTGGGACAATTGTGACCCCTTTTGAGCTCCTGGGAACACCGAATCCCAGTGAAAATGAACAAATAGTGCAGTTTTACACCTTAAGACATGTACATTTGAATTCAGCACCATGGAAAATCACTATATAGACATACATATCAAGTTTTTGAGTAATATGAAAAATAGCTCCAAAAAGGCATGTTTTTTTTTTAGCCCTAAAAGTCCCAGAGGAATGCAAACCAGAATTTTGCCAGGGTCACCCATACTGAATTTGTATCAAGAACAATGGCCTTCACATTTTAGCCAAGTTTCAGGAAAATCTAATGGATGGATCAAAAGTTATGGGGCAAAGCTTGTCATTTTTGGGCATTTTTTACCTCTTAAGCTCCTTAGGACAACGGAAATTTTCACAAAAAAAAAATAAAATAAAAAAATAAAATAAAAATAAATTTACAGTGCGCATCTATTTAATGAAATACAATTTGTGGCAAAATTTCAGGAAAAACTAATGGATGGTTAACTGGCAATTGTCCGGAATATCGGACACACTCACTGACGCCACTGAAAACATGGATCCCTCTGATAAATCGGGGGGGGGGGGGACCAACAAATAATTTGAATCACATTTAACATATATATATATATATATATATATATATATATATATATAATAGTATGAAACCATACTTATGGCAAGTAAGCTGCCTAGAAACTTGTTTCAACTCTTAAAATCTTATTAGTCTTGCTTGGCATTAGCCTATTTTCATACTACCACTATTACAATGTACTCTTATTTTTCCTCTCTTTAGCTATGGTCATAAAAACTGTTAGCAATAGACAGGTCACTTAGCTAATTAGGGAATGTATAAAACTTAGGAACATCATGATAGTTAGGCAATACTGCACTCTGAAGATGCAACCGATTTTTCAGTACTGTTGAAAATACTGAAAAATAAATTAAAATTTTTAAAAACCTAAAAAAACAAACATTTGAAACCATAAATATATAATATAAAACAATGTGTTAAAGACATTTGATAATTTTTTTGAATTTCATTTTAGAAAGATGTACAGAATGTCACTTTTTTTGTATCAACTCTATAACATAGCTGGATATTTGAAGCACTAAGGAGTGTGGTAGACCAAGAAAGACCTGACTTATGTACATATGCAATATTACTTTCTGGATAGGACCACATGGAGATCAGGTAGTAGGTATTGCCCGATTGTTGTCCATCCTGGAGTCCAGGACACTTGTAGCACCAAGAATATTGAAAAAATACCAAAGCCCAATTATGACCATTTGAAGCGGAAAAGTGATAAGTTTACAAGCTGGAGACTGGACTAGAGATGGAAAAAAAATATTTAAAAAGTGCTCTGTATCATGATCCATGATGGATTAAAACATCCTAAAATCATAGCTGTAGCTCAGCAGACCACAAAATGTGAATTGGAAGCCTGTAAAAAGCAGTCGCTAGTAGGAAGGGTCATTGACATCCTGACTGCATCTGCACAAGTAAATTCATAGAGAAGCTTGGGGGAATGGAGGTACAACAAAAACTAGGCCTTGACGGGAGAGATGGCTGTCGTAATGGTGATTAAAAAAGTGACAAATGAGCATCACAATGTCGTGAGTGCCAACTGTTCACTGTCAAGATGCAAGAGAACCACCATACAAAAGCCCAAAAATTCACCAAAAAATTTTGGGGATGCTATGGCTTTTCTCAATAGATAATGAACAAAAACAGCATTTTACAAAGTCCTGTGCAGCATAAAGACCAAAATCCTTCAAACTGGTATTTCTAGAAATGACCACATTACACTGCCCCACATCTTTGAAAAGGGACAGGCTTAATTTAGATGCCTGTATGAGGATATTTTGCCAAATACAGCATTTGGACTATTGATAATATTTCCATTATTAACAAAGACATGACCTTTTTGTTTCATTAAAAAAACAAAAAAACAAAAACAAAGCAAAAACAAAAACAAAAAAAACAAAACAAATCAAAAACCTTGTGTTATATAGTATAAACATATCTTTAAAAAAGACAAAGTAAAAAAAACATAAAATAAAAAATAAAAATCAAGAGAATTGAAAGTGAAACAAGACAACCAAGTCAAAAATGCTGCCATCAGAGTTGATCAAAGGATTGAGTAGTTAACAGAAGTAAACAAATCCCAAAGAAAAGTTAGAGGTAAGAAAAAAAGTTAAGAAAAAAGTGGAACAGTAAAACATTAAGCTATACAAGAATATAAAATTGTTTTTCATACGGCTTAGATACTGAGCATCGATTAATATATATCGAATTGTCTTTCAAATGTGGTATTGAAAAAATATCAGAGTATCGATACTTAAGAAAACCATTTATAAAAAAAATGGTGGTTGTTCTTAGAGGTACAAAACTAAAACTAATTAACAAACAGTATAATAGTAAACATCATAAAATTTGGAATATAGACTTTTGTCGTTTGTTATATTCTCTGTAATTACATTGAGCTTCATAAATTAAGGATTAGTGTGTGTGATATATATATATATATATATAAAATTGCAAAAAAAAAAATGTTCGCATATATATATGGAAATGTTTATTCCATTATATTTCACCTTTTATTTATATCAATCCTTTAATTCACGCAGCTTGATGCAACTACAGAGCGTATACAAATAAATGACAAAATCTATATTCTAAATTTTGTGTTGACCATTATACTGTTTATTTCCTTAAGTACGTTGACATGCGCAATTCTTGACAAAACCTGTTTCGTAGCACAAAATCATTCATGTAATAATGTCAATTATTGAATTTATTTCGCCAGAAAAAGCACTTATCAATTTTAGGAGAAAAGGGCATTTTATTATGAAATACTCCTGAAGTTATGCCATGAAAAACATTGATAAGTCAAACTTTATCTGAATAGGCTGAATTTTTTGCAATGTGATTGTTGTTACTGAAGAGCATCAAATACATAAAATTTGGAGAGAGGGGAAGTTGAAATTCAATCAGTCAAAATTTTACATATACAAGATGCAAAACTTTAGTGGCTACAACATGGGCCAAGTAGCAAATCTCCATAATGAACAGAATCAAGGTCACCAAATATGTTACTTTCACCTTTTCCATGACCTTGACAGTGACCTAGATATCCCAATATTAAATAAGTTCTTAAGCTCATGACCTATATTTTAACAAGTTATGTGACAATTTGTCAAGCTAAGCTCATTGCACGTTGAGACGCTCTGATCCTCATCTGGCATCAATTGGGATGAATGGGAGAGGCCCCGTGTTTTGACAAGCTTCTGGGTTTGACCTTTACTCCTGATCTGAAATGGAACACGTACATCAAGTCTGTTGCCAAGGTCGCTGGAAAGATGGTGGGATCCTTCTACCGCTCCAGAAGATATCTCCCTACTGATGTAATTCTCTATCTATATAAAAGCCAAATACGTCCAAGGATGGAATACTGCTGCCAGATCTGGGCAGGAGCTGCTAAAAACAGCCTATCCTGCCTTGACAGAGTACAAAATAGACTTCATGGCTTAGTGGGGGATGCCCTTTTCTCTACCCTGCAACCTCTCTCCCACAGAAGAGACGTTGCGAGCCTATTCTTGTTTTATCGTTATTTCCATGGCAGGTGCTCGTCTGAACTCCAATCTCTGGTCCCCCCTCACCAATCTTGCACGAAAAACACCCGTCTAACTGAATCCACTGTGAAAAATTTCCCCCACTCTTTATCTGTACCTAAATCAAAACGTGGATTCCATGAACAAAGCTTCTTTCTTAGAACTGCACGCCTGTGGAACTGTTTCATCTGCCTGCTTCCCACCTGACTACAACTTGGATGTGTTCAAGTCAAACGTTAACAAATTCCTAATGAACCGCCCCCTTAAGTAAACACTTCATCAAATCTCCACACTAACGTAATGTACTTGCAATAACCCTTATCCCTGAGTGGCTTCCGGGCCTTGATAAGTGGTGACCACTGTGTATAAAAAAAAAAAAGACTGCACACACACACACACACACGATGGTCAGTAATTAAAATTCACAAAGCGATGGAGTGAAGCTGTCAAAACTGATGTCGCAGAAGATTAATAGGTCAAGTAACTGACTCTCACAGCCATCAGGTCGAAACACCTACTACGAAACATTTTCCTTACAAGCTCAATTGATCCTTAACTTCACTTGTCATTCAAATCAGAGTTGCAGAACCAAAAGGTTTTGAGTCAAGAGTCAAACTCGTAAGAATGCTTGAAGGGAGAGATTTTTTTTTTTTTTTTTTATTGATTTTTTTTTTTTATAAATCAAACCAATTATTACTGAATATTAAGACTTTAAAGTAAGGCACCATAGTCAGATATGCTGAAATTTTTATAATCCCAAGAACCAGACCACATTACTTCCAACTCTGCAACCCCAATTGAAGCTCCTAAAAATTTTAGCGCTCAATCCCGAAAAAAATTATCACTCGCTTAATGTTACACAGAGACGAATAGGAAAGGAAAAAGATGCCAACCCGTTCCAGTTGAAGGTGAAGAAATATCATCAACTTGCACAGCAACTTCTGCTTGGATATAAAATGTAGAATTCCCTTCCTGACTGACTTCGAACTCACCATCAGAGTTGGGCATCTGTAAGATCTTGTGACGACGGACACGGTTGATTTCTAAAGTTTTCTCTAGTGGTTCTTCAGGAGCAGAAAATTCACGCACTTTCTGTAAAAGACCAGATGAAAAATTAGTTGGAAAATATTAAACTTATAAAAATTGCAAAATTACTTATTGCAACTGACATTGAAATTTTTTATATTTTTTTGATCATTTAAAAAATATCTTGGTTTGAAGATACAAACTTTATTTAACTTTTCCCCCAGATTATTTAAATTATTCTGAACATTTTTTTTTTTTAAATATGAGTATTTTACTAAATTTAAAAAAGCCATTTTTTTTTTTTTTTTTTAAATTTATCCGAGTTCAGAGTGTTTATACATAAAGTATAATCTCATTTTTGCAGGGGTGGAGTTGATAATCTTAAACATTTAATAAGTTATTCATCTTGAATTTTGTAAAATTAAATTTCATAATTTTATGTTTAAAAATTACTAAGTAATAAAAAGGTACATTATTTCTCCAAGCCCTGAGTGAGAATTTTTAGTTCTTTGTGCCTTTTTTTTTTCTTATATTTATTTCTAAATACAAGCTTTTTTTTGTTTTGTTTTACAACTGGTGTGTATTTTGAAAATATGAAATATTTTTTTTACTAGTTTATTTTATTGTATTTAGAATTTCAAATTGAAATGGACAAAAAAAAAAAAAAAAAAAAACTTTTCTGAAGAAAGTGAACAATTTCATTTCAAAGTAAAATTCCAATTTACAAAATAAGATGTGAACATTGTAAAACAGTTTTGAGCATCATTACAAGTAAAACTTAGATTTTTATTTTCTTTTAAGTCTGTGCTTATAATGCTGATAAACAAGAATACTCTGGATAATAACAGGAGTTTCAAACTCTTGTAACTTCCAAATAATTCTATATTAAAAAAAATAGAAAAAAGGGATAATATATATGGTGAAGTTAAAATAAGATCGATTCTTTAAGGGAATACTCATCAGGATAATGAAAAACTCAAATTGCTTTGGAGATTATATAGAATATGAAATAAAATATATATATATATATATATATATATACACACACATACACACACACACTAATGCATAGATTTATTCATTTATTCAATAAGGATGATTGAATCAATTAGGGGTGTAGGATAAGTAAAAAAATCTTTATACTATGGTATTTTGAAGCCTAATGCTTCTCATCAGAGGAGGACAGAAGATGCTAGTTAACATTAGGGATATGACGTCTAGAATAGTTAGATTACCAAGCATATTTTCTTTTGATGAGAAGCATTAGGCATAAAAATACCATGGTATAAAGAGTTTTACTTTTCCTACACTCCTAATTGATGTAACATACATACTGAATAAATCTATATGCATCAGCATATATTTTTATAGGTGTTTTTTTTTAAGAATTTCTTCATTATTTATATAAAAAAAATCGAGATAAGACACTGATTAGAAATCAGATGAAAAATCCTGATAGATATTACTTGAAGGGCGATCCTGTATCTATAGTACCATCCGTCTCAAATAGAATATCAAGCCTATCAGCCGACAAGGCATTTAGCCAAGTAGCGACTTTTTATAATAATGCCCTACGCAACTCAGGATATACGGATAAGATAGAATACATAGGAAACAAACTAGAAAACAGCAAGAATAAATCCATAATCACGCATAACATGACCCAAAAGAAAAACAATAACCCCATCCGTAATTCCTCGAACAAGCATAACCCTATTCCAGAGCACACAAAGTCTAAGACTAAATCCAATAGCAATCAAAATAAGAATAGCAACAAATTAAGGCAAAAAAAAAAATCCATATGGTTCAACCCACCATACAGCTCCAACGTAAAAACTAATATACCAAAGGAATTCTTTAAAATAATTGAACAATCCTTTCAACAACCCCAGAGATACAGCACTATATTAAATAAAAACTCAATAAAAATCTTACTCCACTATGCCTAACCTAGCACAAACGATAATAGCATCAAACAACTCTAAAATAAAAGCCCAGGCCCCTCCCCTGCAGATTCCACCCACACAAAATTGTAATTGCCGAAACAAACAATCTTGCCCCTTAAGAAACGATTGCATGCACAAGGACATTATATACTCATATACAGTCCACAACCCAACTACAACAATATAACTGATAGAACACCCAAACAATCGTACTCAAAATATATTAACTATAGAATCAAGAACACTAGAGAACTCCATTGACTCCCACTATACTAACCCCATAAATGAGACATGGTAAAACCCAAGTTACTCAAGAACCCCATTCTGAAAACGACTCGAACCTAATTATCTCTTCCTCCTCTGCAGTCTATCCCACACCCATAGTAGAAACCCCAACAACTTAAGCACCATTAATGCAAATGTAAAATCCCACACATACCGGCGCAACGGCAAATCTAATTAAACTTAGAATTTCCAACCATGTCAGCTCCTTTAATAATGAAAATCCAAATAGCAATAAGGGTACCTCCCTAACAACTCTGATTAAAGACCTCCAACATAGGAATATCCTGTACTCGCTAAAACAGGATATATAGAAAAAAATCCAATTCATACACCCCTAAATCCAAATTCTGCAACCTTTGCACCTCAGCAGTTGCAATAATAACATACCCTAAAGTCACAATAAACACCAAAAATGAGCTTATTTATGCAAGCACAGGAAAAAATTCAAGTATAGCCAGCTCAAAACCACTTAAGTCACCATATCTGAACTAGTTTTGGCAATTTGCTCCTATGTGTATACACATGGATTTACACATGTAAAGTGTATATGTATGCATGAATGGGTGGATATTGTATGCTTTGTATCTGTGTTAATATATACGCATGTCTATATGTACCTATGCATGTGCATGTTTGAGTATGTATATGTTTGGACGTGTCTGTATGTGTATGGCTGTACATATGTGTATGCATGTATATGTGTGTGTGTGTGTGTATATATATATATGGATTTGCTTCCATTAATTTCATTTCCTTACGTATGTGGGTGTATATATATGTGTGAGCATGTGGGCGTGCGTTTTGTGTTTGTATATATATATATATATATATATATATATATATATATGATTATGTGCAAGAGAGTGTCTATGGGTGTATGTACGTGTGTGTGTACATGTATACACGTTTTTATATGCATGTGTATATATATATATATATATAGATATGTTTATATGTGCGTGTGTGTATGTGGACATGGACATTTAACGGAGTTACACCCCTTAGCCGTAATTTAGTACGCAGGCAAAGGGAGATTGCTCCCCCTCTCTAAAATAGAATTATTAGACAATCCCGATCATTTGTTGATGTATATATATGTTTAACTGAGGTGCATGCGCGTATTTGTAAGGGTAGATATATCAGTGTGCACGCCTTTATCTCTGTATCGACATAACACTTATGTCGATATGTTTATTTGCTGTATGTATACGATGGTATGCATATGTGGGTGTGACTTGCATGTTTGCACACGATTATTGGGATGTTCGGCCATGTATATGGACGCAGCTGTACACCCAAGACATGCGCATGCATGCGCGCCTGGCTGTATATGTAGTTCCCTGTGTATGCGTTTTTTTATATGTGTGCATGCGTGTATGTTTGATGATGTCTATATATGTAATTGTGTACACATGTGCATGAATATAAGGATGCGTGTGTATTTAAGTGCGAATGTGTGTATGCATGGTATGGATCAGTGTGTGTGCGTATGTGTATGCTATATATGTATGCACATGTATATGTGTCTGTGGGTGTACATGTGCTTATATCTGCACTTATATTTAGGTTTGATGGATTGATATATAGTTTATTATCATACAAAGTTAAATTCAACCACGTTTGGACAACCTCACGCCCAGCCCCAGAGTTGTATCAAGTTCCATTATAAAAATAGCTAATTAACCACAGTATATAAAGCATTCACTCAAACATCGATTCCAACCCAACGAACAGCAAAGCCAACTCATCCATAGATCGCCTCCAAACAGAAATATATACATTTTAAATAAATCTAATTAAACCAGATCACACTACGACAAGTGTAATGAACAAACTGCATCTCAGTTAATCAAGTTACATTTAAATATACGCTCAAAATTAACACCCAACCTTAAACTCCAATAAGTAATCCTCCAAGCATTCCATAACTTCAGACCATGACTCATCCCCTTCTCCACCTCACCCACTCACCCAGCAAAGACAGCACGCCCACCTCATCTTGTACACAATCCCATTTAAAAATCACAAGAATATCCATTTCCCATTTGAACTTGAGGTCAACACTGAACACTAAAATATACCCCCACCCCAAAGAAATTCCATTAAGCACCTGCCTTCTCGCACAATTTTAACCCTCCCCCTTCTCTCTTTACCCTCTCTACTTCACTCCACCCTCCTCTTTCCCTCATCTAAAAGGCTTCCCTCACCCACTATCAACAAGAAAGCTGACCAACACTTTTCCCGGGATTCTCACCAGAAGCCAGTCATCAGACGCATCGTTCTAAATATCATCTCCAGGATTATTCTGCTACCCATACCATTGATTTTGAGGTCCATTGCATACATAATTCAATGCTCAAATTCTATTACCCATGGGGATATATACAATGCAATGGTATATCCATTCAACATCTGATACACTGTGTCAACACCTAAAAAGATTTTGGATTTCATCAACCAAAACACTCAACGCACCAACGAATATGGCTGCCCCGTATACCTTTCGGAAAATCAATAAGGAGCAACCACGCTTTTGTTATATGGGACTACTGCCTTCTCCCCTGGACCAATATTCTGCCTAACTGGATTTATAACCTTGGAGGACATTGTACTCCTTCCGATAATGGACTACCCAGGTTGTATCAAATTCTTTTCCTATAATTATGTCCATATAATTATCATTCACCACTTAAACTATTTTCAATATTTGTGCTGAAGAGCAAAATAAATGTCTATTCACAGCTGAACATTTTGCGAACTGCATTTCATTTCCTCTGATGATACGAGCCTTTATTGAAAATCCATGGATTAAGGAATTCAACATAACCGCTTCTATATCTTCCTTTTGTCAAACAATAAATTCTTAATTCGAATACATGTGTCTATATGTTTTTTCAGAATTTAAATATAACGACTAAACTTATATATACACACACACACACACACACACACACACACAAAAATAAAACAAGACTCGTTTTTAATAGCTAATAAAAAAGTTAAGGCGGGGGCGAATGAGAAATTTATGCTTCTTTTTAATGAATTTCATTATGAAAAAAAAGTTACTGAAATAATCCAGATTTTACAGTAAATACTTCAAACCTTTGAATCTTTGTGAAGGTCAATTTTTATTTCATAAATTTTACAGCTGCACAAAAGTGCTGACTATTTGATGATAAATTGTGAAGCACTGAAATTTAAGTTTACGAAGTGAGCATTTTGTGCTGTTTTAGCTTTAGCAACATGGTGCCGACCATAATCATAAGTAATAAATAACCTTTTCGTTACCAAAATTCAAAAAGTTATTAGAGTAACCATGCCAAAAAATGTGATTTAATTTTTTCACAGGGATTATAAATAAGCAGTAAAAAAATCCAG
Source organism: Euprymna scolopes (assembly GCF_053919585.1). Lineage (NCBI taxonomy): Eukaryota > Metazoa > Mollusca > Cephalopoda > Sepiida > Sepiolidae > Euprymna > Euprymna scolopes. The sequence continues at coordinate 18,739,677 of NC_136491.1, forward strand.
GATTTTTTTTTTTTTACTAGGAATAAATTGTTACATTCTTCAACATTAAATAGCCATCAAACTAAAGAATACAGGCGAGATGAAAGATGACCTTACCAATTTAGGAGAGTCCTCTCGTGCATCTACCCTCGTAAGACTTATATCACCTTGAAATATAATTTCAGCCAATTGACGGACAAGAGGAGAATGGCTGATAATGAGAAATACCTGAAAAGAAAAAAAAAACTATCTCTTGAAACTGAAGCGAGTGTTGAAACACAAAGCCGTGATTGGTTGAAAAAGATCATGTGTTAAGTTAGAGTGAGGAAGGGGGGGGTTTAATTGTTACATTGAGATAGTCGATTATATAAGGCCTTAGTTTTCTCTCACAATAATTTGAAGGATATATTTAAGGTTTACAAGATGAACATGTAAGGAATCCAAGTGAAACCACTCAATCACCGAAAGAATATCTAATAATCTCATGCTATACAACAATGTTTTTGTTTTTAAAGTTAAAAACTTAAGATAAATATGTATATGTAAATTATTTAATAGCTCGCTTTATGGCAGAGCTCCTTAAAAGAAATAAAAACATACCACCTAATTTAAACTAAAATGTAAGTTCCAGCTGTTAGATTTGTCGAACACCGACATTTTACTGTACGTTTACTTGAATAAATGAATCTCCGTTCCGCATAATGTTACAATAAGGTTCAGATCAGGGTTAAAAGGGTTCAAACTATACAACCAGCACAGTTGTTTACACACTGGATGAAACATATGGATAATTAAAAAAATATTTATATTTGTATAAGTACATGTATATATATATGTATTATTTGTATAAGTACATGTATATATATGTATATCTCCTATCAAAAAGGACACGTGAGGATGAAAGGATTATGCTTTGTACCAATCTATATATCCAGGAAAATGGGAGCGCGTGAAAATGAGCGAGAGGACACTTCCAACAATATAACTCAAAGAATTTTTGATCTACAGAATTGAAATTTGGTATATAGGGTATTCAGATATGTGGAAAACTAATTGGTTTTCATCCAGAAAAACGGCTGATAAGAGGTAAAAATTGAAAAATTGGTACTTTGGACTAAGGATTTTAATTTGTCTATTGTTTTACGAGGTTCGAAAACACTTTATAAAGATTGTGGCAAGCTGGTCTAATGGTTATCATACTTGACTCACTGTCTTTAGGTTTTGGTTTTAATCTCAGCTTCAGTATTTTTCTTACTTACAAGTGAACCTTTTAGAAAAATGGTAATACTCGCATGCACACATCTCCGGTTTTTTTTTTTTGTTAATTTTTTTTTTTTTTTTTTTAAGAAAATAAAGGCGAATTTAACATTATGTTTAATACCAGGCAACGCTGGGTACATCTATTTACATAAAATATATAATCATGAAAGTAATTGTTTTTAATAATAATTATTTTTTTTATATATATATATATATATATATATATATATATATATATATATATTAGATAGATATTAGATAGATATCAATTCCGATAATTGGAGGAAAACCACTGACTTATATTCTGTTTAGAGAAACTATTTGCTTTTCATTACCACTTGAAATGGTTTTGTCTAGGTCAACAAAAAGGCACTTTATTCTATTTTGTGTTGCAGGATGGATTTATAGTTATAAATGCACATTGGTTTTTATTATAGAGTGGAAAATAATTATAACTATCCTTCATTAGAACATCTTCTGCTTTTACTCCTCACTTGAAATCATAAACTCGTCGAGATACATAGTAATTTTAAATTAAAGCTTTACTTAATTTGTTTCAAGCCCAATACTTAAGAGTTAAGGTTTATTGTAAAAATATTTTTTGTAATAGTTATAAATTAGAAAACTATTTGTTGGAAAAAATTTCTAATATTAAAATTAATTTATATTCCAGAAAGTATTGCTGCATTTACAGCAGGCAAAAGTATGAATAAATTCAAAGAAAAAAAATATTTACACGATCTAACTTTTTTCATCACTTTGAACATAAGGGGATTACTATTTGGGATCATGTTTAACATGGGACCGAGGTGGGAAGTTGAGTAGAGAGATGCCAATTTACGTTACATTTACAGTCAGGGAAGCAGGCAAGAGGGGGGAATTTAAAAGTCTAGCAGTCTGGGGGGGGGGACTATTAAAGTAGAAGGCTTTCAAACCTCAGCGGTAAAGGGGAGGGATTTTGCTGCCTGTCAGGTTAAGATATGCAGGTCAAGAGGGCATAAGAGCTATTATACCTAATTTCATTCACTTATACATATATTAAGCAAATTTTCAATACATGAATAAAAGAATAAAGAAATTGTTAAAAATGGAGCACAAGATGTTAATTGTTAATGAAGCAAAATATTTCTGCCTGATAAACATTTTATGTTAGTATCCTAGTTTATAATTTGATATTACATAACCAAAAAATTTGGTTTCACAACTGCAACATCCGGTCTGACTTATTCGAGTACATATAAAAAAAATATGAAATAACAGCTTTGCTTATGTAAATTTAATTTTACAAAAACATCAATATTAAAAATAAATTGATCTTACTTGTGAGAGCAAAAACAAAGAAACCACTGAACTAACATGCTTCCGTTCTTCTGGCTGCAATAAAATACAAATATGCATTAGTATTTGAAGATAAATAAAAATTCAATTATTTAAATTGAGCAGAGAATCATGAAAGCATTTTAAATGAATCCATTGAACAACCTGAAATCAGATTGCAAGAAAATCAATTTATCAGAAGAGAACTGAAACAAGATGGTAGATTTTGCACACACAAAGCGTTAAACAAAACTTCATAATAAATGTGGCCTATCTTAAGATTGTTAAGATGGCATATTTATAGATCAGATTGTAACAATACTATTCATTTTTAAGGCTCAATTTAAAAAAAAAAAAAAATGATTAACATAGTCACCATTATTTTCATAACATTAATGAAATTCTGTAGTTTACCTTTTCAGTTCAAAACCAAACTCATTTTTACCTTAAAATAAATCTTAATTCACTGATATTTTGCAAGGCAATGGATAACATACTAGGTAAAATTCAGTTCTAAGTAACACTTTTCTAAATATTAAAGATTTTATCCTCGATATAAGGATATGATTCAATTATTTAAGATTTCTACCTGGTTATGGAACTAGAGCATGCTAACCCATGGATTAAGTAAGGGGCTCCATTCGAAATTCTGTGTTCAGATGCCAAAGTTTTACACAATACACCTGAAGATAAGGTTTCATCAGTCAAATGCTGTGAGAATAGAACTTATGAGAATGATATATTATTGAATTAATTTGGAATTCTTTTTGCAGATGAGTAATTTGTATAAATTTATTTTTAATTATGTGGACTTATCCTCATCTAGTTGTTTCATGATGTTTTGGCCAATTATTCCTCTGGCCTTCAAGTGGTTAACCGCAATGGGATAGGAACATCGAATCCATCAATTATATCCACAGCAATTACTGCCTTCCATAATTGTAGTCTCGCCATAGTTTGGCCAACTAATCCTGACCAGCTTTGGGTGGGATTAAAACTGCTACCTTCAGAAAATGCTTACCTGAAATTGTAGATATTCTGCATCTCTGGTGAGACAACAACTATGGAAGGCAGTAATGTGGATGAAATTGGAGGATTCGACATTCCTATCCAGTCGCAGTTAACCACCTGACGAAGGTCAGAGGAATAATTGTCCGAAATGTCGTGAAACAACTAGAAGATGAGGATAATAGTCCACAAATAAATAATAAATTATGAGAATGATAGTCTAAAATATTACAGATTATGACTCCTCATCACAAAAAAATTCTAAAGAGCGGGTAGTCTGTTGAAGCATATGCCAGAAAATATGGTGGATACAGTTTTTGAAGCATACCTTTTTAAATTTAAAAAAAAATCCCTAACCTTTTTTACAGCAAGATATCTAGCAACATGTCAATTCCTTTTTATAGTTAATTATGTGCAGTTTTGCTACAAAGCTGTTTTTAGATATCTTAGATGTTGGTAATAGACTTTCTGACAGTTATTTAATTATCACCTCGAAGCTATTACCAAATTAGTCCATACATATTCTAGCCCTAACTTTTAAAAGAATCTTCCTTGGATGCAGGACACTTCAGAGATGGCTCTACACCAGCACTGAGGCATTAGAATTTCCACATGATAAAATATCCGTTTCTCATCTCCAGTAAAAAAATAAAATGGCAGTTGCAACCCATCGCAACAACAGTCAACATCATGTGATCATCTGCAGCGAGATCATGTAATCATCCGGTTTCTAATTCTATACCCTTTATTATTGAGCATTTTCATCATGTTAGTATGCTCACAGGCTTACTTTGTCAACCTGTAATAGTCTAATTTACAAAAACAGTGGGATGGCTTAGAGCAAAACCCTCTTAAGCAGCTTTCTCTTGATTCATCCTGCACCATCTCTTGCAGGTTCTTTCAACTCTGCCACTCCAGAATCGGTTTGGGAAGAATTCTGTAGATGCACTTCCAGGTTTTCCCAGTTTAGAAAAGGAAAAGTTCATTGCTTGGTATAAACAAAGAGGCAATACAACAGTTTCAATTAAAATAAAACTGACAAAACCTGAAAGGAAATGAAATATCAGTGTGTGTGTGTGTGTATATATATATATATATATATATATATATATATATTAGAACCCCAGGATACAGCATTAATCCGTTCCGGAGTTGGGATCGTAAAGTGAAATTGCCATATAGCGGGGCCTAAGCAAAATTTTATACAGTACATATTAAGAATTAGTAACAAAAATACAGTACAGTATATAATACACATGTATATAACCCAATAACATAACACCGTTAGATGAGGCAAATACCGTAACCTGAGGCCAGAAAAACATTATATTTCACATTGTAACCTGAAAAATCTATATCCCGGGGTTCTAAGATATATATATATATATATATATATATATATATATATATATATATATAAAAACACACACAAGTTTTTAAATAAATGGTAAGGTAGTTTGATTGAAGCATTGTTGGTAAATAAATATAAGAGTATAAGGAATGCAATACAGGAAGGCATTGAAGTGATGCGAGGTATAAACAAAAATGGACAAACGAAAGGTTTTTTTTTTATCTTTGTATATCCATTTATTTTCTATAAAGAATCACGAATACAAATCAATAAATATTGACTTGCTGTTTAAAAGATAACCAGGATGGTGAAAGTCTAATATTTTGAGAACTTTTTTTTTTTTTTAAATAAATGTATCAAAGAATGTTGTTAAAAAAAAAAAAAAAAAAAAAAGATATTGTAAAAACAGAACAAGTGAGATTGTGCTGTTATACAGAAATCTGGCTTATTTTTAAATTAATTTTGTATTCTAATCAGTTATCTGTATATACTGATAAGGTTTCCTTATCTTATTGTTTACTCATTTAATTTATTTTTTAGTTTAATTTTAGCGAATGAGAAATCAGTATTTTAATTGGGGCTGAAAGTAACAGTGACGCTCATTAAATACCCCTTGTGTCGTCATGGAAACGGTTAAATATTAAATTTATTTCAATCTTCCTATTAAGATTTTGTCTGCAATGTCGCTATTAAATCTGCTGATCTTATATTTATTTTGTTTTATAATTAATATTTATTATTGGGATCTTATGGTAACTATGGAAAACAATGTCTAAACAGTGGAGGTGTTGTCATGGGGATACGATATACAATTTATATAATTTATTCAAACGGTTTATACATTTATCCCCCTCCCCCCCATACTGGATTGTCTCAGACAGAAGTTTCATTAAAACCTGATTACAGTGAGATCACTATATATATATAATACACGCACACCTTATGTTTCCATTATGCCATTTTTAATTTAGAATTTCTAAATTTAAAATGCCATTTTTAATTTAGAATTTCTAAATTTGAAATGCTATTTTGAATTTAGAAATTCTAAATTCAAAATGGCTTAAATGTAAAAATAAGGTATTTACAGCTTTTCTTCCAATTTTCAGTCGGGGGACCAACAAAGGATTTCAACATTGGTTCTTATCCCATCATCACTGCAAAGTTCGTCATTTTAATCTAAACAATCAATAAACGGATATTCAAACTTGTTGAAAATTCTTATACATCCTTCATCTATGAGATCGGTAAGAAAGTAATGTTCATTTTTAAAATTTAACTTAACTTTGAGAAACAAAACAATTGGCACATTTTTACCATCTGTTTATATTCCAGTCACATAAAATTCTGAGGACATTCTCAGAAAGCATATTTGGCCACATCTTTGAAAATTTTCTGACATATAATAAACAATAGAAATCCTTAAAGATGAGGTGGCGAGATCCATTGAATATGGTATAACCGTTTCACCAGAATTCAAGAAATTTTCATGAATTAATCTTTTTGTAAAGCCTTAACTAAACGACTTTTGAAAGTCCTGGAAAATGTTTCAGCACTAACTTATTCCAACCACCAAGATAATCATTAATTATTATAAAAGAAAAATATTTTCTGTTCCATGTGACAATATAGAGAAATAGGTAGGATTAGTTCTGCCAACTGGGTGCAATAATCGTTTGTAGAATTACATTGAATTTTCCCAGTGGGCATGATTGGACAAATTCACTTTTTTAACAAAGTCTTGTCAACCTGCTGTGACTAATTCTTTTAATTTGTCAACTGTGGAATAATGTCTACAACCATCCAGGTTAAGAAAATTGTGGACTTCAAAACATAAAACATTAACATTCAAATTTTTTAAAAATTTTCAAGATTGAATAGCAAATTTATACTATACAAAAACCAACATTTTTCTAATAGTAAATTTATTTCAATTCAAGACTGGGGGAAAAGTTTTTTTTGTTTTTTTTTTTTTAAATTTCCAAGATTCAAGTTTATAGATAAAAAGAATTCATTTTTAAATTAAAACACCTGTTTATAGTTGATCTAGTGTATATTTATTTTTACTCATAATTTTCCAAGTAAACATAAGAACAAGTACCTTGAAATATTATTTCCAAAATATTTTAATTGACTAGATTAATAGATTTTAATTAAGTGGATTTATAGATTTACCCTAGAAAAATATTAAGTTTGAATTTACACATGAAAAAGGTTTCCCAATACAACTGTTAATTTGATTTTTAAGAAGTTATGCTCATTAATATCTGAAGCCCCCCCCCCCAAAAAAAAACCCTAAAAAACTAAAACCCATTAACATTTTTAATAAAAAACAATCATTTTGGTAATTGAGTAGCAAAAATCAATCCAGCATCAAATTTTTTTTTATCATTTATAATTATCATATTCATAATTAAAAAAAACAAAACAAAAATTAAATCCTGCAAAGTTAATTAAATTACAAACAGCAAAAGTAAGAAAAAAAAAATTCAATATAAAACGAGAAAAATTCATGACATCTCATTTTAACAGATTTTTATCAAAGGAAATAAAGTAAAATGTCAGAAAAAACATCACAAGGCATGCAATAGAAATGTTTAAGTAAAAAAATGTAATTCAAATATTTAAGATCACCAATGCACTTAAATATCAAAAATAGTTCTGAGACTAAAACGATTTGTATATCTGTGCCAATATTTGAAAATGCCAGAAAGAATCGATGAATTAAGTTATTAACTACACATGCTTTGGGGTTTTTTTTTTTTTTTTTTTTTTTTAAACCTTACAGAATTTTTTTGTATACAAAAAGAAAAGTTAAAGTGTCTCAGCATTCATAAAGACAAAATCTGGTAAAAATGGAATAAAGGTTAAAGCTAAAAAAGAAAAAAAAAAAAAAGGTGAGGGAAGAAAAGGATAATTTGTACACAGATGAAGGTGAGGAACTGAGCAAAGAAATTACAACCATTCAAAATGGCTGTAAAGAGATGGGAAAGCAAGTGCAGAAGATTAAAAAGTTTCAAGTGAGGAAAATAGAAAAAAAAGGTGTGAAATACATTAGAATCAAATAGAATGGAAATTAAAGCCAATGTTAAACAAGCTGTGGGTAGGACTTTTGCAAAAAACTTAATGGGCCAGCAAGTAAAGTTTGTATATGCATTTGTGTGTGTGTGTGTGTGTGTAATGGTTTGACAGACTTTGATGTCCAACTTTGAAAAAAGAAAACTAGAACAGGGCAGATTGAGTGCACCAAAGCTGACCTGTGGTTTCTCTGAATTGTCCAAGGTGGAGTTTTGATTCAAACTTTTCACTGGTGACTCGACGGACTTCTGCAAAGACCCAGTAAAAGGGGAGAGAAAAAAAAAAAAAACACAAAGGAAAAAATCTATAATCTGTCAGCTGATGTAAGTGAGGTTGAGAGGGAAGGAGGAAAAAAAAAAATATTTTAACTTATGGAAATAGATGTATAGAAAATATTTGACTTGTATTTAAATGAAGAAACCTTAAGTGATTAAACATTTTTTTTATAATCAATTTCTGTTTATCAGCATTTAAAAATAAAAACACTAAAGAAAAAGTTTACATAGCATGTAAAAAGAATAGAAGATATTGATTTACAGAAAATAAAATGGTCATGATTTGCAAGAATTCTACATTTCTAAAATCTGCTTACTTTGATGAGCAATACCTACATAAATTCAAAATAATCATTTTCCTTTATAGTTCATAGATATGCAGACTCAACTGAAGATGTCTGATAAAATTATAGGCTCGGACTTCTGAAGCTTATAATCTTAAATATGAATATTTAACTTTTGATAGAAGAAATGCAAATGGCAGTCAATCAGCCAATGAAACTAAAAATGTTATGATTGAAGGATTGAAAGTACAAGTCATGACAGAAGTCTTTTTTTTTTTGATAAAACTTAATAGGACGAGATGTCAGAATGGAGATGCAACAGAATGCCAAGTAAAATAACCAAAAAATGTCCATTATATGAAATGGTTGATTTGAAACACTCTTCAAATAGTAATAAACCCAACGCTTTTAATGAAGTTGAAATGAGGCTTAGAAATAAGATGAAAACTAAAGCAAGTAAAACTTGTTAGCTTAATTCATAGCAAGATGAAAAAGTTGATTTAGTTTAAATTATATCAAATGAAATAATCTGAACTGATTGGTTATGTGCAAGTGGACAAAGTTTACAAATGAAGGAAAATCATTCAAAATATTTTGAAACATGAAACGTGTCTGGTAAAGGTTATTATCAGGAAGGTTTCTGGTATTCTAAGAAAAGTTGCATGTTTACATGCAGGGATGGTAGTAAACGTGCAATTAAATTTGAAAATGGTTGTAAGAGTGGGGATCAAGTTGCAATTAAGCTGAACAAAAAAATATAGGCTAAAAGTGATGGTGTGATCAACAAGCGATACAAAGTGATTTGTGAATCAGATTGGATGAACACAAATCCATAGGATGGATTCAGTTATGTAGACACAAATTAAAATGATATGGACAATAAGGACACAAAAAAAAAAAAGTATACAAACAAATGTAATCTGATCCAAGAGAGATAATTGGATTAATGAATAAAATAAATTTGATCAATTTACAGGATGGAATGATAAAATTGCTCTAGAAAAGATGACAGGATTCCATTTCTGTTTGATGAAGACTGTTGCTGATCATCTACTTAGCCAGTTGTGTAGACAATGTTTAACAGGCAAGATCAGAGATGCGCCACTATACAACTCATGCTCTCTACCAATCCAAGTTATCACAACAGGACCATTGCCAGCACTCTTAAAATGCATTGCTGGATTGACACGAATAACAGGGATGTGTCCAGGTAAAGTTTCCAGCTACGATTATGGTCTTTGGTGTGATTTCAAGTGAGGGCCACATCTTTGAAGCTGGCTTGAAAGTCAACACCAAAGTATACCTGGATGTGCTGAAGAGTGTGGTGATCATCTGGTGTAATCAGGTGGCTGCTGGCAGACCCTGTGTGAGGCAGCAGGACTCTGCACTGGCCCACACGTCCAAAGAGACCCAGACTTGGCTTCAGAACAAGTGCTACGACTTTGTACCCTTCTCTCACTGGACCCCTCTTCCAACCGAACTCACTGGTCTACTTTGCTTGGTTATACGTAGAGAACATCACCAACATGACCTTCCACAACATCAAAGCCAGCCTGATCACTGCTACCCACCAAGTAGTTGCTGAGCTTCCGCAGGCGCTTGTGGAAAAGGGATGCTCCCAGTTCTAGACCCATAGAGGCTGTAATTGAAGTTGAAGGCAGCTACATTGAATAGAGCTCAGCTTTTCTACATAATCAAGTTACCAGAATTAATTTTTTTTTTTTTTTCAATAAAAGCTTTAAAATAAAACTGAATTTTTTTTCTTTAAAAAAGGTGACAATTTTATCGTTCCACCCTGTAATATGAATACATATAAAAATAGATTTGAAGCAGTCACAATGTATTTATTTAGCATGAGATAAAAGATGTAGGAACATTCAAATGCATCTCGTTAAATAATACAGACAAATGTTTCTATATCTTCTGCCCGATCCTCCTAAGTCATCTAATATGCGTTTTAGTTCTAGATTTTAATTGGATGATGAATCGACTATATTTGTTGTGGATCCTAGTTCTTTTACTTTGCTCGGAGAAACATTGTATATCGAGTCTTTAGCTTTTTGTTTTCGTGTGTTGGGCTTAGATTCTTTATAATTTTAGTTGTTTTTGTTCTTCTGATATAGAACACTTATCGAGCAACTTTAAGATATGCAGACATAATTTGTCCGTATTATTTAACAAGATATGTTTGTATGAAAAACTATTGCTTAAATGTGTGAACATTTAAATAGATTTACAAAACAAAAATTATATATCGATACTATAAGCTTATAACATGTATGATACCAAGTTACCTGCAACATGCATTTATTATTACATTTTTTAAAATGTAAAATGTTTCAAACAACAAACTCCAAGCAGAGAATTATTAAAACAAAGAAATTTACTTCAAAATTAACCTATCTCTGGCCAGGTCTTTATCCTTCTTTCTCAAGTCAGTTTTCGTTGGCATTCCTCTGTAAACTGGACCAACTATTCTATATCTACGAACCCAGTCACTCTCATCCAATCTTTCAACACTACTATACAATTCAAATCTCCTGTTCTGCTCCCTATACTACAAAGATTTTATTTTCCTAAAGCCTTTTTTTTTAAGACTCGCATTACACCATATTCTCATATCATTTCTCCCCATGCAACAGAGTTCCTCAAACCTTATTGTCTAGGCTTTATTTCTATATATCATACTTCATATTTAATAGATTCTCTGCTTTGTCGAAAGTGGTAACACTGTTAGTAAGAATTAACTTATTCTGTCCACTTCTAACTCCTGCAATCAAACTAGCACCTGCGCCGCCCTGTACTCCAACAGTATCATCAAGGTGACAAGACTAGTTTGCCATCCAAATATACTTTGTCCACATCAGAGTTCTCACCCATCTTCACTGTTTTACACGTATTGTATATAAACTGGTTATCATCTCAACTTCAATTAATTCTACTACTCTTTTGTGTACCCAATAATTACAGTAACAATAAAACAAGTGAACTATAGACTTTTTCCACAAACTGAACCTTTGTTGGGCTGCTTTTCAACAATATAACCTTAGATCATAATTAGGGCTATTACAACAGCATATTCTTTTCATTGTTTTGAATCTCGAGTATATATCCGACACAGACAATCAACTGAGAACCACATCAATACATAAAAACATAAGATATCAATGGATATATATCTAAGAATCCAAACAAGAAAAAGATGGAAAGATGGTGGGATTCTTCTACCGCTCCAGAAGATCTCACTACTGATGCAATTCTCTATATAAAAGCCAAGTGCATCCAAAGATGGAATACTGCTGCTATATCTGGGCAGGAGCTGCTAAAAACAGCCTATCCTTCCTTGACAGAGTGCAAAATAGACTTTGTGGCTTAGTGGGGGATGCCCTTTTCTCTACCCTGCAACCTCTCTCCCACAGAAGAGATGTTGCAAGCCTATCCTTGTTTTATCGTTATTTCCATGGCAGGTGCTCGTCTGAACTCCAATCTCTGCCCCCCCCCTCGCCAATCTTTCACGAAAAACACCCGTCTAGCTGAATCCACTTTTAAAAATTTCCCCCACTCTTTATCTGTGCCTAAATCAAAACATGGATTCCATGAACAAAGCTTTCTTAGAACTGCACGCCTGTGGAACTGTTCCGTCTGCCTGCTTCCCACTTGACTACAACTTGGATGTCTTCAAGTCCGTTAACAAATTCCTAATGAACCGCCCCCCTTAAGTAAACACTTCAAATCTCCACACTAACGTACTGTACTTGCAATAACCCTTATCCCTGAGTGGCTTCCAGGCCTTGATAAGTGGTGACCACCGTGTAAAAAAAAAAAAAAAAAATGCTGTTGTCATAGACCTAATCATAATTTTGGTCTTGGTAACATTCTCAGACTTTTCATAGCATTCTTTTGAATCTTTAACTTTAGGTTTTATATATGTTTTGTTTTTTTTTAGATATTTTATATTTTTTTTTTTACTTGTATAAAACTTTGTGGAGAATGTTTCTAAAGCACAAATTTGCATGCTTGCGATTATTGATGGAAACAATGATGAAAGCAGTGTGAAGTGGTGTTGCTCAACTCCAACGGCCAGGCTGCTAATTAGCTGCATCCAATTAGTTACTAGTAGGATTGCTTTGATTTGGACGAAGTACAACTAATTATACAACATTAAAAATTGTTACATATTAAGAATCCGAACTTAGTGGGATGATAGTACTCGAGTAGTTAATGGCATGAACTGACAACCTGGGTGTGCCAAGTTCAAATCCAGTTTGTTCCACAGAAACACCTCACATAATCCATCCCATAAGTACTAAATGTATTTCTAGGAAAAATTCCAACTTGAAATATATCAGGGAAACAAAGGATAATAATTATATATTTAGAATGCCGTTCCCGTTTTGGTTGTTATTTTGACCAATGTAATCTCTAACCTTCAGGAGAGTCTTATAGAATTTAGGAATCGTAAGGAATTTTGAGCCCAACCCTATATTTAAGCTGGGGTGGGTGGGAGTGGGAATAAATTATTCTTGATTAGTCATTGTAATAGGCTAGAAGTCTCAAGTAATTTTTAATTATATTCTTAGTATCACCTGCACAGAGGATTGAACCTTCAAAAAGGTCACTCAACACCTTTCTGCCATGTGTCCTAATTCCACACAGATTCCCAAAGTTAGACAAGATACACCTAAAGAAAGTTAAAGGCTGCATCAATCGAAACATAACGTACAAGACGAGAACAGTTGTCAAAATAATCCAAATAAAAATTTGTAACCTTCATTTAAAAGTTCCCACGCGTGTACATGATTAGATAAACATAACTATGCCAATGGTTTGAGGGTGGGGAGTCATACTTTCAATACTAGTTTTAGTAAATAATTGAACTAATAGACATTGAATAAGGTTTGAATTTAGCATAGCTGATACCAGAGTCCACAATAAATTTTGGTGGTATACATACACACACGTGTGCATGCATATATATATATATATATATATATAAAATTTATAGATTTTTACCGTCAATGGATAATTTATTTTTCACCAGACTTTAATCATATTTTGCTTTGGTTTTGATACCCCCAAATTCGAAGCTATCTCTTTACAACCCTTCCTTTTCATAACCTATCATACTTTCATAAATCAGAGTCCATTTTCTGTAGGCCGTTTTTGAACCCAGTCAACGATGGGTACTTTTGCTAGTGTGTGTATATATATATATATGTTTGTAGATTAACCAATAAATGGAAATATAAGTACTACCAATACCAATCCAGATCAGATTTGATCTGGGCAGAATAGAAACTAAAGAGAGATTCAACACTATCTAAATTGGGGCTTCATCACTGAAATTTGGGAAACTTACTGCATCGCATTGATATCATATTCAAAGTTTCCAGTACTATTATTGAAATTCAAATAAAGCAACAAAACTTTCACTGCTGCCTACTAATTTGCAGCAACAAAGGAGTTATAATTCGGAATCTCCTAAAGATTAAAACCGATACAGCAAACACCAATCCATGCAGCATTCCATATTTGGTCAGATATTAATTTTTTTTAAACTAAAAAAAAAAAAAAAAAGTTTCTATACATCTATTATAAATTAAAATAGAGTTTTAATGTTAAAAAATTAATCTGAAAAATTGATATTTACCATCACTTTAGAAAATTTACAAGTATTGCAAACTGATGGACCTAGTGACTCCTGAAGATTCATGAAACATTGTGGCTATTTGAATGTATTTCACTAGTGATAATCCAAAGCAAATCTATATGTATAAGGTCAGTCCATTGACTAAACAAGCGAATTGCAAAAGTTGATGTGAAGGTAACTAAAAACAAATTCATTTTGCAAATAAGAATCTTTAAAACTTAACCAGATCACTTGAGACTCATTGGGTGAGTATTTATTAATTAAATATATTGTTGGATAATCAGTCATTTTATCTTTACTCCCAACTCAATTATTTGCATCATTCACCTCCTCTTACTACTACTACTCCCATCAAGTTCTATTTATATCATTTGAGACATCATCCCCTGTCCAGGACACTTTAATTTTATAATTTTGTCCTAGCTGGAGATGGAGCATCCTACCAGATGCCAGACATTCAACTGCTATCTCATACATTCAAACCAATAGATCTTTTTAAGATTCTAACCGTCCAAGTGCAATTGGTTGTATCTCTTGTATTTTGTTCACTGGATATATTTGCCAGGTAGTTTTGTATGCGTGAGGATTAGCAAAAAAAAAAAAATCCACAAAGTGCTATGAGTATACCAGTATAACTTGAATAAATTTGTATGGATTTTTTTTTTTTTTCTGATAGATCAGCAAAATGTTTGACTATCAAATCAAGAATACTGGTAAAGACTATCAAATAAAGCATAATACTGATAAAGACAATGTTGCTATACACACACTCAATGTACAAATAAATGATACATGAAAATACGTTGATACTCTAAGGAAAAACAAATTTCTGATGTGGCATCTGTAGCCATTCATACCTGTCTGTTGGAATATTTCTTCCTCTTCGTCAACGAATATACATATAGAGGAATGAGCAGTCTGTTGAGAAGGTGTTCCACGAGGACTTCATTAAGTTCATCAATATTCAAACATAGAATGTCATTGAGGTAATGCAAGTGGTCCAGATGTTCAGCAACAAGATCAGCTAATCTGTCTTTGCTCTGATGACTTGAAAAAAAAACATTTTTAAAAGTTAGTATTTCAAACATTGAACAGATAAAAAAAATTTATTTTTTTATTTTTTTAAATTTTATTTGTGATGGTACGATCCCAGTATCCCCGCCACCCCCCGATTCTGATATAATTACCAATTCCATACTAAATTTCTGATTCCAATTTCTTTTATAAATCTCTAAATATTTAACAGAGTTGTTATTCCCGATTACCGTAAAAGCATGTGTTACACAGATATCTTTTCGAGCATAAAATACATTGTGGGGGTGGGTGGGGGGAATCTATAGATTTTAGTTTTAATTGGAAATCAATAAGTATTATAGCATTACTAACACCAGTAGAAGACTTCCTTCAAACAAAATCAAATAAGACAATTAAAAGAATCGTTTTTGGCTTCGGA
The DNA here is from genome assembly GCF_053919585.1 of Euprymna scolopes. NCBI lineage: Eukaryota > Metazoa > Mollusca > Cephalopoda > Sepiida > Sepiolidae > Euprymna > Euprymna scolopes. The sequence goes on from NC_136491.1 coordinate 18,755,329, forward strand.
AAAAGGGAACCATTTTTTTTCCAATTCCGATATCTAAAAGTTCCGATTTTTCCAATTCCCAATTAATCGTCTCAACACTAATTTTAAAATCCTTTGATTTTTAATTTAATGTTAGAACATTGTCCTGTTTAATTTCTTGTATACTAAAGAGGTGAGCATTTAAGTTTGCCCAAACATACCATACTGGCATCAACCTTATTCTATTTAAGGTCGCTTTTCCATGTCCCATATTAAAGTCAGATGCTTTCTGATATTATGCAAGCTCAGTTTAGTTCAACTTGCGGGTCAGCAGTCTCCAAATTCCATTCTATGCGGTCTTGTCTAATCAATTGCTTTCAAGTTTTCCTTGGCTGGCCAATCTTCCTGCTATTTGAGACATCCACATTTCCGCAACAGTTTATCCAGAAGGCTGAATGCTTCACATGACTATACGATCTGTCATTGTTTTGTAGGGACGACTATCAATAGGATGTACCTGTCTCATGTATCTGACACACTTAAAGTTGAGGTTAACTTATCCTTCATTCAAAGGTTAGCCATGAACCCAATGTAATGTGATTCTAAGTAAATATATTTAGATTATAACAAATCTATCAAAACATTTTTATGTACTAAAATTTCAGGTTCACTCTTACCGTGTCTGGAATATACCACTGAGAAGGCAATGTTCACATTCAAATTATTGATACGTAGTCTTGATAGTGATCAGCTTATATGGTCTCGAGACAAAGACTAATGTCTCCCTAGACCACCATGCAGGCCATCTTACAAGAAAAAAAAAAAAAAAAAAAAAAAAAAAAAATTACAGCAACAAGCAAAAATGCTAAACATATTTTATCCCTTTATCAGAGTTCATCCCTAACCCCCTCACATTAGGTTACCTCATCTAGATATGCCAAGATGACAGATAACCTAGAATAGAATCCATTTCAGTCCATTTTTTGCAACATGTGAGCAAACTCAACCAATCTAAAATTATCACTATAATACAAAATGGTTTTCTAAAAGATTTTATGCAAGAAAATAAGTGGGGAACACTTACTCGGCATCGTTGCGTACACAGCAGTCGAGGTCCAAAATATGGTTGCCAATAAACCAGACAAGGTTAGAGAAATAAGGTGCAGCTGTACGATCACGTATATATCGCAGCATTGCTTTGTCATCCACTGATAAAAGAAACAAAATTAGAACTATGATTGCAAAAAAATAGAACTTGGTCATATAATTAATATACACCAAATTAACCCTTTTTTAATTGCTCATCAAAAGCAATTTTTTTTTTTTACCTGCTTGATTATCCTTTCTATATTTGATTTAGTGAGTTTGGGAAAATCTTTAAATTTTTTAAAAGTCATATATGAATGTTAAATTTATCCCAAATATTTTTGGCATAGACATTACACTCACAAACATACAGAATTGAAATAAAATATCCACTTGCTTTATTTGTAATTATGCCAAAATCTTTCATTTACATTTCTCATTAGTTTTGTCAAGTGAAATTTTACTTTGTTTTGATTCAGAATTTTCAACACTAAACAGAAATAAACTAGTAAAAAGTATTATTTTAAAAATATTGATTAAAATACATTACAATTTATTAGAAAATTAGTGACTTGTGTTTAGAAAACAAAAACTAGAGCAACACTTACACTGCACAAAAACCTAAAAGTACATATGAGGTGTTTTAAATAAGTTTCCAGACTTTTTGTTTGGCCACTTTTATTGATAGTACACACATAAAACTAGCCCCCCCCTCGAAGTAATCTCCCCTGGTTGCAATGCAGTTGTACCATTACAACATCTGGAAGGCTCCAGGTGTCCTCTTGTGCAAGTGTCAATGACCCCCATTACAGCCTCTGTCATCTCAAGTGTCTCATAACGACAGCCTCTAGGGTTTTCCTTGAGCTTAGGGAATAACCAAAAGTCAGAGAGCAAGGTCTTGACTACAGGGAGGGCAAGGAAATGTCTTTAAGCCCATTTTTGTCATGACGTCTTTCTTTCTGATCTTCGGAGCACCCTTGAGACAAACTTTATGCAAATTTTCTGCATCTCCAGTTCCTCACGAGTAATTGTGTGTACAGTTCCCACAGACATCAAACTACACTTATCGTTTCTATAAGTAACAGCCTTTATCCATCAAATTATTTGGCCAATCAATTCTAGTGTTCTGACTACTCCTCTCACCCCTCAGACTCCCTGCCTTCCTTAAATCTGATGCCACTCAAAACTGATGCTCGATTCATGCAAGATGGTCCAAAAGCAGTCTGAAGCATTCCATACATTTCTGTGGTATTTCTTCCAAGTTTAAAAAAGAATTTTATTGCATATTATTTTTCTAAATTGTCCTCACGTCCAGATTGCATTTTCAAATTCACGAGCTGTGACAATGAAGTTTTAGTAGGGTGTATTCAATTCCTGCTGTAGCTGTTCATTTGAACCTGAAATCATAAAAATTGGTCAGCCATTTCAAAACGTATAGCAATAAGACTCATGACAATTTTAAATGCTTACACAAAAAAATCTGGAAACTTATTTAAAGCATCTCGTAAGATTTGTAGAAAATGGGAAATTATCGATTGAAAAAGTCTTTGACTAGCAAACGTGATTAGTGAAAGAATGCATATAATCAGCATATAAAAAAAAAAAAAAAAAAAAAAAAAATGTTCAGAATACCTATCCCGTGAATACTCAAATTTTTAACATAAATGTTAAAAGGTGTTCAAATTATGTTTACTATGAAATTTAAATGTAATTTACCTCTGTAGACATTTAAAGTGATAGTCCGTACTGCAATACGAACCATTGTCTCATGTTGATTAAAAAATTTGATGGCCTCAGTATAGAGTGCAAAATCATTTGTGTGCTGGAAAAAAAAAAAAAAAAAAAAAAATTATATAATCTGTCGATATTTAGTAATTGAATTAAATTTTTTGTACGTATTAAATGGATTCATTTTTCATTGTTAATAGATGTAGGTGAAATACTAAAATTTAAGAAAATAAATTAAAACCTTTTAACTAGAATGGAATTTTTTTTTTTTTTTTAACATGGAGTTCACCACTTATCCAGGCCCAATGGCTAAAGGTAGGCTAAAATTGAAGAATGTCACACTTTGGTCAGTTTTCTTGGGCACCACAAAAGGCAGCTAAAAATTAATATTTTCAAAAATTAAAAAATTTCTTTTGCGTCCCCCATGAACCATTTCAAATCTCATCAGTATGGTCTCCTTCCCATTTAATTTCTTAATTTGCTCTCAACCAATCTAGTATACCACCAGTCTTGAACATTTTTCTTGCATTTCATAATAAAGTTTATTTAGGGAAAGAATACGATTAAGTTATATATATGATGATAATTGCTACTTCTTATCTGAAGAGCAAACTTCTGTTAAGTTTTGTGGGTCTCTGTGCAAATAAATGACTTTCTAATCGAGCTTTAATTCTAAATGAAAGTACACGTTACATAAAAACTTTTCTTGTAAAGGTGATCACATGATAATATTGTGAATCCTTGAATGTCGTGACAGACCACTTTTAGATTTGCAGATTAGACCACAAATATGACAACTTAGCATTGCCAGATGTGCTGTAAATCCTCCTCCTAAGACCGTTGTTCCTATCCATGTGATTTTAGATGATAAAAAGTATCTGCCACATACAGTGCACTTCAGTTCCTGTTGTAATTTGACATTTTTGTCCTGCTTTCTTTAAACACATTTTAAGACAAAGATCTATACACCGTTCTTCAAAAATCTTACAACTGTCTGATAGTTTTTCTCCACAGTGATCGATCATTCCCTTGGGATTCCCAATTATGTACATCCACCTCAAGTATTTTCACGTTTTTCAGAGAACCCTAAATCCGTTTCCTTGGTTTATGTTGTGGTTTTTACTTATATCTATCTCACCATAAAACAGTTTAGAAAGACTTATCCTCTATCCTACCCAAGTGTCGTGCAGAGAATATCATATCCATTGTGCTGTGGCCAGATCTAAATCTCTGGGATGATAAAGGTACAAATCTATTTCAGCAAACAATTGAACAACATCTTTGCTAAAACCTTTCCCACTGCTTCAAACAAACTAATGCTCCTATAATCACCACACTCAGATTTTGACCCCCCCCCCTTTCCTTTATAAATTGGAATCAATATTGCATCAATCCAATCCTGATAGATAGCATTACCATGCCAACAGCAAGGATGAGTGTATGGATTGCGTTGATAACGCTATCATCTCCAAATAGCAATAATTCAACAGGCATCTCATCAAGTCTGGGTGCTTTTTCCTTGTTAATCTAATGTGCTTTTAGTCTCATCAATGCTGGATCATCTTATATATTTTATTGTTAGAGAAAAAAATTGAACATACAAAAAAGTACAAACAAAAAATTTCTAAATTTCTAAACAACAAAATTAGGCACAAGGCCCTATAAGAAATTGGGGGGGGAATTAGGGTACAGGGTCTTTGTGACTATATAATATAGTAGAACAATGATGACTTGGAGTCCCCTCAACATTTTTGAAAAGGGCTGAACCATCTTTGGATTTCACAGGTATCAATGTTGGAGGCTGTCGTCCAAAAACTTGTCTGATTTTGTAATACATATCTTAAATTTTTGCGGTCATAATCTGCCTGCATCTCCACTGACAAATTGGCCCATCACTTGTTCTTCAATCGGCGGGTCTCACACTGTACTTTTAATTTTGCTTCTTTATACACTTTTCTCCTGCAGTTATTTTAGCTGATCCATTAAAACACGAACATATCTCATGAGCCTTTTTCTTCTCTTCCAAAAGATCGGTGATTGTAGAATCATTTTCACCAAATCAATTCCTATGTTTGGTTTTCTTAAGGGCAAGAATTTCAGCTCCTTTGCTATATACTTGCGACTTGAATCGTTCCCAAGTTCCAAATAAGATTAATAAACGAGGTCCTAAGAGTTTCTTATTTTATAACTTTGAGACAGCGATGCGTTTAGACACTTACTCCATCTGACCTTTTCCTTATACACAACTTAAGTTTAGCACAAACAAGTTTGTGATCAGTGTCAGAGTCTACATCCCACACAATTCTTACAGTACACATATCCTGAAGATCACGCTTACGTATGATAACAATCAAGAATACGACCAGGCTTTGATCTAGGATGTATCTAAGTTACCTTGCTAATGGTTTTTGTTGGTAGGTGTTACATACTGCAAGAGAAGAATCCCATTATTATTTGCCTTACCAACGCCATATTTTCCTAAGACACCCCAGGTGTTGTGATCACTTCCAACTCGTGCATTAAAGTCTCCAAGCAACAACATCTTATCTGCTTTTTGTATCGCTTTGATTCAATTCCCTAAATCTTGATAAAACCCCATTTTGATATCCTGCCTACTATCTAAAGTAGGGGCATATACCGAGATAACCAACACCTAATGACCACACGGTAAATATAAGAAAGTATAGAATCATTTAAAATTATTCTTAATCTTGTCATAATAGAGTAAAAGGGAAGAATATAATACAATATAAGAAAGTATAAAATCATTTAAAACTATTCTTAATATTAAGTTTTAAATAAGAATTGCAAATAAAATGTTGTAAATTTGTATTTGCACTGTTTCGGAAAGTTCTGACTCAGCTGAGAATACTAAATGTTTCCAGTTTTTTACGATTACTAGAGTTTTAAAATTTGGAAAAAAATTCAACTGGAGATTTTATAAGACTGGAATAAATATTTAACATATTATAATGAAAATACAAAGTTGGAACATTTATAAAAGTGTAGTAAATAATTGGCCATCAATTTTTTCACTATCCAATAATCTTGAAGTTGTTAGCGTAACATGATTTGATCACTAATTCCATAAGGTTGTTCTGAGATGTGATCTTTGTCCTGATAGCAAAACCAACTCCTTTTTATTCTCTTGGGTTTGTCTTTCTAGAAAAACATACTCTACACCTTTATCAGTAAATTGATCATCATTACTCCCTTACTACAGCCGCATTTTTTTTTTTTTTTTTTTTTTTTAAAACGTAAAAGTATACCCTCCTTTTTCCAATTGGTAAGTTGATCACTAAAGCAGGTTTCTGATAGAGCAGCAATATCCACGTTGTATCTTGCTAATTCTCTGGCAACAACAGCTGTTCTTCGTTCCAGATTTACAGACTTTTTCGCATCAAGAAGTATCTTTACGTTCCAGGTAACAATATTCAATTTAGTTTTCCTTGTAGAATCAAAAGACCTTTTTTTTCTTTTGTTTCCCCTGCAGAAATGAACAACTGTCAGCCGCAGGTAACTGACCAACTGAAAATAACGGACGATTTTTAGGTCACCTTTTCTAGACCTCTCCCATGATCTGGGCGAGCTGTGCTGTCCCTTAAAAAGGTTGCTCAGTCACAAAAAGCCCCACCGAAACCATTTCCGGTCTTAAAATTAACAGTGATGTTAAGATAAGCTTCAACCTGCCTGTGTTCAGATTTGTAACTACATACTTACAACTTGTTAAGTCTTCACACACTGCCTCACCTCTATTGCTGTACAAAATGATCTCCATGATAAATGCTTGTACAACACATCTGAGCATCCACAGTCAGAATCCAATGCCAAGCAAGTGCAAGATAACTGGTAACTGTATCAGTCACAGGTTTTCTTGAATATCCTCACAAAAGCACCGACTTGTCAAAAGATACTTTCAGACATAAGTCAAGCCGCCACCAGCCGCCAAATGCTAGACAGACGCATCCGGAATTTTGAATTAAAAGTGTAATGTAACCCATTTCATAGACATTTGCTCATGCTGATGTAATATATAATACTCTGGGTGACATTCCTTTGGTTGCCACTGCAGTGGATCCCTGACTATAGCAGGTAATCAGTCAGATTGTTAAAAAAAAAGAAAAAAAAAAAATTTAGTCTAGTGTATTCTACTTTGCTCATAGCTGGAGAGAGAGAGAGAGAGAGATGGTTTGTACATTTCCTATTGGAGAAAATTATTCTACAATAACTTTAATGTATGACATGTATTAAGAAATGGTCACCCATCTAACTTGTGACAAAGTTAGACATTGCTTAACTTTGGTTTCCATCAAATAAGTGATTTGAGATTTAACACCATTTCAATATATAAACATTTTTATATTTAGTTAAAACCAAGAATAAGGCAAAAAATATTCAACAAGTCTCATGTATTGTATTTTTTCAACACACTGATACATGAAACTTGCTGAATAATTCATTTCATAAATTTTTATAAGATTTTTCTGCTATAAAAAAATCTTCAGCAATATTGAAATTAAATAACGCAGAACATTGAAAATAAAAATTTACTGACCTCATTGTAAAAAAAATGTATTGTGTGTCTGTTGAGTTTTAAAGACAAAGTCTTTAAAAAAGAAATGTAATAGGCCATCACCTGTTGGAAGAAAAGGATTTGCTTTTAAATAAAATGAAAGTTCAAACTTTATTAAACATTTACACATACATAGATATCTTAATACAGGTTTTGGGGTAGTGTGTGGCAGTATCTAAAATTATTTACTCCTAAAAATGATAAATGACAACTAATGTGCTGTTATAATAAGAATGTTAAATTGGTTACTTGCTTATATATATATATATATATATATATATATATGAGAACGTGTGTGTGTGTGAGGACAACTCTCAACCTATATACTTAAATTTTTGATCTACATACTTGAAATTTGGTATATAGGGTATTCAAACATGTGGAAAAACTTATTTGGTTTTCACCCAGGAGAAAAAAAAAGGTGTCAAAATCGAAAAATTGGTACATGGGAGTAATCAGATTTTTATCTGTGTCAGATTGTTCACATGACAGCATCCTCATGTTAAGAATACGTTCAAAAATACTTTAAAGATCGTGGCAAATTGGCCTAATGTTTATCGTACTGGACTCAGTCTTTAGGTTTTGATCTCAGCTCAATTTTTTTTTTTTTTTTTTTTTTACTTACAAGAAGTGAACTTCAGAAAAAAAAAAAAAAAATACTTGCATGCATACGTCTCAGTTCTTTTCTGTTTTTTTTTTTTTTTTTACTTACAAGAAGTGAACTTCAGAAAAAAAAAAATACTTGTATGTATACGTCTCAGTTCTTTTCCGTTTTTTTTTTTAAACTTCATTTTTAAAAAAAAAAGAAAAAAAAAAGAAGAATTTAACATTACATTTAATATCAGGCAACGCTGGGTACATTTGCTAGTACATTTTATATATATATATATATATATATATATATATATATATATATATATATAAAAACACACACTGTACTGTACCATCACGGCACTAATCCTAGGCGTGTTGAACCAGCTTCGTTTGAAAGAGGTTTCATGGGCATACAAAATTCAAACAGTCCACAGTCACATGTATATCCCTGTATCAATTTGATTATGCCATACACGTGTGCCTATATGTTGATGGTTAGTTGTTTGTTTTACGGCATATCAACCCTTTTCAGGTTATTTAATGTCAAATCCAGTGATTCGGAAGAAAATTTTTTAATAGAATGTTTTTTTTTCAAGTTGGTTTCTATCTAACCCATAGTTGGGACCCTAACAGGTACTACTACTCCGGGTCAGAGTGGACCTGAGAGCAATGGCAATTAAGGGGTGGCTCCACACTCCCCAAAGCCCACAAGCTGGGGCCTCACCATTGGATATAGTTTAAGGTCATATCCAGGACCCATATGTGTTGAGAGACAATGGATACTTTAATAGGTGATTGTGACAAGAGCCTATGCTAAAGCAAGAATTGAGCAATCTGCACCATTCCTAAGCAGGCATGAGCCCAGCAACAAATTTAGAAGACTAGAAACAATGCTTGAATAAGTAGAGAAAGACTGGTGTTATTTTAGAATTCTCCTTGTTACTTGCTAATCAATAGCCAAGAGAGGATATTGATTCATACGTTTTTCAAATGTATTAAAGGGATAGAGTAACAACAACAAATATACAATCATTTGATACGGCTGCAATAAAACAGAAAATTTATATTCAATAAAACTTTTTCCAACTACTTTTCATACATCGATGTCTTTATAATTCGATTAAATTAGAAATTTATCCAATCTTTGACTAAAAATTTGTTACATTTTAACGCTTGTATAAAATCTGCTTCCTTATAGCAAATATGGAAATTATTCTGCTAGAATTTGTTTAATTCAATTAGATAACCATTTATTAAAAGAGGAAAGTCATGCAAAAGTTACAAAATCAACCATTCTAAGATGTGATCGAAATTATTACATACGTCTAATAAAAAAAATGTAAAAATACTAATTACAATGAAAATCTTACCTCTTCATCAGAAAAATCGAACTTGTGGACTATAATGGAATTGATGTGGTTATTTGAGAGCAAGTAATCTGAAATGAGAAAAATACAAGACATTTAAAAAAAAAAAAAAAAAGTTATGGATAAAAATTGCACTGCTGATCCACACAATTGAAAAAACTAATTTAATCATATATACAATGTGAGAAAATATACAAAAAAATTAAGGATTGAACAACACTTAAATTTTGATATATCAATACAGCATTTCCTTCAAAAATAAAAAGTTGTAAGGAAAACATTCTAAATGGCATTTTCTGAAATTACAGTATAACAGATTTTAAACTTGTTTAATATATCATTAAAAAACATTGCAAAACTCTCCTTAAAAATAGCTTATAAAGTTTTATAAAAAAAATTTAAGTTTCAGAAATATATTTTCAAATTTCCATGAATAAACTTTGTATCATTGTTGCAATTTATAGATTGTGATATGCATTCTATTGTGTGTGTGGGGGGGGGGGAGACAAAAAAAAAATAAATAAATACATACAAAACACTAATCTGCAGAGAAATTAAATATGACCAGTGTTAAGCAATAACCCTAACCCATTTCCCACATGTTGCAGCAAAGTAGATTTGTCATGTGAAAAAATTAAATAATTCAGTTCTTAAAATGTAATTATATGAAAATAAACCCATGTAAGACTACAGGACAACCCCATCCCCATGAATTAATACTGGACAAAAAGTAAAGTTTTGCTTCATTAAATATTAATCCTTGATATCAACAGTTTAATTGTTGCCATGTCATGTAGGCGAAAAACCTCAGAGGAAATGGAGTTTCAATTAGATATGTTAAAAGGGCTTTAGCACCACAGCTGAAAAGAGCTGAAGATGATGTGATTTGAAAAGGCAGTGACAAAGTAAAAAAAAAGAAAGCAAGGATTCAGTTATAGCCGAGCCACTGGATTGAGAAAAGAGGATGGCTAAAATTTGTCAGCTATCAAATGAAATTATGATGGTATTACACATACCTCCCTAAACCTAATGAGTTGCATTTAATACAATTATGGCAATTTGTTTTTCTATTTCACTATTCTAGGAAAGATCATATCAAGTCACACCTAAACATCTGACAAATTAAATATCCAGTCATCTAAACAAATAAATTGCTTAACTGTGACTAATTTGATATTACTTTTATTTTTTTTTTAGTGCTGCTTAAATCACCTCCAATATGAAGGGGAAAATTTTTTTTTTTTTTTTTTTTTAATCCAATCTTTTGAATAAATACTTCAAGTCAGAAATTTTTAGAATGTCAATGTATTTTTACCTTGGACTTATTGCCTGAAAATATTACTGTCAAAATATGACAACTCATTTTACATGAAGGCACACAAATTGAAAATATGTTTAATGAAGCATCCAAAATGTGACAAAATGTCAGTCGGCACTAGTAAGCAGATATTTATAGTTAAAAAAATTGCCATAAAACTCCAATTTGTGCAGCATGTAGGGTCCACTGACAAGTAAAAAAGTCTGCTGCATCAAATTATAAGCTGGTGGGTCTTGTGAAGTAACGAGATTTCTTATTAGCTGAGATGCAAATGAGATGTTGCCAGTTTCAAAGACTGGGGTGAATTTAGAGTTGTGAGCTTGTACAAGAGCGTGATGACCAAGCACAAAGTTCGTTAGATGAACGTACAGAATAGTCAATTTATCTAACCACACAAAATATTAAAATAAGGGACTTTTAAAGAGGGTCGCAGAATAGAAGTGTAAGATTTAACTCAAGAACCCTAGAACTCAAAAATGTCAGACTGACTTTAAAATAGTCTCCCAATATTCAGATTTTAAATCAAATACTAAGAATTTATGACTATAAAGAAATTCAGATATAAAATTTCACTATGGTTTTTTAAAATAGTTAAAAGACTCGTTTTTCATAGCAAGGGGATTGTAAAATATGGCATCTTTTTACAATGTTGACGTCATAGCCAATAAGAAAAAAAAAGAACATGTAAAATTATAATTTAAGATTTATTCTTATAAAATGTTCCAATTATCAAATTAATTTATTTTTTGCTTTCAGCATTATAGTATGAAATTAGAGAATTGCAAAACTACTTACACAAGGAAGTTTCATTACTTATGTTTTCAAAGAGAATATTCAAAGTCTGCAGTAGCTGGACACAAATATAGCGTCCACATTTTTGCCGCAAGTACCGCAAGAAGAATGACAGCATATTCTTCTCCAGGAAGAAACTACAGTAAAGAGCAAAAAGAAAAAAAAACGTTTGAAGTAATAAAAAACATTTTAACACATGAAATATTTTTTGAAAGACATTTTTAGAGTGATTAATTAATGCCTAAACAATGCCTATTGGAAATAATTTAAAAACAAACTGTTTAGAGAGAAAGAGTTGATACCTTTGTCCCCAAATATTACGGTTTAAATAAACACAATGGATCCAATTGGATCTGAAACCTGTTTAACAGACCATTTGAAACCTGTTTAACTTTACCTTCATGTGGAGGCAAATAAATATCGAAATACACTTATTTTAAATTTTTTTCCATAATAAAAGTAACATTTGGATTGGAAAAAATCCTTAAGTATTTATGGGATTAAAAAAAAAAAAAAAAAATGTATTTCTCTAATTTAAACATCTATATGAGTATACGAACACTAAAAAATGTTTTTCACGTTCTAATATTCCTAAAAATTGTCAAAAATCGATTTAAAACCATTAAAAGCTGTTCAATTTTATTTCAAATCCAGGACATCATGTCTCAACATTAATTTTTGATCAAAATATGTGAAAATTATTTTTTTCTATACATTATCATAATTATAAGTGTTCTCTCCATATACATTATAAAAATTTAATAATTTATGAAACTATGGAAAAATAAGAGGTTTATGTTTATAATTGTTTTTAGAATTGGTAAAAATATTTGCATTTGTATAAAAGTTAACAAGTTTTTAAGTTAATGATTGGCATACATTTCTGAAAAATTCAATGAATACAATTTCTTAATTTGTAGTGTTAAACTGCATGGCTCCAGACTAAGTTTTATTTTATTATTCTGTAAAATAATTTTTAAAAATTGTCCTGAATTAAATTGACAGTACAAAGGTTTTTTTTTTTTTTTTTTTTTGACAGTACGTTCAAACCAGATCCAAAAGTCATGGAAGTCAAAAAAAAAAAAAAAAAAAAAAAAAAAAAAAAAAAACCTGAACATTTTAAACTAAGTTTTCATAAAAACATTTATCTTGTCTGTAAAACCTGTTAAATTTCTTTTCCTTCTACCACTTTAACTGTTCTCCAAATTACAAAATTTGAAATAGCCATGAAGATTAAACTCTTAATCTGGCTCCCTCCTCTATTGCACGAGATAGGTCTTCATTAGGTGCACCAAGTCGTTTGTTAGTTGCTAGACTTACATTCAGTGCAGTCTCCCTCTGAACTACTTGTACATGTTTTAGCATCTACAAAAGAACATGGCTGACAATTTCATTGTTAGCACTCTAGGAGTAACCTGCAATTCTATAACATACTTGCAACAGAAATATACACGAATACTTACTCAAATACAGAGCTGTCATGTTGATCACCCCAGATGAGAATTTCAGAAATAGAACGGAGAGTTTCCACCAATAAACACCGGTTGTTTTCGGTCACAGTTTGATTTTTGCATAAAATACTGTATAAATATCTGCAGAAAGAAAAAATATTTCAGATTAAAAGATTTAAAACACTCATTTAGAAATTGTGTAAATTAAAATACATAGCTGTAATTTTTTTCTCGTATATTACCAGCATCAGTTGGGTCAGTGTTATACTAATTAAATATTTATTAAACTCTTGGTACCATAGACACCTCTCTTTCCTATACTGAGAAATTCCAAAGGGTTTTCATAAACATAAATACTGACCCAACAGGTATATTACTAAACCATCCATCACCAGATGTTCCAGCATGTTCCCTTAGCTATCATCCAAGGCAATGCCATGTATATTATGTACATTCACTTAATGAAAAAAAAAAAATCTTAAAACAGTTTTACTAACAATGTATGACTAATTGCCGCTGCAACTGATTAAAGCAACTTTGACACAGGTGATCTGCTGGGTCTGTCAGCATAAAATATAAAACAATCTTGTAATAAACAAAACAAATTTACTCAGAAGTTTCAAGAGGTTATTGACAAATATCTTTAAGTCCATACCTAAAAAGATATTTACTAAAAACCAGATTTTTAAATATTCCCTCTTACACAGGCGATCTGAGTGTTAATGCACAAAAAAGTGTTAAAATAAATAAAACGACTTTACTCCATCGCAATTATTTTTGGCAAATCCTTAAAGACAGACTTTTTCAATTTTAGTAAAAAATAAACAAGTTTATTTCTATATTAATTTATTTTATTGCGGACTATTATTCTCATTTATTGGTTGTTGTTTCACGACGTTTCGGCCAACTATTGCTATGGCCTTCGTCAGGTGGTAACCGCAACAATTAGGAACTTCGAATCTAACTGCATTCTCAGCAATCACTGCCATCCGTAGTTGTTGTAGTCTCACCACAATATGAATAGTTGGGCGAAACGTTGTGAAACGACTAATAAAGATGAGAATAATAGTCCACAATAAAATCAATCAATATACAATAATACTCATCTCAATAATAAATTCCAATTAAAATAAAGTTTATTTCTCTATTAAAATAAAACAAATTTAATCACAGCAACAACTTTCAGCCAAGTTTTTTTTTTAGCAAAATTAAATTTAACAAGTGACCTTTTTCTTTAAAATTTGAATTTTTTAACAATAACAATATCACTAAAAAATTGTAAAAAGTAGAAATTCTTAACTGGGGTAATGTTTCCAATCCCATGTGCTTTTTTTGGGGGGAACTAGTTTTCCCCACATTTAAAACATTAGTGTGTAACTGCCCTCATGGGGAGGCAAGTCAAATAACTTTTTTTAAATTGTTTTTTCTTTCTTTCAAATAATATTGTATTAGGTTCCATTTTATTATAACACGATTGGTTCAATTCTCAAAAATTGAGAAAACAGAAAATTTTTTAAAACGTTTTCTCAAACATTTTAAGTTATTATAGACTACTGCTTGTTTTTGTTGGTTTTAAATTCCACTCTAAACTGTCAAAGTTGCTTTGACTAATTAAACCCTTCATAACTGAAAATTATTTTTTTTCCAATACAATGTGCAAAATAATTGTCTGTCTTTTAGAATTTAATTAGATGTACATAAAATCGATTTATTTTCATCATGCATAATTAGTAATCAAAGCACAACTAATCTAAAAAAAATTTTTTAATTTTTTTTTTTTTTTTTACAAAGATTTTTAATGAAAAAAACTGGCACAAAATTGAGAAAAAAAAAATTGTTTCAGTCTTTAAGGATTTCATTATGTGAATACTTATGTAACTTAACAGAAAATAATTTTTCTAAATACTTTTTATGAATTTAAAAATATTTGCCATGAAATAAACTCGACTGAAACTCAAGCAAATTCATTTTATTTATTTTCATACAAATTTTTACAGTAGTTTGTCCGTTTCAAAGTTGCTTTAATAGCGATTCGTCAGCAGCAGCAAATAATCGTATATAAGTTATCATACATTTTGAATAAACCTTATGTATGACTAAAATTTGGCACGACTAAAATGTCCAATCGGCTCCCGACTCAAGTAACTTAACGTTTCTATATGACAAACAGCAGGAGCTGTCTGTCATACATTGATCAGGCATAATTTCAGTTGTACATTTTTAGTAAAACCTTTCCCTAGCTATTATCCAAGAAAACATGTATATTGTTATGTTCCACAATGTCTTAAGAAAACAAACTTTGCCCTCATGTGGAGGCAAATAAATATCGAAATACACTTCTTTTAAATTTTTTCCATAATAAAAGTAACATTTGGATTGGAAAAATTTTTAAAGTATTTATGGGATTTAAAAAAAAAAAGTATTTCTCTAACTTAAACATCTATGCGAGTATAAGAACACTAAAAAAATGTTTTTCACATTCTAATTTTCCTAAAAATTAGAAAAAAATCGATTTTAAACCATTAAAAGCTGTTCAATTTTATTTCAAATCTAAATATCTTACAAAATCTCAAAGAAAATCATACATCAAAATTTTCTGGGGGAAAGAAAATCTCATGAATATTCAATATTAATAAATTTCTCAGTGTTAGCCAAAAGCGTTATGACAGAAGAAACCATTGGTCAGTTGTTATATGGCATATATATCCAATGATAATCAAAATATTAAAACTTGGAGGAATTAATTCGATTTTGTGTAAACTAAAAAAAAAAAAAATAAAATAAAAAAAATCATTTGAATTCAGAAAATCATTTAACTATTTACAATTTAAAAAAAGGAAAAAAAAAAAAAATGTTGCACAGTTCATATTTGTAGTTATTTAGAAAATCTTTTCCGTTTCAAAATCCGCTTCAAAAACATCAAAATTATTTAATATGTAATAAAGTCTCAAGCGGATTGTTATGTTCACTACGTTTCGGCCAATGTAGCTTCCAACTTTCACGGGCATATTTTACAACTTGCGACTATCAAACTATGGCACCTGGAAGCAATTTCAACAGAACTCTTTATTTAATCAACCAGGTAAAAGAAAATTACTTTTCATAATTCAAACATTGCATATCAATTCTCGTCTAAAATATAATGGTTCAGCTCAAAATTCCATCCCCGTTCTACGGTTAATATTTCTACAATTCAAAAATTGCAACACAAGGCCACAAGTTACATTGGCAAAAAAAAAAAAAAAAAAAAAAAAAATTATGGACTGATGATAGCAGTTTGTATAATATGCATTTCTATCATAAAAGTTTATCAATAATAACGTTCAAAACTTGATCTGTTACATAGACTACATTCTCTGAAAACAAAAAATAAATCTTTAAATGGCCAATTAGTTTCACATTCAACAGCAGATTTTTTTTTTTTTTTACTAATAATCACCCTGCTGTCATGCTGTTAACATAAAAATTCAAATAGGCAATCACTGAAATAAAGATTAAAGTTATTGTAGGAAAAAAAAAAAAAAAAAAAAAAAAAAAAATTAATTTTGGATAAGTTTAATTTCTTTTTCTAACCAAGGCAAAATAATCCCATTAAATTTGTCAATGGACGATTTATCTAAATGAATCACCACATCGATTTTTTGCAGTCTCTTCTAGATATATTATCAAAAAGGCTTATGATTAATTCTATACAAGATAAGATTTTGAACCCATGGAAATCCCATGGTAGTTGGAAATTTTTTTAAAAATTCACATTAGTAAAAAAAACAAAAAAACACTTACTATCACATAAACAATTACAATACTTTTTCGTACTTGGATATTAAAATTAATTATTTACCTTTTTTTAATCTTGAAAATTTTGTTCATGTGTAAACATGAGAACATCAAGATTTTCATGTATTTTTGATAAAATTTCTTGTTCAATTTAGGGAGCCGGCCACTATTTACAAACTATGTTCAAAACTTGGTACAAATTTTCAGGTCAATAATTAAGATTTCCAATCTATTATATAAAAGTCACTGTGTGCGTGCGTGCATGCATGCCAGGCACAGTCATTTCTGAACCTATCTTTCGCAAATTTCACACAAAGCTAATTTATATTTCTTGTTTAGTACAGCTGAATGGTGCGTGCATGCGTGTGTTATATATATATATATATATTTTGGTGATGGGAAGGTTCCAATGCCCCCCTCTCTCGAATTCCAATACAGTTACTGATTCTTTTAAACTATTTAAATATTTAGCCATAGTGTTTTTTGTTTTGTTTTTTCCGAATTACTTTAAAAACCCATGTAATATGTGCATATATTACCATTTTTAGATTTAGTTTGGAAGTTTAAAATTAATTATTGATCATTAGTACCCACCATAAAAAATGAAGTTAAGTTATTGGCATCGGAAAGCAGGTACAAATTTTTTCAGATTTGTCCCAACACAAACACACATATACATACACAAAGCTAATAGACCAAACCAAATCTATTTTATGAGCATGTAATCCAATACAATTTTTATAGAACAATATACCATTATGTAGTTTTATCAATAAATTTAACTTTTTCTAAATTGAATGCAATAAAATTTCAATCTTAAATCATTTGGAATTATTTTCAAACCTTATGCGCTTTTTTTTTTTTTTTTTATTTCGTGTGTGTGGATATTCACCACTTATCAAAGCGTGAAAGCCACTCGTGGAAAAGGATTATTAAGTGTACAAATGGTCATCAGGACAACAGCATAGTGATCATTAGTGGTGGAAATTAAGTATTGATTAAGGGGACGTCTCAACAAAAACTTGTTTACATTGAACTTTAAGACAATGGTGTTGTAGTGAGCTGAAAATCAAGCCAGCAGAACAGAATTCTACAGGTAGGCAGTTTTAGGAAAGAAACTGTTCATGGAATCTGTTTAAGTTTAGGCACAAAGAGTAATTGTAGCTAGTGGAGTGCTTTTACAAAAGTTTGGCAAGGGGGGGGGGCATAGATTGAAGCTGTGTTGAGCATTTACCATGAAAATAATGATAAAGCAGAGGTTACAATATCTCTTCTGTGGGAAAGAAGTTGCAGGGGGAAAAAAAAAGGGCATCACCTACCAGGTTTCGAAACTGGTTTTTAAAACCAGTTAAAGCAGGATGGGCATTCCAAGTAGCTCCTGCCAAGATGTGGCAACAGTACTCCATCCTAGGACATACTGGGCTCTTATACAGGTAAGGATTGATTGTATCAGCAGTGATATATCTATTGCTGCGGTAGAATAATCGGACCATTTTTCTGGCGATCTTAGAAGCCGATCTGATGGAAGTGTTCCATTTCAGATCAAGAGTGAAGGTCGGCCCCAGAAGCTTGTTTAAACAAGTTGCTTCCAAGACGAAAGTCATTCATTTCAATTGGAGCCAGAACATTGATAATGGAAAGAGAAGCTTGGCTTTAGATGCATTAAAATTAAGCAGAGTCCTGGATAGAAGCATGTGCTCTATCCCAACTATCAATGGACTTGAGGTAATCTCGTCAGCATCGGACAAAGCCAAACTCGTTGCCAAGAATTTTGCAGCTAATTCTACCCTGTGCGATCAAGGCTGCCAACCCTCATATTTCCTCCTGTATCTAAAACACATTATGCAACATACAAATGCGCATGATGTTGCCAAGCTAATGTGATTGGACTGGGTCACTTTTGTCCAACAGGTTTGAGGGTACCGGTTGTACAGTTTGTTTGGCTGCTGTATTCTGACTGACAGTACAGGGGGCCTAACTCTTTGATAACACTTAGAGTGGCTGCTCTATCATCAGTTGTGTAATAATGCCATGCCACACATGAAAAGGAACCGTGCACTCATCTCTGGTGGCCATCCCCGAGGTTACATTCCTGTGGAGGAGTTGGCTGATGGTCTACTTGTGTTGCATGATGGTAGCTTTCTCTAGCACTTCTAACCCTAAACTAAAACTACAAAATAAAATGACAGCTCAATTGAAATAACGATCAAACCTGACAACTCCAACAATGATTCACCTCCTCCCTTTAAGGCTCACATTTATAAATATCCGTTAACTTAGAATTAACTCAGATGATGCAGAACCATTTCTCCTAGCAAACTCCCCGGATATCTTAGCACTAAGTGAAACTAACTTCATCTCATCTAACCACTTTAACATATCTGGTTATCTTCCACTTTGTCGTAAGGACTGACATACACATGCACGACCTTGGAGTCTATTCGTAACACCCTCCCCATGACCAGGGAGTCTAAATTGGAATCAGATGACCAGGTTTTCATGTGCTTTAAATTAACTTTACAACATAGCATTAGCTATATTTTCTTGATCACTCTCCCTCGACCTAGGACTGTACTCTAATCAATCATGTTTCTGATAGCATAGATGTAGCACTCTCTCTTGACTCTAGCACCGAAATACATGTATTTGGTGCTTTAACGCCCACCACAATAATTGGTTTTGCTTCTTTAACTACAGACACAGCTGGTAACATCATTCATAACTTTTCTGTATCGCATTCCTTGACACAGACAGTAACACTCCCGATCAGTCTCCCAGATTGTCAGGACCAACAAGCCTCACTTCTGGAACTATTTCTAACAGTTCATGAGGATTCTCTAACAAATGCTCATTGCCCACGTGGGAGTGTTGATTATGCTGTGATAATGATAGACATCACTAAACTCAACCCCAAGTCGAAGAGCCTTTGGTCAAAACAAGGTACTTCAATAAGGCTGACTGGGATGCCATTAGAATTGTATAAGTCAACTGATTTAAAGGAATAAATTATAAGATGGTCAACATCATGAATTTTGGAATATATATATATATATATATATTACACACACAGTAGAACCCAGGGATATGGTAGTCCTAGGATACGTTTTCATGTTATGAAGTGGAATAAAATATTTTTCCGAAACTTAGTTATGGTATTTTTCCCTGCATTATGGTGTTATTTGATTATATACATGTGTATTATACACTGTACTTTATTTGTTACGAATTTTTAATGCTGTATCACTGGGTTCTACTATATATAACAAATGACCATCTTACAATTTATTCCTTCAATTACGTTGACACTTAAAATTCTTGACCGCAACTGTTTCATAGTGCAAAATCATTCATTTAATTATATCAATCAATGAATCTATTCGGGCCTTAGCAACTATCAAAAAAAAAAAAAATAAATAAATAAAATAAAATAAAAATAAATAAAATTTGGGCAGGATTACAAAATACAATTGGAAGAGAAGTTGCAATTACCTTTTGTTAAGCCGTTTTATCTTGTGTATATATATATATATAAGCGAAAATGTGTGTGTGCATTTTTGTGTATGTCCGCCAAAGGCTTTTTTCGCCAGGATTCTCTTTACGATTTCTTATTACTTTTTATATATGCTATCGAGATCATATGTAACGCTTACGAAACGATGTCATAAAAGTCTTTTATTTCAGCGACTTTTATCTTACAAAATTCGCGCTGTGAATTCGTTTTCTCTACTGTTCCTCCTGCTGCTATGGCATGAGATTTGACCCAGAAAACCACCTGGGTTTATAAACACTTATTTTCGACTCCTCTAAAGTTACTGCCTTTGTTTGCATCACGTTCGTTTTTTTATAGTATTTAAAGAGGGTTATTACTTCGCTTGTTCTTTTGTTTTGATCTACCCCCCCCCCCCCAATACACACCTCTAAACACCCGGGCAACGTCGGGTACCCCTGCTAGTCTATAAATATAAAAGCGAAAATGTATGTATGTTTGTATGTGTATTCGCTTTTTCCAGAGAAGCGGTCAGTCGGTTCACAACTTTTTAAAACTTTTTATATCACATATCGTAATATCTCAGAGTTAACAATGAAGCTCGCCTGTCTATTTAATTTGCTCGACTTTGGGAAGATAAATATTCAACATTTGTTGCTCGCCGCATGTGGATTAGTCTTTTTCCTATAACATCTTGGGAAGCGTTCCCGCAGTAAATGAAATACTATCCCGTAGTCAAACTTGACCTCATTAAGTCATTAAAACGGGCACCTGCCAAATCCAAGTAATTAAATAAATTCAAACGTGTTTCTGTTAGCATCTCGCGGTGGGGCAATGGTTAACGTCGCAGGGTTTTTTTTTCACACTTTAATTTACAACTTTGCCTCAAGGCTTCGGGTTCGATCTTCATACTTACCTACCAAAACATTTGGAATATAGACATGTCATTTGTTTGTTATATGCTCTAATTGAGCTTCACAAATTAAGGATTAGTATAAAAAAAAAAAAAAAGGAAATAATTGAAAAAAAAATTATTTCCACAGAAATACACACGGTACCTTAAATAAGTTTCCAGACTTTTGTACAGGCATTCAAAATTGTCATAGAATTGAAAATTCTGTATGGTATTACTATACATCTTAGCAGTTGACTGACCAATTTTTATGATTTCAGGTTCAAATAAACAGCTATAGCAGAAATTAGAATACATCCTACTAAAGCCCAATTGTCACAGATTGTGAATTTCAAAAATGCAATCTGGACTTGAGGACACTTAAGAACGATATGCAATAAAATTGTTTTAAACTTGGAAAAAATGCCACAGAAACGTATGGAATGCTTTAGACTGCTTTTGGACCATCTTGCATGAATCGAGCATCAGTTTTTGAATGGCATAAGAGATTCAAGGAAGATTGAGTCAGTGAGGGATTATGAGGTGTGGGAGGAGTAAGGAAGTCATAACACCAGAGTTAATTGACCAAATAAAGAATTTCATGGATAAGGACCGTTGTGTCTATAGAGAGAATAAGTGCAGTTTGATGTCGGTGTAGGAACTGTACACACAATTATTTGCGAGAAACTGAAGATGCGGAAGATTTGCGTGAAGTTTGTCCAAAGGGTGCTCTGAGACAATCAGAAAGACCTCAGACATCAAAACAGTTCCTTACTTTCCCTATAGTCCAGAACTTTCTCCCTGTGACTTACAAGTTCAAGGAAAACCTTAGAGGCTGTTATGATATAATTGAGGAGACGTGACAAGAGAACTTTCATGGGACCTTCCAGAAGTTGTAGGAATGGTACAAGTGCATTGCAGCCAGAGGAGATTACTTCGAAGAGGACTAAAGTTTCATGTGTGTACTATCAATTAAAGTGCCCATACGAAAAAAAATCTGGAAACTTATTGAAGGCAACTATATATTAAAGTACTTCTAAGATGGCAGATTACGAACGTACACTGACCACATTGAAAGTCGTAGCTCAATTCATACAGTTAGGAAGAGTTCATCTTTCCCATAAGTTACATATATTAAATATTTATGAAAACCTTTTGAAATTTTTTTCCAAATATTTATGAAACCCTTCTAATACAGACTTTCTCGCATCTCATTTACATCATTCCATTTCTCTTACAAGTTCTTCCCACCATCCGAAAGATTCATGCACAGACGAAAGTGCATGCTGAGAAGCAAGCACAGAACCGAGTTATAATATTTAATATACATAAATACGGATTCAGCAGGTTTTAGATGGAATAAGCAGTTTTATTTCTACAAAAAACATTGACCAATGTTATACAATGTACAATCTAATACCACCAGCATTAATATTAAATATATTTACTATGAAGAAATCAGTCCATTTTTTTTTTTTTTTTTTTTTTTTTAATTTTAAAATTGGTTCTCAAATATATTCATAAAGATACTAGCAGGCCACCCAGCATTGCCCGGTCATAAAATATGCATAAATATATTTTAATTCATACAAAAACTGAAACATGTGCATGCGAGTCTTGTTTTTCTTGATAAAAAAAACAAAAACTCAAGCGGAGATCAAAACCAAAACCTAAAGACAGCGAGTCAAGTACGCTAATCAGGCCAGCTTAACACGATCTTTAAAAGTGTTTTCAAACTTACTTAACATAAGGGATCTGTTGTGAACCATTCACAAATGTGTATTCATTGGCAAACAGATAAAATCTGATGACCCCCCCCACCACCACTACACACGAATTTTGACCCCTTAGCCCTTTTTCTGGATGAAAACTGATTAAAGTTTTCCACATATCTGAATACCCTATATACCAAATTTCAAGTCTGTAGATCGAAAATTCATTGAGTATATAGGTTGAGAAGTGTTCAAACATTTGTAGATATGTAGATTAATAATTGTATGAAAAATATATTAATGTCAATGGAAAAAAAAAAAAAAAAAAAAAAATTCCTTTTAATATTCTACCATTAAATGTCACACAAGAAAAACGAACCTCAATTGAAAACTTAAAAATTTTTTTCTTCATAAATAATGACAATCTCAATTATGTCAAAATATCTTGTTCATAGAAAAAAAAAAAAAAAAAAAAAATTCTGTTTATATCCTAAATTTCATGATCTTTGTTATTCTTAATCATCCATTGTATGTTATTTTTCAATTCTTTTATATTTATACATAATCTTATTTGATTTTTGAACCTTTACATTGTGCGTTTTTTAAAAATAATTTTTTTTTTTTTTTTTTTTTTTTTTCACCTAATTCTGTTTGATTTGAGTGGTTTATACTTTAAAAAGATCATGAGATAGGAGTGTTCATCATAGATTGCAAGACCATTAGAACTGGGTTTGTATACAGCAATTAGTATTCCTAAAAAGTCACCTACTTAAGTACTGACCAGGCTCAAAATTGATTAACTTCACCGTTTTTGTGGGAACTGGAATATAGATGTATATTTGTAGCAAGGAAGAAATATAAAAAGTATACAAAACCAAACCAAAGAAAAATGTTTAAAAAACGTTTTAAGCATTCTTGTGCAAATAAAAATGGTGAGGCACATAGCGATAACCAGACTAAAATATCCAACTCTGATTTTGAATCTTAGCTTGAAACGCTCGCCTGGCGAATATTTACTTTCTGCACAGAGAGACCTTCCCCCTAGCGAGTGCAACCTTGGCATGGTTAGGGGGTTTACGCGTCTCTAGGACCCGGATAGCTATGCTGACAGAAGATTCATCTCCTGGTACGGTCACCCAAGCCAGAGAGGTTGAAGGGTAGAGATCAGACTAAGAACACTCACTGGTCGTTCAGGTTGGGGGTTAAAATAAGGCCAACAACCCAATTCTGTAAAAGAAACGTTACAGAAACTGCAACAACATCTGAGGATGTCTTGGTCCAGGAAGGGTCCTTTCTAGTAGAATTCATGACACGAGCGGGTAAAAGCCTCCAGGAAGCCAGTGCGCCGACACATGGGAAAGAAGCATTGAGGCTAAGACCAGGACTGTCGGAATGACATGGGCTGAACTGAGGAAGATCAGCCAGAACCGGGTCCGTAGGAGGAGCGTCGTTGCAGCCCTATGTTACCCAAGGAATCAAAAGGCCTAAACAAACATATCTTGTTAAAAAGTAACATCGGATTCATTACCAATCAACATGATTTGGTGCAGCCATATTAATTTCTATAAATTATAGGAAGAGAAATATGATTGAGTTAAATATAGCAATTTTATTCAAATATGTGGCAGTAAAAAAAAAAAAAAAAAAAAAAAAAAAAAAGCCTAGAAAAAAATTGTTTGGAATTAATTTTCAATAACTCCAACTAAAATATCTTTATTAGTTGTTTAGTGAAACAACTAATAAAGATGATAATAGTCCACAATTAAATTAATAAATAATACTCATCTCAATAATTCCAATTAAATTTTTTTTTTTTTAAATATCTTGTATAATTAATTTCATTTTTCATCGGAATTTTGTAAGTTAGAAAGAACAAAAATTTTTCAAGAGATTCAACAAGAAACAATTTTGGTACAAAAAATGATTTGCTTAGGTTTTTATTCAGAATATTGAACATTCCATCTATTTTTTCAGTATGCTTTTTTTTTTCTTTTTTTTTTTACATAGGCATCACCACATTATCAAGGCCAAGAGGCCACTCAAGGATAAGGGTTAAAGAGTGTACAGTAGAAATTGGACAATATAGTAATCATTAGTAATGAAAATTTGGTAAATTTGATAACTTATATGGAACGGCTCATCAAGAACTTATTTACATTAGACTTGAAGACAACCATATTGTAGTCAGCCGGAAAGCAGGAAAACGGAAGACAATTCCACAGGCGTGCAGTTCTAAGAAAGAAGCTTTGTTCATGGAATCTACGTTTAGGTTTAGGCACAGATAAAGAGTGGGGGGAATTATTGATAGTGTTTACAGCTAGACGAGTGTTTCTTGTGAAAGTTTGGCGAGGAGGGACCATTGGCTGATGCACTCTTCAAATCATTTTTATCCCTGTATTCAAGATTGATTGCGTGTACTAAGGTTTCCAGCATATTTAAACACCAAAAACTAAATACAATGGTTTATAATAACATTCATTGCTTATGTTTAACCCCTTCCTGGATTTTTTTCCCAATTATAACTCATATTTTTATCTTTTCAAAAAAGAAAATCTGCATGTTAGGAAATATATTGGTGAGATAATCTCATAATTTGCTTATCTTACATCATATAGACAGATTGCCTCAAGAATTTTATAGCTCTGGCAGTAAAAGGATTATAGAGTTTTCTTTTTCCTTTAGTTGAAGCAATTAAAAAACTAAACATTTCCTCAGAAATTTTTTTTATTCAATCTTCACCCCAAACAAGGCAAGTGCCACTTTGAAGTAGGGGGCTACTATTGGGGACAATTTGCAGGGGCGTTATGAAGAGAGAGGAGTAGAAAGATGTTTGTTCACATTACACTTAAACTTCTGCATATCAGTACAGTTGGGAAAGCAGTATCCCGAAAGGGAGTCCCAAAGACTTGCAGTTTTGGGAAAGAAACTATTGGAGTAAGTCTTTCTTGCACCTAGGGATCTCTACTGTAAAGGGGTGGGACTTAGTTGCTTGTCTGGTTTGTCAGGGGTAGTCGCGTCGAGGAGGTACAAGTGTTTGCAGTTCGTCAGAGCAGCCACCATTAAAGTATGTAGAACAGGCAGAGGGATGCAATATTTCGTCGATGGGGCAGAGGCTAAAGCTTAGATGACAGTTCAGGACCTATCAGGTTGATTACTCTTTTGAACCCTGTCCAGGAGTGAGACAAACAGCAGATGCACCAGCCCAAATGTGACAGCAATACTCCAGAAATGGGCGAATGGTGGCCTTATAGAGGTAAAGGATACTTTCAGGCGTAAGTAATTTTCTAGCACGGTAGAGAGAGCCCACCTTCTTTGCAGCAGCCTTGGCAATGCTCTCAATGTATATATTCCAGTTCATGTTTCCTGTAAATGTTAGGCTGCGGAGTTTAAAGGAAGTACTTTCAGACAGTGTATTCTTAGTCATTGCTAATTGTGGTAGAAAAGGTTTCTTGTAGTTATTGAAGGAAACAAGCTTAGTCTTGGCAGCATTGAATGTTCCCCATTCCACTACAGATTGGAGGTCATCTTTTAGTGATTCTGCCATTTCCTTAGATATGTATTCATTTGTTTTCCCTTCATGCCCATTATAGAGGGTGGTGTCATCGGCAAATATACCCATCTCCGAAACAATTTTATCAGGGAGGTCATTTATGAATACCAGGAACAATAAAGGTCCAAGGATAGACCTCTGGGAGTACTCCCGGATTTATATTGTTTAAATGTACAACCGTCGAGGACAACTTGGATTTTTCTCTTACTCAAGAAAGATTTAATTACATTGTATTCTTCCAGTGATACCAGGTGATCTAATTTTCCTGAGAAGACCATCGTGCCATACCCTGTCAAAAGCCTTAGATATATCAAGGGCTACCGCTCTGCCTTCCTCTTTTGTCCAGTGAACAGTATATACGTTCAGAGACTACAGTTAAGATATCTGCTGTTGAACAGGCTTGCCCGAATCCATATTGTTTGTCGGTCAGGAGTTTAGCAGCTGTTAGGTGTTGGACTAGGGCTTGATTAACTAAGGACTCAAATATTTTGGCTTCTATATACTTCTGGCTGTTTGAACTGGACTTATGTCGATTGAATCTGCGGTATGCATGCTGCCTTTGAACAATAGCAGCTGCACAAGCAGAGGTAAACCATTGCGGAGAGTGGGGTTTGCTATAGAATTTCCATGTGGGAACATGTGCCTCAATTGCAGTTTTTAGCCATTCTCATTTACACACTGTTCAGCTGGGAGAGAAAAGATATTTTGCCATGGGGCATCTCTGATGAGTTCCCTGTGTTACATAAGGGCTGCCCCCTTTTCATGTAAGTATAAAAATAGAGATTTAGTTAAAATGAAAATGAAATAGAATAGACGAAATTCGAACCTCGTAAATTAGGTTTAGAAATAGATTATGAGAGAGAATTAGAAAATGGAATGTAAAACAAACCATTGTTTAGCTTAGAGATAAAATAGTTTCAAGAAAAGAATGTGTTGTCAATTCTGTTATGAAAAATTCAATTGAGGAATGCAACTATACAAGATAATTTAATGAACATGTTTTTAACATATTGGAAAAATAGGTTACTGAGAATATAGGTTAAAATTCCTTTTGTAAACAAAGGAAAAAGTTTTGGACACGCATGTCCAGAACACGTGAAAGAAGACACATGTTTTAACATGTGTATGACGTCATGGAAAATGGGAAGTTCTCGATATAGTTAGAAAACTTTAGAGTTAAGGAGAAACTGGGGGAGAGACGGAGGGAGAGTCAGAGAGAGTATGAGGACGACAGACGACAGTCCAGACATGGACATTCGAACGTCTAGAAGAGAGACGGTCACTTTTGAAACTTAGAATGTGAAGCCTTGAATTCTTGACTCAGAAAACCACAGCCGGTCGTGAGAAGAAATAAACCCATCATGTGTTTTTATAAACGTCGTCTGTGTTGTAATTTTACCAAAAGGTAAAGTGAAAATTGTTATTATATGTCTTATATATCATGTGGTTTAGAATGTCTTTACATACATGTCTCGACATCTCATATCTAC
Source organism: Euprymna scolopes (assembly GCF_053919585.1). Taxonomy (NCBI): domain Eukaryota; kingdom Metazoa; phylum Mollusca; class Cephalopoda; order Sepiida; family Sepiolidae; genus Euprymna; species Euprymna scolopes. The sequence goes on from NC_136491.1 coordinate 18,783,104, forward strand.
AATGTGAACTCTACATCTCATATCTACACTTCTAAGTATGAACATTTTATAAATAGGAATCTCTCTTCCAACAACAAGCTCTCTCTCTCTAAGTCTCAACATCCCTCTACACAACATCACTTGTAATGAGACTCTAACATGCACTTTTAACAAAGAACAATAATACTAATGTAAATATAACACCTGATGGCTTCCCAATCGGCCTTTTTGTAATACCTTGTTGTTTTGAGTAGTGGGTCTTCAGTTTTAGGGCGAGAATTTAGGGTGATTTCTACCATTATCACAGCGTGATCAGCATTCCCGAGTGGGCTGTGGGCATTTGTTGTACAATCATCGGGAACTGTTGTCAGAAATAGATCTAGAAGTGAGGCATGTTGGTCTTGCTAGTCTGGGAAACGTAGCCGTCAGATAGGGAATGGGATATAGCGAAGCTATGTGTTGTGCTACCAGCTACGTCTAATTAGAGAATCCAAGCCAGTTACTGTGGTGGACAATGAAGTCACCAAAGACATGTACTTCAGCGCTATTATCGAGGGAGAGTCCTATATCTATGCTGTCAGAGAATTTGTTAATTAGGGTACAGTCCTGGGTTGAGGGAGAGCGCTAGAGAAAATATGAGTAGCTAATATTATGTTGCATATTTAGTCTGAAACATATAAAGGCCTAGTCGTCTGTTTCTAGTTTTGTTTCTCTAGTAAGGGGGAGGGTGTTGCGAATATAGACTCCAAGCACATGCATATGTCTGTCCCAGTCCTTACGGCAGAGTGGAAGATAACCAGGCATGTTAAAGTGGTTAGAGGGAATGGAGGACTGAAGGTTAGTTTCACTTAATGCTAAGATATCCGGGGTGTTTACAAGGAGATATGATTCAAGATCATCTAAGTTCTAAGCCCGCGGATATTCGTAAATGCAAGCCTCAAGGGAGGAGGTAGGTTGCTTTTCTTTGAGTTTGGTCCTGGTTTGATTCAGAATTCATCCGCAAAAGAAAATGGTGAAAACAATCATTAAATATATAAATAAAAACCTTGAAATTTTTACCAATATGGTATTGGTATTTACTTTTAGAGGACTAAGAAAAAAAAAAATGTTGCTGTAATAATGTGTTCAAGTTAGAGGAAAAATAAATCCTGTTTCATAGCATTGATGAGAATAGGAAAAAGATAAAATTATTAACAGAATACATTCACATGAAATAAAGAGAAACAGACCCAAAACTAATATTGCAATATCTAAGGTGCTATAATAATAAAAAAAAAAAAAAAAAAAATTAATGACATTTTTACCACAAAAAATTATTCACTTCAACAGTGTAACATAGGAAAACAAGGGACAAAAAATATCATGCAATACCAAACAACACTTGATACAAAAGAACGAGTTGAAGTTATTCAAAAAGTTTCAGATTTGGGAAAATAACTTTGAAATTTCAATCTCACTTCATTTAATATACACACGGTTCTTACATGATACAAGAATTTTCTAGTTATAAAGAATAAAATTTAATTACAACCTAAGCTCCGCAAGAAGACAAACTATCAACTTTGCTTGATAAAATTGTGACAAACTTGAAGCAAAAAATCATTTGTCGTACTTTTTATTTCATTCAATTTCTGGTTCATTCTAACATTTAAAAAGATGGAGAATTTCCATATTTATAATTTTAGTGTTGTTTTTTAGTTTTAGTTTGTTTTTTTTAAATTCAGGATTAAGAGAGTGGAAAAAAAAAAAAAAAAAAAAAAAAAAAAAAGCCTTGAATTATTTTATAACCAAACCCATTTTTAGCAAGTGAATTACCAATTTTTCCTTGCAGAGAATTTACTTTCATTTATCTTGGGTGCATACAAACTTCGCATACAAATACCCCCTCCCCCCAAATAAAAAGTTTCAACACAAGCAGACAAAGATAAATCCACTACAATTAAGCTTTATAAAAAAAGAATGAATAAAATAGATTGGTAAAAAATATAAAATCTTAGACATGCGAAGTGAAGATGTCCGATACTTTTACTATAAAACAAATACCAAACTTAATACCTTTATGCTAATACTTTTTTCTACATAAACTATTGTAAAAGTTTTTAGAATAAAATGGAGACATCCAATTTTTGTAAAATAATGGAAAAGCAAATTTTAAAAATGAAATGCATGTAACTATAAAAAAAAATAAAAATCTAAACAGTTTTAACTGTTTAAAAAAGTTTATTCACATTATCTTAAACATTTTAAAATTGTAAAATATTTAAAAAAATTAAAATATACTGAATAACTTAATGAAACCTTCAAATACATTGTAGTTTTTAGATTTTAAGAGACAATCACATTTTTTTTAGAGCAATCATTAAAATTTAAAAGCAAACGGTGCTAAATCTATTATATAAAAAAGGTCAAGCATCTGTGTGTTCGTATGTTTGCTAAAAACTTATCGGCATCATTAGAAAGAGCAATCTCTCAGACATATCGAAAAATTGGAAAAAATCGTTAATTATTTTGTGTAGAAATGTCGCTTTGTTGGGGTGGGGGGTCAAAACCTTGCTTTTGATGTGGTTTGCAAACTGCGCATGCGCGAACCATCATTACGTTCTTCAGTTTTAAAAAGCTAAATTTGCAACATTATAACATCAGTGTCTTCGTGGTGCCAATTTTTTTTTTTTCTTTTTGCTTACAAAATTTTGCTTTCAGTTTCACTTCTGCCCGATGCCACTGAAGGCTTTTACGATCAAGCAACGTTAGTAAATATATAAAACTTGAAAAATAAAAAATTGATTGTTTTATATGAACACAAAAAAAAAAGAAAAAAAAAAGTATACACATAAGAAATGAGAACAATGTAATTCATTCTGTTAAGCATAAAATATATGTGAATTACTTTACAAGATTTCTCATCTACCACCTCAATATATATGGGTGTATAGTCTCCTCCAATGTCCAAGGAGCAGGGGTATTTTTTCTTCAATTTTCTTATTGCTTTACTTGGGGATGGAACATCTCGATTGGATGCCAGACATACACTCACTATCTCAGACATTTCAACAGATCTTTTAAAGAATCTAACCATCCCTTTGTTTGTATCTCTTTCACTTTATTCACCGAGTATATCTTAGTTTGTAGGTTTGTTTTTTTAACAGGATTATGCAAAAACTATTCAACTGGCAATAATGTATCTGAATAATGGCACATGAACCACAAGTCATTTTATTTTCATGCCGGTTCAGATAGACTTAATAAGAGTAATTTTTTATGCAAATGTACTGATAAGCTCTAATAGGGATTTTAGTATATTAAAAGAAAGAAAAATTCTTTAGAAATTACTGCCCCCCCCCAACCCCCGTCAACTTTAACTATTAATCCTTTAATAATATATGCCTGCCTACCAATTATGTCAATATTTTTTAAAAATATGATTTATAATAAATCATATTTACTGTGTCGCACAGTACATTGTGTGAGAGACTGAGGTGGAACTGTCAACGGCAGCGGAGGCCAGATGTGCTTGTTGATGGGTCACAGGTTAAAATCGTTGACATCCAGGTGCGGCGGAAGCCGGAACGGATTTATATAAACAAAGTGGGTAGCTTGCAAAGCAGAGTCAGTCAGCAGAAAAGCCGAGACGGGCAGACACACACGCCTGACTTGTGTAAGGAGCCGCTCGCCGCCCACCGACACCCACCTCTGTCCTACGTCGCACCAAGCTCTCACCAATACACGCAACCATTGAATTTAGCATTTTGAAAAAGAAATAAAGATATTTTTTTCTACAAGTTGTTAGCGCTTTTAACCGGAGAGCGCTGAGGAACACATTAATTGTACTTTGATAAGGTATGCACTCAGATTCTAGTTTTTAAAGAATTCCATTATTGCATTAAGGAGGCAGATAAAACCACATCTATCATTAACAGTTTAGCAGATCACTTCAGAAATATTTTATACAAATTTCTATATAATAAAATATAATCAGTTTATGCCTTTGGGTTATTGGCAGTTTATATCCTGCAAAATATTTGATTCAGTCAATTACTAGTCTGTTAAAAATAAATTCTAATCAATTTCATTGATTACACACTATATCTAGCTCTATATTGCATTTTAGCAACAGACATTTCCAGATATTCGCCAGTAATTTCCAGATTATCTATGTTAATTAGCTAATGACTCCTTTTTTTAAAACAAATACAGATAATGCAAATGCTGTAAAGAAATTCATTCATTGGTAAGTGCTTAAATCTTATTTTATGTATCTTAATATTTCGCTTTTAAAGATTTATTTATTGCCAGAATTAAATTCAAACTGTATTAAACTATTTCTTTTGAAATGTCTTCAGACACTGGGAATCAACATGCTTTGTATAGGTCAAGAACAGTAAGTTTAAGTTTTACTTGTTCAATTTTATAAACTTCCTATTTTTAAGAAAATAAAAAAAAAAAAAGAAAAAGAAAAAAATTGATTTATATTGAAAACGATATACAATAAACTTATCGTAAAACAGTGAAAAAAGCAATCATTGCTAATATCTAGAAAATATTAGAAATTAACTAGTCTGGTGAAGGATCGTATAGGTTAAACCAAGTCTGGTAGAAGGTACCTCAAGGTATTTTATTCACATGTGTAGATCATTTTATGCTAAAAATGATAATCATTTTTTTTAATGGATTTGTAAAATGAATACAAATATATGAATTACTAATTTATTGTCATCAAAGTAGAATGCAAACATCAACAATCATCGCATAAAATGAAACCAGATTTGTATTTTTCAAACTAAAACACTTCCAAGTTTCAGAGTTCAACTACTTGTATGCACATAAGCTTCTTTATTTACACAAGAACCCATTGTTTGTATCTCCCACTAATGAGGACACAGAAAAAATTTATGCAATTAACTACATTAATGTAGGTCACCATTGTCCTATTATTTAATGACATTTAACCTTTTTTTCTGACCATTCAAACTTAATTTGAAATAGTTCTAAGAGATACACGACAAGTTTGTAGGCAATTAAAACAATTTTATCACAGCCTAAATCAACAGATTATCTAAATGAGATTTTGCCTGTAAATTCCAAAGTCTTATCTGGTTTAGTCACAGTTAATGTAAAGTATTTAGTTAAGTTAATTATGTGAGATGGCAGATTTAAGAGTTGCAGAACAAGAAAATTTGTAAATTATAAATCACAAAGCAAGTGTAACTTAGCAGTGAAAAAGCAATCATTGCTAATATTTAAACATAAAAATTTTAGAAATGAACTAGTCTGATAAAGGATCGTATAGGTTAAATTGACTCTGGCAGAAGGTACCTCACGGTATTTTATTTATCATTTTTAGCATCAAAATGATCTACAAATGTAATCATTTTCTAAATAGGTTTACATTGTAAAATGTTTTTAGATGTGTTCAAGCAGAAGCTTGAAGAGACCTTGTTGTGTAAACATTTTTAATGCTCACAACTTTGAAAGACCTGGATCAGTTAAATGTGTGATAACATTTATCGCAAGACGGGTTAAAATCAGGGCCCTACATTGCAAGTGAGTTTTCAAAGTGGCGACTAGAAATAATGTAACACTTCTCTTTTAGCGATTGTATTTCTTTCACTGACTCTCTTCCAAAGCTCACTACCGAGTGAAAAATATTTTTTCAACTTTATATATATATATATATATATTATTAATTAAATGTTTTTAACTCTTTTTCAAGATGTCTTAACATATTTTATTAATCATTTGTTCATATATATATATATATATATATATATATAAAGCTGGATGTCTGTGTGTCTGATCACGAATAGGCTTCTATATGGTTGACTATTTTAAAAAACTGATTACATATGATAGATGTATCGAGACACAGGAATGGGTATGTGATCTGTCAGAATGGTGGTTCATTAAAATTGTGGGGTCTGCGTACGTGCCTGGTCCACAAACTATGGAAATAAATTAAAAAAACGTTTACAAGTGTTTTTGATATAGATGTACATAATACTTTGATAAGTATGTTTTAACTTAAATAGGGATGATATAATAAAATTGTGGGGTTTGCGTTCGCGCCTGGCCTCCACAGAATGGAAATCGGCACAAACTTTAATAAAAACTTTTCATATCTATCTGCGTAAGTATACTTTGATAATTATGTTTCAGTTTGAAGAAATATGGTATAATAAAATTATGGGGTGTTCGTTCACACCTGACCTTCATAGAATGCAAATATGTCACAAAGTTTAACAAGGTTTTTTTAATATAGATCCACAGAATATTGCGATAAGTGTTTCAGTGTGAACAGGTATGGTATAAGGAGTTTATCTATTTTATTTTTACTTTCATCATATTTTGCTTTGGTTTTGATACTCCCAAATTCAACCCAAATTTACAACCCTTCCTTTTCATAACCTATCATACTTTCATAAATCAGAGTCCATTTTCTGTAGGCTGTTTTTGAACCCAGTCAACGACGAGTACTTTTGCTAGTATATATGCTAGTTCGTTTTTATATACAGGGTGTTCCAAAAGTCTTGGCACATTCCAAGTCCGCATAACTGCTTAATTGTGAATGGTAGTAAGATGAAAGCGGTGCCATTTTAAAGCTAAATGCATTAAGTTTTTTGTAAGGCTATACCAAAATATACCAGATATACCAGATGTGTTTTTTAGTTCTAGAGATATTCAATGTCAAAATGTGCCCAAGACTTTTGGAACACCATATATATATATATATATATAAAAAACGAACAAAGTTAAATTATTTAAACAATAAAAGTTTAATAGAACAATATACTTTTTTTTTTTTAAAGAGGTTTTTAAAAAATATCTGAAGAAATCGGAATGTTTATACCTTCAAGTATCAACATAAAATTTGTTGTGTATTTAGAATTACGCTTAAAAAAAAAAAAAAAAAAAAAAAAAACCCAAACTTTTATGTACATACTCGTCACAGAATGAAGATGTCATTCTAAAAATCACGTGGGTTTGGCTAGTAACTTTTCTATTTGGCTAGTAAACAAAATATTTAGTTGTCAAAGGTCAACTAAAGATAAGTTTGTCCGTAGAGCCCTGAAAATGGATGCATCTTAGTAACCATCCTTACTCTGTTGCAGTTACAAAGTTTGAAAGAAATGGGGGCAGTGGAGAAGATTACACAACTACAAGAAGTCTTGCAAAAACAGGTTGCGTACACAAAGATATATGCAAAGAAATGATCAGGATGTAATAGGTGTGAAATTCACGACGAACGATGAACAGATGTGCCGAGATAAGTCCAAGCAGAGAGTCTGGCAACAGCATCATGAAATGTTGCATTCTCCTGGAACCCGAATCATCTAGCAGGAGAACAATCAATGCGTGACAAAGCATCACAGATCAACCCAGGCATGATAGAAAATGCTCGAGGCAAAATAAAAAATGCCAGGGCTGCAAGACAATAGTCTCTGATAAGATTTTGATGTCAACCCTGTCAAATCGAAAACACTTGTAGGAACATGTGCTAGAGTTAATTACATTGTAAATTACTATAAAAGGAAAATTAACAGTCATGCGATAATTATAGAGGCCTGAAGCTCCTAGAAACAGGAACGAATGTGATTATACATGCAGTAAACATTAAGTTGATATATATATATATATATATATATATCTGATGCAGTTTGGTATTTTATCTGACAGAGCAATGTCATTCATTGTTTCTCAACTACAGAAGAGATGTATATACAATGAAAATGAAATTGCGGCACTAAGGCAAGTTTAACCAGCTTCCTTCAAAGGAGGAAGTTTCATGGGAGTATGTAATTCACAAGTGGTCCCCAGTTGCATGTATCCCCGTTAGAGATGACATTAGGTTTTTGCAACTCTTGCAGGGAGGTGTTAATGCCCCCCCCTACATACAGGGCCTAACATTTCCAAATTGGTCATCAATCCGGTGCTAACCAGGCTCAACATTGCTTAATGTCAGTGAAAATATGATTATACCATTAATTTATTTGTTGCGGACTATTACCCTCATCTTTATTAGTTATTGTTTCACAACATTTCGATCAAGTATTCCTCTGGCCTTCATCAGGTGGTAACCGCGACAGGATAGGAACTCCGAATCCCCTAACTGCATTCTCAGCAATTACTGCCATCCATAGTTGTCTTAATATGGCACAATCACGTTGACACACCGGTTCTCGCCAGATCACAACAGCTGAATTAGACCCTTTTATTTAGGTGATAGATACCAGGGGATTGCCGGGCAACCTTACTGGTCAGAAAGAGACAGCTTGGTCACCCATGTGAAATACATTTTCTCTGTAAAGGAAAAAATAAAATTTCCAGAACGTTAAATACTACTGTAAAAGATAATTATTTTGAAGTATTTAACTATGTTTAGGCTCGAGGGATGACCTTACAAGTCAAGGTCGAAAATCAACCGGTTTGTGAGAATCGATGGGAAACTTTAGACTGCAGAAAGTTACCCGATTGGGATGTATAGAGGTGGATGATTATCCAATCAGGGTGAACCAGAGTGTGACAGTGAGCGAGAGTTGGTTAGATGGGAAATACACTACCCCTCTATACATAAGGCACTCCAGACCAAGAAAAGTCAGTTGATAAAGTTTTGGAGTCTGAACTTGAAAGATACTGTCTACCACCTTATCCTGCATGAAAGCACCCCTCTACTGACCAATTGATAAGCAAGAAATCGATTGTTAAAAATAAGGAAAACAAGGAAAAGGCTCAATTTGAACAACTATCAAAGACTACTAGAAAAGAAAAATAGATTTATTTTATTCTGTGAAAAACTGTACATGATTATTTTTTATTCTCTTGTGAATAATTAATCTTTATATGAAAACTACAACCAGAATCAGCGTTGATTTATTGTTATTGAATGGTTTCTAGCAAGCTTTCTCTCTCTACGAGGCAGGAAGAGAGTGTAAGGAGCATCATGTTATATGGCAGTGGATGCTTGGCCCTCATCTGACAAAACCCAACTTATTAGGTCAGAGGATTTGCCCAGAACAGATTATTCACAAGACAAATCAGTTACACTGTCATGGTTATGTGGAGTGTTCATTTTTCTGTAGAAGCATGAATGCCTTAAATTGCAGGAAGGTTGCCTGGTCAAGGAAATCTTAGAAACAAATGATTAGACAAGACTACACTGACAGTTGACCTGTTGAACCATATGAACTAACATGTGAGCTTGTATAAGCTCAGAAAACGTCTAATTGCCCAACAAGAGTAAAATGGCATTAAATGAAAGAATTTGAGCAGCAAATTTGGAATCCATAGTAAACTGGATGGATTCCCCTTCATTCTACAGGATATGCATATGTTGCAATAAATAAAATTAGAACAGGATATTAAATAGCATTTGACCATAGAATGAGTCTTGTAACCAACAAAATACTATCTGATGAGAAAACTGGGCAAAAATAGACATATAGAAGGAATATAAAAGACTATAAATATCAAAAATACAAAAACTAATATATATATATATATATATATATATATATATATATATATATAAATAAAAAGATGACTGTTCATGACAAGGAGAGTCACATTTGACTCCATTGACAGAATGTTGCATCAAAATCACATCCCCATAAAAAAGTTATCACTTTCAGCAGCCTTTGAAAACACTGTATTCGAAATGAACATCATGACATTGGTACTTCCTCACCAAGTTTCCTAGCAATGATAGTTGTTCTAACAAGACAACCTCCAAATTGTGTGTCTAAATCAAAACATGGATTCCATGAACAAAGCTTCTTTCTTAGAACTGCACATCTGTGGAACTGTTCCGTCTGCCTGCTTCCCACCTGACTACAACTTGGATGTCTTCAAGTCCAATGTTAACAAATTCCCAATGAACCGCTCTCTTAAGTAAACACTTCATTAAATCTCCACACTAGCGTACTGTACTTGCAATAACTCTTATCCCTGAGTGGCTTCCAGGCCTCGATAAGTTGTAACCGTGTAAAAAAATAAAAATAAAATAAAAATAAAAATGAAGTCCATAATCACCCTACTAATTTTCATTAAATGATAAATGCCACAAATGTATCCAGAGGCAGAAGTCTGAAAGCACATGTAAGGAAGAAAGTCTGACCCCCCTCCTAAGAGAGTCACCACTTATCAAGGCACAAAGGCCATTCAACGATAAGGGTTAATGAATGCAAGGTGGTTGGTTGTTTTTGTTTTATGGCATATCAACCCTTTCCAGGTTATTTAATGCCGAATTCAAAGATTTTGAAAAAAATTTTTAATAGAATATATTTGTTGTTTTCACGTTGGTTTCTATTTAACCCATAGTTGGGACCCTAACAGGTACTACCACTCCGGGTCAGAGTGGACCTGGGAGCAATGGTAATTAAAGGGTCACTCCACACTCCCCAAAGCCCACAAGCTGAGGCCTCACCACTGGATATAGTTTAAGGTCATATCCAGGACCCTCATTGAGGGACTTTTACCCTCTGCAGGGGGACAGTCGGCGTATTCTAATGCCCCACCGACAGGGCCGCAATATAACATTTACTAAAGTCTAAAATCACTCAGTAATTGACACCCCTGGAACATATCTACAAGGCAGTGAAGTCTAGTCCAAATGCTAGACTTCAACTTGTTACATGTTAAAAAGATTCAACTTAAAAAAAAAAAAGGCTTTGCTACTAATAGATTTAGAAATCTAAAGAGATGTATAAAAAAAAAAAAAAAAAAAAACTTTATAAAGTCAACGTTTGACAATGTTTACAAATTCCTAAATAAATGTATTTAACAGACTCCAATTACATAGGCAAATCCACTCAATTCCTTGTAACAATCATACCCAAACAAATATTTGGGATTGAGAACCCTCCCCACTTTTTCAATTTTGTTGAAGTTGGGGATGGGGCATCTAATTGGATTAGAGACATTCACCTGCCATCTCATATTTAAACCGAGAGATCTTCAAGATTCTAACTGTCCTTTAATTTGAATTTCTTGCACTTGGTTCACTGGAATATATTGTCACAGTTTTTTAAATTCTTTTTCATGAGTCCAGTTGCTTGTATAATTAATGGAAGGATGAAGATTTTCCTAAAACATTAAATGATTGCATTATCTTGTGAATTTAATGGCATGTTGCAGATCAACTGAATTTAATAACTAAGTTAAAGAGCATTTTAAAGTTATTGAAAAGTTCTTACCCATTTTTAAATTTGCATTAAAAAAAAAAAAAAAAAAAAAAATTAATATATAGTCAAAGTTTTAGAAAAAGTTCCTCTTTAATTATTGAAACAAGAGTTTCATTATAGGCAATCTATATTTCTATAAAAGTGAACGTGTCTGTATCTGTGTGTACATTTCCCTATGCAATAACTGTCAATTTTTAGTCTACAGACTCGAAATTTGATATACAGGGTACTGACATTTGGGAAAATCTATGTGATCGGTTTTCGGCTAGAAATTTGGCTGTTAAGGGGTCAAAGTTCAATGATTTTGACCTTTGAGAACTACCAAACGCCGACAATTCTGGGTCTAAAAACTTGAAATTTTAGATATAGGTTCCTTGGACATGGATCTAACTTGATTTGAGCCCAAAACAATGAATGTTAACGTCATAATAGGGGTCAAAGTTTAAAAAAATTGACTTTTTTTTTTTGCTCAACATAAACCTCAACACCCGGCAACGCTGGGCTCTCGGGCTAGTATTTTCTAAGTATGCAATAAATTTTAATCCAACTTTTCTCACTTAATCTTATTGGTCCACCGACTTATCAGATTTGAACCTTAGAAGTTATATAAAAATGCAAGCCAACTATTTACAAAGTTTTGGATTCACTAGATAAGCTTTGATTTCAATGAATTAAATATTTCAAACCAAGACAACATTATCAACTATGAATGCAGAAATATTTAATTTTTAAAATAATTTAATGAAATTTATCTTTAGAAATTCTTTTTATGTACCATGAACAAATAACATTCTAAGATCTAAAACAAAGATTGCGGGGTGGGGGGAAATTAATGCATGTAAAGATTCACATGATTCCTAGCATTACAAAAATTGATCTAAAAATAATCTATAAAAAATTAAAGACAATATTTCTCTCATAATATAAGTATTTTTAAGAAAATACAAATAATTCAACAAATTGGAGCTAGTTATTAAGATTAAATTTTCCAGAGAATTTATTTTCAATTAAAGTTTGAAATATTGAAATAGGATTGAATGTATATTTTTCTTTCATTTTTTTATTGGAAGCAGAAATGTGGGGGAAAAAAAAAAAAAAAAAAAAAAAAAAAAAAAAAACTTTACTCGAGGATTATAGGAACTTTATAAATTTCTAAAATTCAATAAATATTTTTAAATGTTTTGTTGCAATCATGATGCCACGTTATTTCACTTGTTACCACTTATAGACACAAAATAGGATAAAAGTTTAAAGAAAATACTAGCAGAAGTGAGGAACCTCATCTCCTTTTGTGTCAAGCCCATAACACCATTTCTTAAAAAAAAATTTGAATTTTATTTCTATAATTTCTCTTTTGGAGCGAAACCCAAAAATGTATGCAACATTTATTTAATAGAAGGGAGTGAAAGTAACTTTATTTTCACTGAAATAAATTTCAATGAATTTATAGTCTTTAACCCCCCCCCTCCCAATATCACTCATCGTTTCCAAGATATCAGAGTATCTCTTTGTAGACTCATTCAAGCTATGAAATGAACCTCTTACTAAAATCCCCCCCCCCAACTCAAAAAGATTTGGATCATCTATTTTTCTCATTTTAAAATATTTATTTTCATGTATGAAAAGTATGAGATAATACTGTATTCCTTTTGGTTAATATGAAATATACTCGAGTACTATAGGTAATAGTTTCAGAATGGCGGTCTATCTCCAAAATCTTAAGAGTAGTTTGTGAACAGATAGGAACTAGTAATTTATAAAGATTGATAAAAAAAACAAAAAAAACTGCATCTCGTATTCAAACATTTGTGCAATTTTAATTTAAATTTTATATAACGTTATATCCATGAAAAAGAACATTACATTCAGTCTGAAGACAATGATAGAAAGTAAAATAATAAAAGTGCAATTATAAAATCAAGCAGATAAAAAAAAAGAAAAAAAAAAATCATTGAGAAGGCAAGTTTCTCTCCTGAAATTATAAAAAAATGTTACACCATCCCGAGTATTTTTTATTCATATTTAACAGTCTCATATTTGAGATGTGAAAGATTTTTGGAAAAATAGATTTTGTACGAATTTGTAACCCAAATATTGTCTTCAATTGGTTTTGTTCATTTACTGATTTTCTGCATTGCTATCATCTTTCATAAATATCTGCATACCTGTTTACCAGTAATGCTTCAAGCAAACTACTATTCACTTTTAATTTTTACTAATTCAATTTTAGGTATACATGGTATTACTCTTATGTATCAAACTTATAAAATTTTTAATTTCAAAAGCTTTTTAAAAATTTCCCTTATTACATATTATGATTATGCTGAACATGTATAACACCAGATTGAAACTTTGTATGAAAATCAGTCTTTGAATTTGTGTAGATTTTGGTGGCTAATTAAATAAAACTACTTGCCTCCCTAACAAGGGTAGAGTTAAAAACAAGGTTGGTTTTTAATATGGGAAATTGATCACTCTGGATTGGGATAAAAATATTGCCTCAATCTGATTTCTCCTTCACTGACTGAAGATAGAAAAGATGAAATATATCAGAAGAGATACACTTTGCTATTTTAACACACTAAGCAGAATGTTAAAAGCAAGAAAAATGCCAGAATTGCAAAGGCTAGCCAACATTTAGATAAGCTATGCAATCAATAATATGTTTAAAAAGAAAAGTGGATGAGCGAGAGAAAAATAGAAATGAAAGCAAATTGAGAATCCAACAAAGAAAAAAGAAAATGGCTACTTCAAATGAAGTAGATACAAAATATGGCTTAAATCGTTTTCAGTTTGGTGCAAGTCAAGGATTTTGACTGCAATTCATTAAGTTATTTCAATTCCTTGCATTACAAAATTTAGGCTTTGTTTTAAGATTTTACTTGGAAAAAAAACTGTTAGATTAAATTTAAAGTCTTAAAGCGATATTAAACTTATTCAAAGCAGAACACTATTTCAAATATTTTGAATAAAAAATATTACGTTTATTACTTCAATTCAAATTTACTTACCTGAAAATCTATAATTTCAAAAGTTTAACATAGGAAAAAGTGCATTCTGTTGAATCTTATTTAAACAATTCAGAATAAAATGTTACTCTAGAACTTTACACTTAATAAAATGAATCTAATATCAACACTAAATCTTTAGAATATTTAAAAATTGAAGCAATTTTGGAGGGGGGGGCGGGGGATCTATTTAAGAATAATGCAAACAAAACTCCACTGATTATAATTAACATTTTCTGCAAACTATATTTCTAATCAATATCAGATCAAGTGGTGAGAACAATTTTACAATAAACTTAATTTCAAACTGAACCTTGTTCTAAAAAAAGAAAAAAGAAAAAAAAAAAAAAAAAAAAACTTAGTATCAATCTTAAAATTTAGGGCTATATATTTCTAAAGAAAAATTAACTCATTTAACATAGAAAACATTTTTCTTGATAGCTAATTGTTAAATATTTAACATGGCTAAATGAAATGCTAAATTAATAAAACTAGAGTTACAAATGTTAAATTATTGACAATCATTGTGAAAACAACGTTATGATCCCCATCTGACATCAATTAAAATGAATGGCTCTCGTCTTGGGGAGGCCTCAAGTTTTGACAGGCTTCTGGGCTTGACCTTTACTTCTGATCTTAAATGGAATACGTACATCAAATCTGTTGCCAAGGCCGCTGGAAAAAGATCCTTCTATTGATCCAGTAGATCGATCACTGCTGATGCAATTCTCTATCTATATAAGAGCCAGATACGTCCAAGGATGGAATACTGTTACCACATATGGGCAGGAGCTGCTAGAAAAGACGTCCTGCCTTGATAGGGTTCAAAATAGACTTTGTGGCCTGGTGGGAGATGTCCTTTTCTCTTCGCTGCAACCTCTATCTCACAGAAGAGATGTTGCGAGTTTGTCTCTGCTTTATCGTTATTTTCACGGAAAGTGTTCGACTGAGCTTCAATCTATGGTCCCCCCCCTCGCCAAACTTTCACAAGAAACACTAGACTAGCTGAAAACATCAATAATTTTCCCCACTCTTTATCTGTGCCTAAACCTAAACATAGATTCCATGATCAAAGCTTCTTTCTTAGAACTGCACACCTGTGGAATTGTCTTCCGTTTTCCTGCTTTCCAGCTGTCTATAATATGGTTGTCTTTAAGTGCAACGTGAACAAGTTTCTGATGAGCCGTTCCACTTATGTTAACAAATTTACTGAACTTCCATTACTATCGATTACTATATTGTCCTTTTGACTACTCTACACTTTTTAACCCTTATCCTTGAGTGACCTATCGGCCTTGATAAGTGGTGACGCCTATGTAAAAAAAACAAAAAAAAAATCATTAATCAATAACTTACAAGCATATACGCATGAAAAATCAGATTTTAGTTCAAGAAAGTCTTAATGACCTATAAATATCTTCACTTTTCCTGAATACTAAAAGTTCTAGGTTATTTGGGTCATCAATAATCACAGAAGTTTGATTTTCATATATTTTTGTAAAGATTAGACTAATATTCAAGGAAGTGTTTTTGGTGGGGGTGGAGTGGGGGTAACGGTTAGGTCATCTTTATATGTTAGGTTTTCAGATAGAAATGATTGTTGGACAATGTTAAATACACGACAAGCCCATCTAACATTTTTAGTTACATTTCATGGGTGAAGGCAATAAGAAAATGTCAGATGTAATTTTAAATGCCAATTTATAATTTGAGCTAACAATGAATTTTTAAAAAAAAAGGGGAAAAGATGGAAGTCACAGGAAAAAAAAAAAAAAAACTGAACATCAAAACTCATTTTGCATGTTTAGGTGGTGATTTACTATTTATGGGAACAATTATCAAAAAATTTTAATTTTTTTTTATCTTTATTCCATGCTATATTATTGATCACCAATATTAAAAAGGAACAAAGTCGGTCTTCTGATTTTATCCAAATTGTTCTAGTTTTTCAAAGAAATTATGAAAAATCACTTTTTTATTTTAATTGAAAATAGGGTCATCGATGGGAAGGTGGACAAAATGCTCCAGAATGGATATAAATTGCAATATCTATTGATATATTATATCTATATAATTAATGTTTTGTCGAAAATTCACTAAAAAGTTAAGAGCCATATCTGTTATTCGGGAGGAATGTTCAATTTTTCTGTGATTAGAAAGATTTGAAAGCATGCGAACAAATGAACGGGAGTGAATTACTAGGTCCAATCCTTCCTTTGCCGGGAACCAACAATGAAAGCGTATGCAAAACTATTTAAACGAGTTTCATAGACTAAGTATTTATCAAGATGTATGGTGAAGAAGTCATGAAATGGAAAAGTACAACATTTTATTCATTTTAGGAATTCGTCAAAAGACCGTGTTAAACCATTGATTACAAATCAACAAATTAAGAGGAAAAAATAAATTAAAAGTAATGAGCACGACCTTTTAAGAGAAAATTTAATAAAGTAATAGTTAAATATTTGATTTTTTTTTAAATTGCAATTTTTACCCATTTAGGAAACATTTTCACACCTCTCACTCAAGGTGGGGCAGGCACTAACCAAAGATTTCCTAGGGTCACAAGTACACAATTCATGTAATCAACCATTAATCAGAAATGTTGGGGAAAACCTAATTAGTGCGATTTTAAATATTTGTGGAACATTGAATCGTCAACTCGGAGGTCATTTTTAGTTCTACAAGCGAACCAACCAGAGTTCTCCCAGAGTCACCAATATGAAAATAAATTAATCCTGAATTTTAGTTGACTTGAGGACAAGGAGGAGAGGTAAAATATTTGAGATATTTCCAAACCCGTCATTCTTTCCCAGAGAACAAACTAGCAAGGTTTTTTTTTGTTACTTTGCTTTTCATGTGAAATTGCGCAAGTGTTTAAAACTAGGAATGAATTGAGAAAATCAAACGACTAACAGTGACATAGGTCCTTTCTGATTACCGTTGGAGACAATGCAGGTTTAGTCGTGGAATAATGCACTTTTCAGTTCCGAGATACACACGAGCCTAGTTCCAAAAATGCTTTCCATGATTGTAAAGACAAATAGTGACTGCCCCTTACTCAATATACCAAAATAATTTAAGTACATTTTTTTTTTCTTTAGTTAGAAAAATTTATGTTTATGGAAAAAAAAAAATATTTCACCTTTTATTTATACCAATCTTTGAGTTTATGGAGCTCTATGTAACTACAGGGCATATGCAAATAAATGACAAAATGTCTATATTCCAAATTTCAAGATGTTGTCCCTTACCGTTTATTTCTTTCAACATGCTAAAAATGGTCAATTCTTGACTGCATTACGAAACAGATGGTGTCAAGAATTGAACGTTTTAGCATACTGAAAAAAAAAAAACAAATAAGATGGACTAAAGCTTGAAATTTGGAATATAGACATTATATAATAAATAAAGGCATAGCCATACTGACTCCCCAGTATTTGTTCATTTGGAGTATCCTGTCCCTATTATATCTCGTAGTTAAACATAGTAAAAAAAAAAATTAAAAAAAAACATTAAATTAAAAACTTATCACATGCATAAACTCAGTTTTTATTAAATTATTTACAAATATAATTACAGTCAGAATTTTTGCAAGCAATATTTGTCATATTAGAAAGATTAAAAATAAAATTGAGCAAAAGTAATGAATTAACAATTGTTAGGAAAACATTGTTTTTAGTTGAAGCTAAGAAAAACAAAAAAAAAAATTCACCTATTCTCCAACTTAGATAATTGTGTAAACTTTTTTCTAGCTCCACTTTTAAAAGAAAAAAGAAATTGGTTAGTAGGAAAATTAAAGTTACTGTCATATCAGTTTGAGAGAAAATAATGCCTAATCCTTAGCGGTGTTTTTAGTGCAAGTCACAGACGATGAGGTCAGGAAAAGGGCCTTACTTTATACCCTTCATGCTGCTGCGAATGGCATCAAAGATATTCCCAATATTTTTCTGTCATTGAATTTCTGTCCATTCTATAAGGAAAATAGAAAAAACTGAAGTTCGGACAAGCATGGTAAGATATCTCAAATGAGAAAAAAAAAAAAAAAATTAAATGTAACCATTTTTGGTTTGTGTATAAAAGGAGAAAAAAAAATATTTGGATTATTCGTACATATTTAAATGATTAACACTACACTCATCTTGGACGTTATTCTCATATTTTGGCTAATGTAACCTCCAATTTTTTTCAGGTCAATCGTATTGAACTCTGGAATCCATACAGAATTTTGAACTGAACCATTTATGTAGATTATTTTCATTTCATCAACCATGGCAGAGTAGAACAAGAAGCCTAAAATAATTCTATTACTAGTATAATCTGTAGCGAGGATTGAACCTTCATAGGACTCATTTAGAGCCGAGTACTTGAACATGTTTACGTTATACTACAAAAATTTTATAGGATTTCTAATCATTTATAGAACGAAAATCCACTCCCATGGATTAAACTTTTCAGTTTGAAATTCTGTATATGTATAGTTTGACAATACTGACCTTAAGGTCAAAGGTTACATCAGCCAAAATGTAAAAAAAATAAAATTCAAGATGAGTATAGTAGTCCAAATAATACAAATGATCAATCTTCATTTAAAAATTTTCGAAACAGAAATAAGTTAAAAAAACATTTTACATCCAATAAATATAAGGCAATTATTTGGGCAAATAAAAACTTGTTCAATCACTTGAAATATAGATACGCACATTGAAAACATACAAAAGTTAAATTAAAAAGAAATTTATTTATATAATATAAATATCATTTAAAATACTTATTTGAATCCTTAATGAAATCTAGATTTTCAAAAAAAAAAAAAAAAAAAAAAAAAAAAATCATTAACCCATTTTGATTTTTATTCTAAAAACTTTTTCCCATTAAATAAGAGTAGATCCAGTTTATCTACTTTTAGAAAATAAAAATGGTAAACTGACAAGAAAATGTGTTTCTAAGAAGATGACCAAATCTAACAGCCAACTATTAGCAGAAATAAAAGAAAATCTGAAAGAAAGTATGGTGAAGAAGTGATTAAATGGAAAAGTACAGTATTCTATTCGTTATTATGCATGAAAAATTTTTTTTTTAAATATCAAGATCAGCTAACGGTCATGTGTGAACCGCTGAGACTCGATAAATTTTTAAATATACACATCACCTTTTCTCGTGCATGTTAATATACCTATCCCCTTTTGTATCTTATCCACATTTTTTCCAAGCATCCATCTCTGATACAAACTAAATCTTTCAGGCTTAAGCTACTTCATTCCTAGCTGATAGCTGGTTTAATCCAGCGTAGGAAACATTTTTTAGCAAGCATAGTACGATTCTTATTTTTACATTTAAGTTCTGAGAAAACAATGCTTTTAACCCTTTTTTTATTCTAAAAATGAATTCGTTGTAGCTCTTACTACAGAAGCTAAATCAAATATGTACGAGTATGGATTAACAGCTACTAAAAAAAAAGTGTCACATTGAAATCATTCCGAGAGCAAGCAATTTAAATTAAGATTTAAGGTTAAAAAAAAAAATTAAAAAAATAATGGTAGCGATTTGTCAATTTATAAAAAGTGTTTAATTTTAATTGGGTAATACAAGCTAAGTGTTATGTGACAAGTGATTTTATACAAGCAATTATTGTAAAAAATAAGGTTATGATGTTAGAGGCAAAACAACTCATGCTCTAACAGAATTTCAAATTACAAAATGCAAACAAGATTCAAACATCAACATCCTTAAATTTTTTTCACAATTGTTACATTGAACTTCATTTTGTGAATTCAAAGAATTACTCTACAAGACACATTTTTTATTTCTATGTTTAGACGTTTTAAACCGGCCTAGTTTAGAATGAGGGGAAAAGAAAAAGTGTAGATTGGTGTAGACTGGTTATTTGTTTTATGGCATATCAACCCTTTTCAGGTTATTTAATGCCGAATCCAATTATTTTGAAGAAAAGTTTCATAGAATATTTTTTTTTTCAAGTCAATTTCTATTTAACCCATATTTGGGACCCTAACAGGTACTACCATTCCGGATCAGAGTGGATTTGGGAGCAATGGCAATTAAAGGGTAGCTCCACACTACCCAAAGCCCGCAAGCTGTGGCTTCACTATTGGATATAACTATATCCATATAAGGTCATACCCAGGACCACAAAATTGTTTTAAGTTTTCTCATGCATAGTGCATCAAAGAACATTTTGATCAGTTTATAATGTATGCTTATTAACAATGGATTTTCCATACAAACCATATAAGTTCTTTCACTATCGTGCATTTTTTTTATTTAAAACGGGGTTTAGTAAAATAAATAATAAAAAAAATCCTGTGGACATGCATATGAAAAGTATGTAAATAAAATCAATCCCGGAAAAATAAAGTAACCGTCTTCATAAACAAGTAGGTGCTAGTTATAAAAAAAAAAAAAAAAAAAAAAAAAAAACAGAAGTTCACAAGATGACTTTTTCATCAGTTTCATTTTTGTTTCACATGCTAAGACTTATTCTGTACTTTCACTTAACAATTTAATGAACAAAAAGACCATAAAAACTTGAGTTTAACTTTGAAATATTTTTAAAAAATAGCACGGTACCTTTTCTGTACAAGTACAATTATTTCTTTTAAAAAAACATAGTTTTAGTAAATAAAAGTTTAGAAGCAATGTCAAAACTCATTTCACAAAATAATTTAAGTGACTGAAATAGGAATTTCAGTGATGTAAACAAGTTTTATTGAAATCACAGAATTAGTGAATCTCAACAGGGGCTTTGTGTTTAGAGCAATAGTTCTTGACATATCAAAGGCTTTTGATAAAGGTCTACTTCACAAGATCAGCTATAACGGTCCTCTATTAAATCCTTTCTCTTTGATAGGCTCATAAGACTAGTCGTCGATGGGCAAAAAACTCTTCCTGATCTTCAATGATCTAAATCACATTCTTAGATCATTCGTAGACATTTAAGCAGAAAACACTAATCTATGGCAATACTCCAAAAGGCCAGCAATGACTAAGATCTTTCTGGTTCTTTCTTCTTGACCATGAGAATGTGGTGCAATGGGGAAAAAGGTGGTTGGTTAATTTTAATGCATTAAAAACAACTTTCCTAGAACTGTCTGCCTATGGAACTGTTCTGCTGGTCTGCTTTCCAGCTGACTACAATATTGTCCTCAGGTCCAACATAAACAAGTTCTTACCTTATAAATAATCTCATACCAAATTTCCACTACAAACTTATTACACTACTGTCCCAGTGGCTACACACACATTAATCCTTATCAAGTGAGCCCCCAGGCCTTGATTTGGTAATCTAAAAAAAAAAAAAAAAAAAAAAAAATACAAACTAACCCTTGTATCCTAGAGTGGCCTTCAGGCCTTGATAAATGTTGAATTCCAAGATGATAAAAAAAAACAAAAAAAAACGCTTATATCTCGGTTCTTTAATTTTGCTCGAGATCATTCCAAGTTTTAAACCCCCTTGTGTATGTAATATATAACTGCTCAATACTGTAGAGCTTTTTAGTAGTATAAAATATACATTTATAGAAGGAATTCGTTAGACTAACAATTGACCTGGTGAATTCTTTAGTAAAAACAAACTTCTGTGTAACTCATTTGCTACAAGTATGTATTTTGACATTGCATATATACATATGTTTATATATATTTGCAGAATATTCTGGTTTATTCTTAAAATTAAACCATTATTTTATGTGAAAAAAAAAAAAAAAAAAAAAAAAGTCAATTTTATTCGTAAAAACGTAAACATACTTTAGTTTGTTTTAAGACTTAAAGTTGTGGTTTTAAGATTGAAGAAAAAAAAAATGGAATCCAATTTTTTTATTTATAAAATTTAAAGAAAGATCAACTTTTATGCAAAGAAAAATCAGATAGCCATAAATATAATTATATTAACTAAAAATTTGTAAAATTCTTATTGACAGTCCGACTGTTCAACAGATCTTGCTTGGTAGAACTTCAGACATGGTGTCATTTTTCAGTGCAAAGGCCTGAATTTATATTTACGATGGCTATAACAAAAGGCACCTGTGACTAATAGTGTTTTGTTCCAAGCCTGATTTAAGTAAGGAGCACTGTATTCTTTGTTCTATGTAATCCCGATATTCTGCGCCAGCGTAGATATGGTTTTGTACTCGTACAGAATACGAACTAGGCTTTTTCTTTTTTTTTTTAAGTTTATATAGTATTTTTTGCTTATTAAAATGTTTGGTGAAAATATAGAATAGTTACAAAAAACTGTTAAGAATGGCGTTCTAAATAAAAACATTACAGCACGTTCTGTATTCTGTCCCATTTTATATGTATATATTTAAATGTTTGCGTAAAATTTGTGACAAACGACGATGGCGACAGTGATAAGAAAAAGAGGTTTTGTTTTGAAATATCAGTGGATTCATTCATTAGGGCTGAAGTAAGCATAAAAATAGGTATTTATTAGATTTTTTATCCTATTTGTTCATTGTTTTGTTGGGTGACACCATGTTTATTCCTCGATAGTTGTTTGTAACCATATGAAATTCCATAAATCTGATAAACATGTGAACAACCAATGAAATTGACTGAAACATAAATTCTCAAGAGAGATTCATATTTCCGTAGAGTAGCCTAATGAGCTAATAAATGCACAGAATAAGAAAATGAACACAGTGCAGTTGTGAAAAAAATATGTCAAACTTATCAAAATCCTGGTGTCATTTGGGAGAGGGAGAAGAAAATAATGACAGTAAGTAATCTGCTTCCACCTGTAAATATGACAGGTTTGCAAGATTGACTCTTTGGAAATATAGAAATTTACGATATTGAATAAAATCAACTAATAATATTCAGAAAAACTTGCATTAGGAATTGGTAGGTATTACAATCATATTGAATTAATGTGGCGTTTGTATTGCTATTTTTTCTTCTATACAGGAGAAACAAAAAAAGTATTTTATTAATTATAGAGATGACACCTTTAGATGCACCTATAGGTGTTTATAAGAACTTCAATTTGAAATGTCATTTTCATTGCTAAATGTGCAGATTAGATGCATATTTCTTTCTTTTTTAACCCTGCATTAGTCCCACGAGGTGTTTTGTCACCCCAATTTTGCTTAAGTGCTCATAATTCCTAGTTGGCAACATTTTTTCCTCTTTTCCAGTACCAAGTACTCTCCTGACTGCGGGTATAGCACACATTGTATCTGTTTTCCTTGGAGGTAGATGTCACTTTGTCCTTCTAGGCGTGTCCAGTCACCCCAGCTAACTAACGTAGGTATGATTTTAGGATTTATATATTTTTATATTTTTCCAGTGGGGGAAAACATTTGTAGATATAAGTGCATATTATGTATCATTAGGCTACTCTGTAATATTTAATATGTTTTCATATTTTTTTTATAAGTTTTGATGGGATTATTTTATTTACAATTTATTACTCAGTCTTGTAACTATGAGCTTAGCTAAGGTAATTTTTCCTTAGTTTTATAATTTCATATTAATATCAACAAGCTACAATGGGTTCAAACTGTTCAGAGACTAGATATATCGTGAACCAGCAGAATAGCTATATTTTACAAAATAACATTTAACATCTTTTTGTATTGGGGTGTATAAATACCCCCTGAGACTAATGTTTGGAACGCAAGATTAATGGAAATTGTTTGACGTTTTCATAATTTATCAACTTTATAAATCAAACCTCCATAATTGTTCCACAAACAAGAGTGACATTTTTTTTTAATTTTCTAATCAATACACAACTTCTTTGACACAATTTTCTCAACATATGTTACAAAGATCGACAGAAAATATTTACCAAATGGATGTTAAGAAATTGCAGACTTGCAAACGTATTTCCACATCATAAAATGCAGACTTTTCTAAGCGTTTATGCAACTAGAAACGATATATAAATTTTAAAGTTTTTCACAGAAAACAATTGCACTTGAATTACACCAAATATGACAAACCCATAAAAGAATTGGTTTGCAGCAAAACAAGCAATTTTTTTTTTTTTTTTTTTTTTTGAGATGTTATTAATGCAAAAACAATATTGTAAACAATACATTGAACAAAAGTGAATTTTTATACGACTTGGTTTACACAGCTTTCTGCTGCCTCCTAAGTAGACGTCTCAACAGGAGATAAAAACAAAATTGAAAATATATTAAGTGTCAATAGGCACGATTTTTTTTTTTTTTTTTTTTTTTTTTTTTAACTCTTTCACCCCAAACAAGGTATATTGCAACTTTGACATACGGTGCAATTATTTAGGATCATGTCTAATAGGGGATGATGAGTTGAGCAGCAAGATGTCTGTTTGCATTACATTAAAACTTTTGCAGATTAGTACAGTCAGAGAAGCAGAAACTGTAGACAATTTTCCAGCTATAAGGGAAGCAAGACTCTGCTCGCTATTTGAAGAGTTTGGAAAGAACAAGAGCTAACTCAGTGGAGCATTTCTTAATTAGTATAGCAGGGATGAGATCAGACCACGTTTTTAAACAGGAGGAAGAAGTTGAAGATAAACATGGAGTTTGTGGCTGACCCTTTCCTCACCCCCATGTTTTTTTTTTTTTTATGTTTATCAGAATTGAAAATGGTTAAAATATACTAAGGATTCCATTGCCAATTCGCAAGGGGTCAACTTCCTTGATGCGAAATGCGATGAACACATTTGGAGCCTACTTAATCCATTTTGGGTGAATGGCATTAATTACAAGAGGAAATTACGGATTCATACCGTTCTCAGCACTATTAGTGCATAATTAAGAATTTGAACTTTGCATAAAGGATTTCACATCACAGTTGTGAAGTCAGGTTTTAAGAGTTGGATTTGTAAGAATGCTAGGAGTCTAACATAACTTACGGTTTTGCAATTTTGTTTCATATCTTGCCAATATCCATTTGGATCATATCCCCCCACCCCCACCCGACAGAGAAAGACAAGTTTCAGTCTTACAAATATGAAAAACATTGTTTTATATTTAATAAACTGAACAAACTATTTAACGAACCTCTAAAACTTTGCTCTATCAGTGAATACTTGACAAATGTCATCTTGTATTCTCTAAAAATGACAAGTTGTACATTCAGAAATTTATCACTGAATATTTTTGAATAATTGTCATCAATATGTTGTCATTCCTACGATCAATGTAAATGGTTTGATAAAATGACAAGAATTATAAGATGCAATTGAATCGAAAGACAGTTGATACTGATTATGAACAGAACAAAGATTTTAAAGTTTTAAGCCAATTTTTGTAAGGTGATATTTTTTTTTTATTAGATTAGTAGAAAATATTTATTCAACCAGTTTACTACAAAAATTAGGTTCACTAACTTTCTTCTCTGTGATAAGTGAAAATGTTAAACATCCTTGGCATAATATCTACTAGTAATGATTACTATGAAAACTATGCGTCTTGTTACCTTGTTTCCATGTATTAATTTAAATAGAAAAAAAAAAAAGTCTTCCAAAAATATTTAAGTTTATATACCAAGAACTGGCTTTTGTTACCTTATTCCTGTGGACAGTGGATGAAATCATAAAGGAGGTTATCCTTTAATGACATCATCTAAAATAAATGGATGACATCATCGACCAAATCAGAAAAAGATAGGTTGGAAGAGATCCTTTGTTTTATCTAGACAAATCAAGGGGGGATATAGTATTATATTATTTATAGCATTGTGATTGTATTTTATTTTTTTATTATTTTAAAGAATCTCTTAAAAGAAAATTAAAAGCTTTTCTCTTTTGCTATTAATGCTGTATCACTTGGTGTGGTATGGCAACTGGATGGACACATCAGGACATTTAAGATGATCATAAGCAAAACTATTGAAGATCAAATAAAATTGAAAATATTTCACTTTTTATCTGTAGAAGAAATACTCCAACTTTTGTTCATTTTAATAAGTGTACCAAGTAATTAGTTCCAAACACATTTAAAATGCATCAACATTGTACCATAAATTATCCAAAGAAATGTACTAAAAAAAAAAAAAAAAAAAAAAAAAAAGTTATTTTTAAATCAGACATTTTGAATTGTCATTCTGATGAGAAACAAGGACCCACAATAAAAAAGTTGATAAAGATTGCATTAAAAAAAAAAAAAAAAAAAAAAATGTTCTTGGATTATTTGAATTCAAGGTTTTATTAGATCGGTTTTCATTAACTACAAAAGCCAAACTAATTCCCTTTAATTGAAGTCAAAATACCATTTTAAAATTTAAAAGGCTTCAAAATGATTTTAGAATTTTGCAGTATCATGATAGTGAAGACATGTCAGCCATTTTCTTAAAAATTAAAATAATTGACACGTCTTTATTATGACAACACTTGTGTTCTAAAATAATTTTAACTGTAAAATAGAAATTCATTTCTGACCCAAAGAAAAGTTTAAAAATAAAAAAGTAAAACATGATCGTTATGCAAGGTTCTCAAAATAAAATAAAAATGCGCCCCTATCATAAAAGTATCAGACCTGTTTCCAACTGCATTTGCATAAATTCACTAGGAATAACCAAAAGTGACTTAAGCATTCAAATTTATAACCGACTTAAATTGTTTGGTCAAAGATTGGTGGAATACAACATTTGTTCTTTTAAGCAACAATATTGCCTTCTTGGCCTTTGAAACAATTGTATTTTCAAAATTTTTAAAAGCAATAAAATATATAAACAAGATCAAAGTGTAGTATCTGTTCTTCAGATGCTGCACTTCAATTTCTTGTTCTGTCAGTGGAGGAGAAATCCTTCACGACTGAGACAATTTTTATATGTTTCTTTTCTCCACGTTAAAAAACGACCCTGGTGTCTGTCACATGGGGAGGCATTGTAAATAGGAACAATAAAACTATAAATCTGACAATGTATTACTGTTACAAGTTTTTGTTGCATTCATATACTTTGATAACTTAAATTCCTTTGAGGTTTAGCAAGTTCAACATTTTTTTATTCAATAAAATCCAAATTTTTTTTTAAGAGTGAAACATTGAAATGCAAGCAGATACTAACAGTGAATTTAGATTTTGATCAGCTTTGAGAAATCTAGTTTGTGTATTTTCATATGATGAAAACAGAACACTGGGGGGGGGGCATTTGCCTTTTCCAGATGACAATACTGACATTGAAGAAAATCACAATGAATATTCAGATGCATCCATTTCATCTGCGAGTTTAATGATGAAAATGCTACTTTTAAATTAAACAAGACAGACAACAGACAGAAAACATCTGGAAGAGACAAATTTAAAAATATTTTATTTTAAAATGAAACAGGATTAACCAACAATAACAAATCTGCACAAATTAAAATGTACGTAAGCAAGGCTGCCCCCACACTATCCCTAATGAGTGATTGAACAAAAGTCAACTACTAACTACAATATTGTTGCACAACCGTAAGATATGGTCTCAGCACAAAACCTTCGCACAGTGAGGATCTTTGACACATCCAATTTATCAGGATCTCCAACCAAATCCCAAACCGCACCATCCATGAGATGTAACACCTGCCATCACAAAGACTTAGGAGACCAATTTGTTCACGTTTTTAAACATTGTGAGGAAGAAGTTTAAGATTTGGATAAAAACAGTAAAGACAAAACAGTTTGTGGGTGACCCTTTCCCCGCCTCCATGTTTTTTTGCATTTGTCGGTGGAATCGAAAATAACTGAAATATACAGAGGACTGTTGCCAATTGGCAAGGGGTCAACTGCCTTAATGCGAAATGCGATGAACTTAATTGGAGCCCACTCAATCGATTTCTATAAAAGAAAATTTTAATACTTTTTTTTATTATGGTCTTCAAATAAATTTAAGATAATTATGTACCTGCTCCAATTAATCCACATACAGTAAAACCCTGGGATACAGCATTAAAAATTAACAAAATGAAGTACAGTATATTATAATACACATGTATATAATCAAATAACACTGTAAGACGGGCGAATACCGTAACCAGTGGCCAGAAAACATCGTAACCTGAAAAAACAGTATCCTAGGGCCACCATATCTGAGGGTTCTACTGTATTTCATTAAAATTTGAAAATTTTTACATGTAAAATTAGAAACATTACTGTATACAATCTGTTCATCTTAGTTTGTAAATGTAATGAAATTATATATATATATATATATATATATATATATATATATATATAAATAAATAACAATTTTTAATATTCATTAATCTTGAGTGCACAATGAAATTTCATGAGTAGCCTCAAATTGTAAATTAAATAATTTAAAAAAAAATAAAGTTTATATACTTTTTATATCTTATATCTCCTGTATGGGAGATATCCATATCTAAAATAATTTTTAGATTGATATAGACAGATATTTGAGAAGATTAGATTCAGCCACTCCGATAAGTCATGACGAAACACGTGTCGGTGGATAATTATATTTTAGAAACAATATATATGCTGCTCCTCATATGGGGGTACCAAGTTGGTTAAAGGGAAAATTACTTCCAATTCGCATTTAGGTAAAAATGCACTTTCGTAAATAATTAAGTTCATTCAAAACGTATCGCAAAAACATATACATATTATATATAAAAAGAAAATTAGTAAAAATATTCAAATGCTCAGAAGTTACTATAGGTGTATTCTATTTTCACAGTAACAGATTTTTTTTTTTAACGAAAGTTTGCTTTCCACAATTGACACTAACATTGAGCAGATAGTATTAAAAAATTGAAATGAAGAGATATACGGAAGTTGTAAATTAATTATGATTTTACTTAACCGAAAATAAAAAATTAAATGAGGCATACCTCAATATTTGTTAAGTCTTTAAACATTATCTCAAGTTAGAAAAAAAAAATCTGAGTTAATGAGCTCCAAAAACCCACATTCTTTCACGTGACAATAACAAGAACGACCAATTAAAAATAGATCAAGAGATCGGATTACAAATATTTAGCAATCACAAACCAATACATATATATAAAAGAGCTCTCGGTTGGTTTCAATAACAAGTAGGGCAATGTTGGCAGCTGGTTCGGCTGCCCCATACCAAACGTTATAAAAAGGAAGAACATTAAAAAAAAAAAAAAAAAAAAATTTCCAACCTTTTTAAGTTTGAAATAAAGAGACCATTTTTAAAAACTAAGCAGCTCTGCCCATTTTTAAGTTTGAACTATTTTATTACTAAACATGTTGAATGATATTCTGAATCATTGTTGCTGTAATACACATTTGATATTTTATCTAACATGACCTTTTGTTTGTGGAATTTATATATCTAAAAATTAAATCCATTATTCAAACCATTGGAGCACAAATTAAATTTTTTAGTCCGATAAAATTTTTTTTTTTTTTTTTTTTTTTTTTTAAAGATTCTTAGATGATCCAACTATGTATGCCATAAAGCTATTTTAAGTAATTTAAATTTTTTCATATATATTGCTAGATGTAGAACAGTTGACGGTAGCATGGCCAGTTTGCAGAGAGAAAGAGTAATAAATACAGACCTGGCCAGAGATAGATTAATTTGGAAGTCAATTTCTAAAAACTGTCCAACACATACTCGCATAAAAAAAAAAAAGTTAACTGAAACATTAACTGAAAGAGACTAAAATTTTGAAACGTTAACTGAAAGAGTAAAGTTTTGCAAGATAAAAAGACCATTTATAAACTTTGTGTACTCTCCATTATAAACATGTAGCAGCAAAGAGAACATCTAATCCGATGCTGCAGAACATTTGCATATATTTGTAAATATTCTATTCACCTTCACAGTAAAAATCAATAACTATTGTGAAAGTTACATGTGGATATGCATTTTGTTTTCCCATACTTGAAGCAAATGACAACAAAGAGTAAATGGGGCAAGGAGAGGAAGGAGATAGGTATATTTAAAAGAAGTCAATCTGAAAGATTGAGAGTTTAATCTCTGGACAGGAGAGTAAGTTTTAATTTGGTCTCCAATCACATCCCAAAATAATTTTCACTAAACAATAACTAGGAAAAAAAAAAAAAAAAAAAAAAAAAGTAAATAGTTCAGGTTGACTGTAAATCTGGGGAAATATTTTTATTCAATTATATTTCACCTTATATCTATACCAGTCCTTTAATTTAAAAAGATCTATGTAACTGCAGCACATACAAATAAATGACATATATAAGTTGACAATCTTACCATTTATTTCTTCAGGAATTGTGCATGTCGACGTACTTAAAGAAATGGACTGCAAGATGGTCAACATCTTAAAATTTGGAATACAGAATTTTGTCATTTACACAGGGTGACCCCACCCCAAAAAATGGGCCCCAACTCTAATTAGGCCCCATTTCTTAGTGTTTTGTCCGAATGAAATGAAACTTTGATCATAACTAGTTTATTATATTCAAAACATCACATCAAAACACTACGGTCTTTGGCCTTTTTTTTCTTCGTTAACTGTCTGTAAAATGCTCAGAAAAACAATTGAATGTCCTTTTTTTTTTGGGGGGGGGTACCATATATATATATATATATATATATATATATATATATATATATAAATAAAGTAAAAATTAAGTTTACAAGCCAAAAGCTTATGTAAACTTGTGAATATAAATATAGTAATACCAACCAAATGAAAAAGCTCAATAGTCAAAACTCAAGACAATTTAGTTGTAAATTGTTTACACACGATTTACTAAAAAAAAAAAAAAAAAAAAAAAAAATTCTTTGATGAAATGGATACCCATGTTCAGCAAGAATACAGATTATATAAAAGTAAACCTGTCATCTTCAATATAAATCTCACCTGTATGTATGTATGTATGTATGTATGTAGGTCTTGCAAAATCTTTCAGAGGCAATGGATCCTGACAAGGTCTGTATCATTTTGAAGCTGCCCAACTCCCTACACAGTACCCCTGATGCCTATGTCCCTGATAGTAGCCCCCTACAACAAAGTGGCAGTAGGTCTTGTTTGGGGTGAAAATGTAATAAAATAAAATTTAAAAAAAAAAGAAATTTTGAAGCTCAAGGTCTCCGATGACAAATATTGAAAAATTGGCCAAAAACATTAATTCCTTCACCCTAAACTCGGCCGTTTTATACAAGGAGGGGGGGGGGGCGATCGATATTTTTTGCCGACATTTTAGCAAGTCATTGTCACCGTTGGATTGATTTCGGTTAATTTCAACGCTTTTGACTTCCGGTTGTCATGGATTTTTTTCACTTTCTTTTCCGCCTTTGTATCATGGGTTCGAGCCTGCCTGTCTACCACCTTTTCCCCTCTTCACCCTGGCTGCCTATTGTTGTTTTGATTCCCTCCCTACGACCATTTTTTTTTTTTTTTTTAAAAAACACCTCTCCACATTCACAAGTTCGACTCTGCCTGCTACCATTTTTTTTTTTTGTGCTCAACACACACTTCCAAACACCCGGGCAATGCCGGGCACCCAGGCTAGTCTAATATATAAAAGGCAAAATGAGCGCAAGCGTTTGTGTATGTCTACGAAAGGCTTTTTTTGGGTGGGGGTTCTTGCATCGGTTAGATTCTGGAAAAAGTTTTCTTATACTTCCTAGATCATAATATCTCAGATTTGCAGATGGACATCGTCTATCTTTTCTTTTTGGATAGAATTTTTAAAAAATTCCTGTTTTGAATGTTTACATGAAAAAGACAAAGCGAAAGTAATCAAATGCAATGCCCAGCGCCTGGCCTTCGCCCGGGTAGTATCTATTCTGTAATTGGTCAATGTAGGGGAACCCTTCATACTGAGACATTTACTATTTATTTGAACGCTTTACACTTTCGGTCGCGTCGTGGAGTACAGGTAAGACGTTGGTTTTCTTTCACTTTCCTTTTACCACTTTTTATTCTGCTCACCCGGGCAATGCCGGATACCTAGGCTAGTCTACGATATAAAAAGCAAACTGTATGTTTGTATGTCTGCCAAAAACTTCTGACAGAGGTGTGAGAACATGACTAAACCCATATCATTTTGAATCTCGATCCTTCAACGACAAATATCGAAAAATTGGCCAAAAACATTTTTTCGCCCTCAACTGGGCAGTTTTCTACAAGGGATTGGTTTTTGCATTGAAATTTTTGAAAGTCATTGTTTCCTTTTGATTGACTATGCTTAATTTCGACACTACTTTCAGTCGTGTGATAGAGACATCGACTAAGACGTCAGCCTCCCAACTCCTTCATGTTACAGGTTCGAGGATGCCTGCCTACTACCACTTTTTTTTTTTTTGTTTACTTGACACACCCAGGCAACGCCGGATTGTTATATATTTTTTTAATACTTTTTGTTGTTGAAATTTCAATATTTGTGATTTGTTCACTTTTTATTGATTTATTTTTTTTTTTATTTAAAAAAATATTTTTTTATAAACACCTCGCCCTTGCTCAATATCCTTACTACACCACCTCCACACACCTGGGCAACGCCAGGTACCCCCCCCCCTACTAGTTAGGTACTAAATCCAAAAATTCAACTTAACAAATCTGACCAAATATACCACGAACGAAGACATTGTAATAAAACCTACAAAATGAAACTTAAACTGAAAAAGTCTATATCATGTGTACTCTTAATATACATTCACTTAATAGTTAACTAATATTTAAACTCTGAACACAAATTGGATTAGTTAATAGCAATAATAGTTCATGACAGAATTCTTCCCTCAGTCCCTGCCCCTCATACACACAACTAGCATTATTAAAATTGTGGATCACTCATCTTCATGCATGTGCATCGATGTTTGCTTTGTAACCCCATGATTTTAAGTTTGTTTAATGCTAACATCGCCAGTGACAATTGAAGACATCAAGAATAGCAATTCTCACAAATGACTGCAACACTTTTTTTTCAACACAAACGTTAAGTCTTTACCTACGATTATATATATTTTAATTTTTAAATACTTACGAACACTAGGGTTTCATCCTTTTGAGAATCATCAGTGCAGGATATCATGATTACAGCTGGTTGGGAGATTTGGATCCAGCCACGAAGCCATCTCTGACTCCATCAGCAAGGAACAAACCACATGGCCTACTTTAACCGTGAGAAATATTGAAATTTAAACATTTATTATTAAATGTCGAGATGTCCGTCCATAGTGATCCCATGATTATAACAAGATCTGCCTATGTGAGCTAAAGTGACTGGGGGTGGTGTAATACTGATTTGTTTGTTTGGCTAGAGTGAGTACCCATGCGTGCATGGAGTGGTTTCAATTTAAAATAGAGGAAAATAAAACTTAACTTATGAATGAACCAAAATGCATCATGATGAAATTTACTTTCATAATGAAATTAATGGAGGAGGGCTTTGTTTGTAATTTACAAAGATTCCAGTAAAGCAACTGGCCCCGATAGCATTCCAGTCAGTGCTCAAAAAGCTTCAACCGGAACTAGCTCCCATACTTACAAAGTTGTTTAAACGTTGTCTTAAAGAGAAATGTTCCAACACCTTGGAAAACATCAGTCTGCCCTGTATTTAAAAATTCTGGTGATCGATCATCTACCTCTCAGTACAGACTAAGCAGTCTCCTGTGCGTCGTAAGTTGCTGGAATCTGATAAAACAGAAGCGGCCATCACCTCGGCAAAAATAATCTGTTCAATGATATACAGCATGGTTTCCATTCTGCAAGATCTACAGCTGATGTACTAACTGATATCTCACACAGGATTAGCGAATCACTTGGAGGCTTTGTCTCTAGAGCAATAGCTCTTGATATATCAAAAGCTTTTGATATAGTGTGGCATAAAGGCCTACTTCACAGGATTGCCAACTATGGAATAGCTGGGAATGTCCTCAGTTATAAAATCCTTTCTCTCTTATAGGCTTATAAGAATAGTAATTGATGTGCAGAAATCAAACTCGCTGTATTAACACTGGTGTTCCTCAGGGTTCCATCTAGGTCCAACTGTTCCTGATCATCAATGCTCTCCCAAATCACATTCTTAGGTCATTCGTAGACAATTATGCAAATGACAATCTATGACGAGGTCAGCAATGACAAAAATTGTTCTGATTTTCTCTCTTCTGATATTGAGAATGTGGTAAAATGGGGAAAAAGGTGGTTGGTCAATTTTAATACATCAAAAACCAAGCTTCTCTTTTTTCATCATAATCGCTCTGATCTCCACCACACCCCAATTGAAATGACTGGATCTAGTCTTTGGGAAGCTCCACATCTTAAGCTTCTGGGACTGACACTCTTAATCTGAAATGGAACACACATCAAATCGGTTGCCAAGATCGCTGGAAACATAGTTGATCACTACCACTCCAGTAAGTATCTCACTCCTGATGTAATCCTCTATCTGTATAAAAGCCAGGTGCACCCTACAATAGAGTATTATTGCCACATCTGGGCAGGAGCTGCTCAACACATCCTATCCTGCTTTGATAGAGTTCAAAACTGGCTTCAAAACCTAGTAGGTGATACCTTTTTTCTTCCCTGCAACCTCTTTCCCCACAGAAGAAAAGTTGCCAGCCTGTCTCTGCTCCATCGCAATTTTCATGATATGTGCTCGTCTGAACGCCAATCTATGGTTCTCACTTGCCAAACTTTCACAAAAAACACTAGACTGGCTGAAACCACTATATGATTTTCCCCACTATCTGTGCTTAAATGTGGATGCAAAACAGAGCTTCCCCCAGAACTGGCTGGCTTTGGAACACTGTTCAATTGACATGCTTCCAACTAAATACAACATGGTAGCCTTCAGATCCAATGTAATCAAGTTCCTTTAGGTTGTCCTCATAAACAAATTCCACCCAATGTACATCATTAGGGATTATTTCACTACCACCTTACATTCATTAACCCTTATCTTAGAGTGGCCTTCAGGCCTTGATAAGTGGTGACGACCATGACTGGAAGAGATTCTTTTCACGAAAAACTATATACTAAGTTTCTATCCACAATATAAATAAAACTCAATCATCATTGAATTAGAAAACGAGGAGATTAAGATGAATTAAGGTTTTGTAAAGCAATATGCAAATTATTTAACCATATGATGATCACATATGCAATATATTAGAAAGTTATTCTATTTTGAATATATAAAGAAGTGTTTTAATCTCACTACTAATGTGATGTCAAATTTATTAAAATGCAATAGCATGAAGTAAATTTTTGAAATTCTATAAAAAAAAAAAAAAAAAAAAAAAAAAAAAAAAAGTCCAGAGCATATTTTTGTAAACAAAGACATTTTAATATCTTGTTAGTTCGAAATTTGAAAGTATTTAAACTTTAATAAAATCACTTCTGGCTTTAAAATTCCCAACAAATTTTGTTGGAAGATTGCAAATTTTTGTAGTTTTTAGACTCAATAGACATTTAAATGTTACCTTATCAAAATCAGTTATAATTTTATAACAATTTGGCTGAATGATACAAGAACCAATAAATGCTATTGTAATCTATATCTATAAAAGTGAACGTGTGTGTGTGTGTGTGTGTATACGTACATTTCCCTACGCAATAACTTAATTTTAAGTCTACAGACTCGAAATTTGATATACAGGGCACTGACATTTGGGAAAATCTTTGTAATCCGTTTTCGGCCAAAAATTTGGCTGTTAAAGGGTCAAAGTTCAACGATTTGACCTTTGTGAACTCTACCAAACCCCTGCCAATTTTGGGTCTAAACACTTGAAATTTTATATATAGGGTTCTTGGACATGGATCTA
The DNA here is from genome assembly GCF_053919585.1 of Euprymna scolopes. Classification (NCBI taxonomy): domain Eukaryota; kingdom Metazoa; phylum Mollusca; class Cephalopoda; order Sepiida; family Sepiolidae; genus Euprymna; species Euprymna scolopes. Next base: position 18,818,946 of record NC_136491.1, read on the forward strand.
ACTTGATTTAAGCCCAAAACAAACGTTAAGGGGGGGAGGGGTATTAATAGGGAGTCAAAGTTTAAAAAATTGACCGCTTTATTTTTTATGCTCAACATACACCTCCAAACACCCGGGCAACGTCGGGCTGAAATGCTAGTAACAAATAAAGACTAGTAATAGCTATGTACAGCTAATAATAGGGAAGGAAATAAAAGATCAACAATGAATTATTTACTATTTGCATAACTTAAAAAAAAGTTTTAGCTATTCAGAATAGTTTTGACCATGCTGTATTAACCAATGGTCCTAGGCCAATTCTTAAAGTTAACCTTAATATTTTGTATCAAAATTCTGCCTTCCATCTTGTTGAAAATCTTCACTTTTGTGTTGCAGATTGAAGGACACCAAAGCTTGGAGTGTGGAAAGGGAGAGGGACCAATTCCTAGCTTCAGTACCATTTTACAACGGTTCACTTATATTGCTTCCAATTTCTTTATAGTCAATCTAGTTCTAATAGATAAATAACCAGAGCAGACAATCTAAGAATGATTTAAAAAAAAAAAAAAAAAAATCATGTCAAAGGTAAATTGTGAGGTTTTACACAATGTAGAAAAAATGTGAGGTTAATTCAATAGTTTCTGAAACGGTTTCCCAAAATATTAATGTTAAGATCAATCTTTCAAAAGAAAGAATTTTTATAGCTTAGATCAATTTACATAAATTCCTGGACAACCCAGGTACTAGGAAACGTGATAGATCAAGGGAGTTATGGCTCAAATACATATGAATCAACATGAAAACTGATGTTAATGGCTTTGGATCAAGGTACATCCAAAACAAGAGATATCTGGTGCTGCTCATCCCGGTTGTCCAGAATACTCCTAACACCCTAAAATACCAAAACTGAATGAAGAGATACTGATAAGTCAAATTTTATTTATTTTACCTAGTTTGGTTTGATTCTTTTTTCCTTTGTCATGGGCTGGATGTTTGACTTAGCCGTGATTATAAGATTGTCTCAAGTTATTTTATTTTTCATTTACCATCCCATTTCTTATAATCACAAGAACTGTCTGATTCAAAGATCTAATGTAACATGATGCATAATTTACCAGTGATGTTATAAGGTTATTTTTATGTGCTGAAGTTAGAATTTTCTTTCGTAGACATTTTCATTAATCAAGGCTAAATTTTTATAGACCAGATGTCCTTCCTGATGCCTAACTAGGATAATGTATTTTTATAAGAAACTCAAACCTTCCAATATTCTATTACAATAAATCAACTAAAAAACAAAAACAAAAAATAAAAAAATATATCAATTTTAATCCTTCAATATTAGTTCCACTGAAGGTGTTAGGTTATTTTTACACAAGTTCACACATCTTTAAAACAGGCTTTGTTAGTCCATTTGAAATATCAGTTTCATCACAAAATATACAGATTTAACCGATATTTCTTATCTGATAATACGTCCAAACCTCTCTACACGAAGCTTTGAGTAGTCAATCCTGCTTTAAGTTTAAAGGTAACTTCCTGTTGCCGAATGTGCTGATTCAAGGTACGCACAAGAAAATACGTTCTTATTGAAATCCACAGGATATTTGTTACAAATTTTGAAGACGTTTGTGTAACATTCAAAGTGAACAATTTGGTTTGTTTGAAACATTTAAGAGGAAAGGAATTTGTCTCTGCAATGAAGAGACAACCAGCAATTATATGAAATCCAAATATTTGTCGCAAATTAACTTGAGCTGAAATATAAAGGTCATCTGAACAATATTGATTAAATTGGTTTCAATCTTTGCAGATTAAAAACAATTCACCTGAAATATGGCATAAAAATGGCACAGAAAATTTCATAGCCTTGTAATGGTAATGAGGAAATATATGAAAAGAAACATTTGTCAACAAAATTGAATTTTTTTGCAATTTAGACAAATTCTGTGTAGATATTTGATTTAATGTGGACAAATTCAGGTTTATTTTTTGAATAAGACATGATTTCATTAAAAGATCTAATGTAACGTTTGATGCATAATTAACCAGCGATGTAATAAGGTTATTTTTATGTACTATCAGCTGAAATTAGAATTTTCTTTCGCAGACATTTTATTAATGGAGGGTAAATTTTTTATAGATCACATGTGAAATCGGTTGCAAAAAAAAAAAAATAAATAAAATAAATAAAATAAAAAATAAAATAAAATTTAAAATGCAATGGCTATCGACATTATTCAAACTTATCTTTTATTTTATTTATTTTTATTTGAAAAATAAATAGATAAAAGTTTGTGAATAATGCCGATAGCCATTGCATTTTAAATTTTACTTCAAACTAGTAATAAATATCACAAAACCAGCCTTCAGAGTTGGGAGGTGGGGGGGGGGAATATAGTAAATTTCTTTCATTTTAAAGCCCACTTAATTTGAGTTATTTTGATAGATTTTTTATGGTAAACAGAATTTAATTATCTCTAAAAAGTGTACAATTTTTTTTTTTTTTTTTTTTTTTTTTTTTTTTTAGTTATTTTCAATTATGGGCAATTTGTTTTTAACTAACAGAACCTATGCCGTGGCATTGTACAGGATAGAATTTAGAAGAATGATTTTACTATATAAAAATATCTAAAATATTTTAAATATTATAGTTGAAGATCAATAGGTGGAAGGGTTTTTTTTCTCGAACTAAACATAGGGTTTAGTAAGGGTTTGGTTAGGATTAAAAAACAGTTCAGTTCAAATTCTGAATTTTGTAGAAGTACCCAAAATATTTTTGAACTCAAACATTTTAATTATAAAATATGAACCAGTTTCATTTTCTAATGAGTTAATAAATTGTTGCAAACTATTGCCTCCCCCACAAAAGAGAAAAAAAAAAAAAAGTCATCACTATACTTTGTTATAAAAACTAAAAAAAAACTAAGCTATAGCAAGCTTTTTTAAATAAAAACATGGTTTAATAAAAAAAAAATTAAAAAAAAAGATAAGTTTGTAAATAATGTTGATAGCCATTGCAGTTTAAATTTAGGTGACTGAAATAGGAAAAAAAAATCTGGTTTCTGTACATTTTTTGTAATGAATTACAACTATGGGGAAGGTGAAGAAAAATACCTACGGCTGAGGGGTGGGGGACAGACAGTAGAAATAAAACGACAAACAAATTTTAGAAGTTTGATCTGGTTCGCTTTACAGTGTGTTAAGCCATGACTCAGTAGTGACAATTAAGTATCCTAATAGTAGAGCTAGCAGTTTTAAACGGTAAATCAAATTTATATAAAAAATTTGAAACAATCTGTATTTTGAGAAAGGTAATCATATTGAAATATCAAGATTAAAATTTTAATTTCTAAACTATTGAGAAAAATGATCGAAACGAAAAAAGAAAAAAAAAAAAAAATTACCTTATACAATTTGTAGAAAATCCAATTTATATTTGGAACAATAAGAAACTTTTGGTGTATTTCTGACAATGTTCCTTCATTTCGTTAATGTAATCCTAATAAACGATTAAGATGAAGAAAATCTCAGTGTTTAAATTTATGTAGGTTCCACAAAAACTTTAGACAGGTGACGGATTTTCACGAGATCAGTATCATTTTGATGAAGCTCGACCCTTCAGACAACAAATAAAGAAATTAGCTAAAAACATTAATTCCTTCATCCTCAACTAGGCACATTCCTACAAGAAAGGTGTGTGTGGGGGGGGTTTGCTTTTTTCGCCGATATTTTTGAAACTCATCTCTTTTCAATTGACTAGCCTAACAGTTTTCTAATTATAATACAAACTCATTAATAACACTGACAGCGATGGTTAGCACATAGCTAACCACCACTGTCATCGTTTCCCTTTAAGCGATTTGAATTTCTATAAAAGATAACATTTTAAAGAAATTTCCGCACAATAATTATCAAATATTTACGCATTATACATGAAAATAATTCTGAAACTATTATCTATATGAAAATGGATGATATATACCAATTTATCTTATCAATTTTGAAATATTCTTCGTCAACTTTGCTCGGTCGTAACTTTGCTTCCTGTGGTTATAAAAAAAAAAAAAAAAAAAAAAAAAAAGTAGAGATGGACTTCTTTGTTTATATAGCCTGTAAAATTTCAGCCATATCCAATCATAACATAAAATGTAAGCATTGAAAAAAAAAAAAAAAAAAAAAAAAAAAAAAAGCAGTTTCCTTTTTTGCTGTTGTAATTTTTTACCGTTTTTTAATTTTTAACTTGGAGCATCAAAATACTGAACGCAGAAAAGAAAAATCATCATTGGAATACTTATTTTATTCTCTTTTCATCAATGTAAGTCTTAAATATTGACCAACAAATAAAAAAGATGACTTGTTGAAGTACATTAGGTACGTAATATTGCCGATGTCCACGATGCTTGTAATGGGATAATTTAACAGAATATCAAGAGATAATAGGAACGTTGTGACTAGAGCTCGCAGAGAATGCACCGCGTTGGAGTTTCATGCTTGTACACAGGGGCGGCTATCTGTGAGCACTTCGGTAATGTATTCTGATTGAATTATATATGGACTGAAGTGCTTGATAGCTGAAGCAATCCCCAGAGCTTCCAACTCACAGGCTAGCCAACCTGCTTGGTTAGATGTTTTACGAACGTTGAATAAACCTGCGAGATGAGCTTTGTCTCCTCAAGATGAAAAGGGATGCTGCTGAGCCAGAAGAAGCCGTGGCTGCATCTATTTGTAGCTGGTCCTCTCTTCTAGGTAAGGTCAGGATTTTTGTTTGCTTAAGGTGTTCTTTTGCTTTGAAGAATGCCTCCTCCAGATCCGACGTCCATTGAATTCTGTCATTTGATGAACCTGTTGCGCAAAAAAAAAAAAAAAAAAAAAAAAAATCGAGTGCTTAGGTATGACTTTACTCAGGAACTTGTAGGATCCTATGAATGATCTCATGTTTTTGATGGTTTCAGGGGGAAAAAATCACAGCCAAAGTATCCAGACGATGGCTTGTAGCCTTGAGCATTCCCCTGGTCCATTGCCAACCTAGGATTTCTGTTGATGCTGGACAGCAAATGGTTTTTGATACTTTGGACATTAATTGTTCTAAAGCGGATTCAGAGCCTGGGAGACCCATTACCGCTCTTGTATAGACATATACTCCACGGAATGGTGTGCAAATACCTACATATTTCGATGATTTGGCCAAGAGTATCTGAAAATATGTTGGTTTTGTGGGTGGTAGGTAAGATATTCAGTTTGAGACGTCTTGCTTCACTCTTTCTAATTAGGTTACTTTCTGCACCCATGCCTAGTGTAATGTCCGCATCTTTGTTTACTTCTACAGCCATACATGGTGACGATATGTTTACTGTTGATTTTGGGACTCTAAGGTCTTTGGATTTGAATTATCCTATTATTGGAACTATAACACTAATTCTTCGTCATCTTCCTCAGTTTCTGATATGATTTCGATATCTCCAATTTTAGACCGAAGGAATTTTCTGTCTGAGGTTGGCATAAAAGGGCAGTCTTGGAAATTATGGGTTTTTGCTCCTGGTCTATTGGCAGCATCGCAGAGGCAACATTTTGGCCCGTATCCCCATGCAACTTCTCCGATTTCCTGGCTTCATCGGTCCTTTCCTTCTATAGATGGAACTAGAGTATGATATGTTGCCCTCTATCACCTAGTTTATATAACAGGGACGGTATTGCAGCACATTTCCGTCCTAATGGAATATAGTGTAGAATCTCTTAAGGTGATGACAAATCTTTGCTTAACAATGGAGGGTAGGTCTTGGTGGATTGCATCAAGCCAAATCACCGTGATATTCTGTAAAGTTGGAGTTAGGCGTTCATCATTCTCTAGCTTTGCTCCATAATGTTTGATAGCTGAAGCTTTCGTAATTAGACTATCCTCCATGAATGAGTAGCACCTTTCCCAGAGAACCTCTCGTTTCAGTGGCGCCGCACTTGAAACTGAACATGTTCATGATATTCGTTCCGGACTTGCGATAATCATAGTATTGTCGGAGCTAATCAAATATTTCATCTATACTATGTGCCTCTTTAATGAAGGCACTACTAATAACTGGAGCATGAATGCTTATGAAGCCAAGTAGCACTTTTAGGTTAATGGCCTTTTTTTATGCTGAGAATTTTTTCCATTGACTTCTTGTTCATCAGCAATGAAGCCTCTATTCGGCGTGCCACTTGCTACACTGCTTCAGGTTTTGAGGTCATTCAAATAACGTTCAAATTTATCTTCATTTGAAATATGATAAATTAATTGTTCACACCACGCAGGGAACCTCTTGATTCTTGTTCAGTGAGGATTCTGTTTAGTACTGAAGGCAGACATGTTTGGTTAAATAGCTTAATTGTTTTGGGAGGAAAAGCTTATAGGATATATTGGTTTTTACTTACTGCGTGGTTCCCGTAAAGTAATTTTTTTTTTTTGTTTTTCTTCAGCAAAAGTTTATTTGGATTCTGTAGAAGCATGTTGATTTCAATAATCAATTAGAACTAATGTGTGCCACGTAGATACGAGAATACACATAAATGTACTAACATAAAACTATGTCATGCGATTGTTGCGTCCCTGTATCGCCGTAAAACGATTTTAGAAAACTGGTTATATTGTCACTTTCAAAAAGGAACTGTGTAAAGTTTTACTTGTAAATTAGCAAGAAAAGGAACAAATGATTATCGTTTTAAGTAGAAAAAAGTACATTTACATTTTATTCTGGAGATATTGATGGTTATAATTCTAATATATCATTTGTTCCTTCGTTACGACAATCTATTTTATCAGGGAGGTCATTTATGAATATCAGGAAGAATAATATAGTCATAGTTAACTAAAGATGATTATCCCATAAGAAAACCGAAAAAACTAATAGGGAATTAATTAAAATTAACGTTTAAAAGAATATGCAAATTAGCTAAATCTTTTGCAGATGAATGGAATTCCATGGCCCATCTTTTTAAATATATATAAAAAAAAAAAAAGGGTTTTTAATATATATATATATATATATATATATATATATATATATAAAAAAAAATTATGGAAGTATAGATTGCATTTTGTGGTTTTTAATCGTTTTTGTAGTTTTTTTTAAATTTTTATTATTTACAATCACTCAGTCGGTCAGTTTGTTTTTATATTATTCAGTGCGGTTGATTATAGCAAACTTCAGGAATGGTTTATAGTCCAACAGAAAAGAAAACTTCATTGGAGGGGATAAGATATGTAGATATTTGGGACAGGTTCATATTGACCATTCCTTCAATGTTGCAGGCAAAGACTGAAATCAAATAATATACAACTTACAAAAACTGTTCATGTGATTGTAGAATAAAAACATTAGAAAACAAGCAGGCAGACCTGAAGACCTTCCCCTCCCCCCATAATTTTCAGATATTCTGCAGTAGGTATTGTTTTTTTAACGACCTAACCCAGCATAGTATAAACACTCAACCTCCCCATGTTAAGAACGGCTTTTGGAATAGACACCCGACCTCAAAACTATACTATGAGAAATTATCTTCTCACCTGTTTTTGCTCCAAGACAGTGGCAAATAATTACAACAAAGCATACCTCTAAAACTTGACAAAAAAAAAAAAAAAATGAAATCCCAATTTGTCTGTGTATAGAGCTGGTAACAACCTTTAAAGGTAATAAAATAGTCTTTTATCTTCATTTTGTCATTCATTTCAGAAATTGGAATTCAGGCTCAGCACTGTTTGAAGATCGGATTTATTACAGCCGGTCGAAGGAGTTGGCATGCCTTCTGACAAAGGATTTTATTCGACAGAGAAGTTCATAAAGAATGTTCAATTGAAAAGTCATTAAAGACAGGTCAATAGTTGACCTTAAAAAGTCAATGGAGGCATGTATAATAATAACTTAGCCTAATCATTTAGGCTTGAAAAATAAAGTCTCATATCCAAAAAGAGTAGAGTACCATCCTTCTCCTACAGCTGCCTGTCAAAAACTGAAAGGAAAAAATGCATTCAAAAACCTGCCAAGCCCAACGCTCAGTGGTTAAAAATCTTGACGCATCTGATTAGTCTAAACAAAGTGGGTGATCAACCAACCAATGAGGGGCTTGCTTATAATTGTAAAATTTCATACTAAAACATACTATTAAAATTGGAGGGTGGGGGTTCTCGTTCAGATCCACAAACAAGCGCTATTTTTAATAGTCTTATCAAGTTGACTTCAAATTTTGCGATATCTTATATTGTTCTATTCACTTGCCTTTCCACGAGGGCAGAGTTAGACAAGGTCAGTTTTTAATGTGAAGAAAATCCAGCTCCCAAAAAGGGACACCCTGGATAGGAAAAAAAACAAAACAATTTAAATTGTCTCAGTCATGAAGGATTTCTCTTCCACTGCTGAGGACAGAAAAGGTGAAGTGTAGCATCAGAACAGATACTACATTGATTAAGTGAAAGTACAGAATAGTTGCAACGCCCCCTTCTCATGTTAAGAAGGGGTTTCTTAATATCGTCATTATTTCCGCATGGTACAATATGTGCATAAGTACCAAAAAAAAAAAAAAAAAAAAAAAAAAACAATTACAAAAAAGTTGATTTTTATTTTTCGTTCGGGCAACAAGAGCTTAATTTGCTTTCAACATTTATATATATACTAGCAGTTCAGCCCAGCTTTGCTCAGGCCCTATGTACTGTTCATAACATATATATATATATATATATATATATTAAAAAGTTTAATGTCCAAGTAACCTACATCTAAAATTTCAAGTGTTTAGACCCAAAATTGGCTGAATAGTTTGCTAGAGACCGCAAAGGTCAAATCTTTAACTTTGACCCCTTGGTAGCAAAATTTTTGGTCACAAACTGATTTAACAGCTTGCCCTATATCTGAATACACTATGTAAAATTTCAATTACACAAAAAAATTGGCTGAGAGATAAATTTTTTTTTTTTTTTTTTAAACTTTGACACCAATTTCGATCCCTTAACATTTGTTTTGGGTTCAAATCAAGTTAAGTTTGATCCATGTCCAAGGAACCTACATCTAAAATTTCAAGTGCTTAGACACAAAGTTTGGTAGAGTTTTCAAAGGTCAAATGGTTGAACTTTGACAGCCAAATTTCTGGTCGAAAAACCAATTTAAAAGATTTTCCCAAATCTCAATACCCCTTATGTCAAATCTCGAATCTGTAGACTAAAAATTGACAGTAATTTAGTAGGGAAATGTACACGCAGACAATTTCACTTTTGTAGATGTATCAATACAGAATACGAACCATGCTATTTTTAGATCGCGTTTTCAAGTTGAATTTTGATGGTATTTTTTTAGAAATTGTTGGGTGAAAATACAGAATTGGGACATGTTATGATACAAATCGAAAGATGAAATTTTGTCGTTTTAAGCAAAAACAGTATTTACTTGTCATGTAGAAAATAGTAATATACCCAAAAATTAGAAAAATTCATTGTTTTAGTAAAAAGTCTATCGCTATAAGGCTAAAAGGGCAGTCTTGCAGTTAAGCCTGGCAAACTCGAAAATAACTTTGACAACTGTAGAAGGGTCACATCAGTATTTACACCGTCAAATCACGATATTACAAATTATTAACATTTAAAAACATAAAATAAAATATTTAATTGATATTTAATACAAATATTAAAAAAATAATTTAATTTTTTTATCTTCTTTTATTACACACAGCACTTTCACGGTTTTTAAGTAATATTTTAATAGTTTTTTTAATTTAATTTGAGGGTAAAACCGTCAGATCACAAAATGAATTAATGTTTTCAAATATTTAGATATTAAAATATCTCTTAATATTTTATTTCAAGTTTTACGCTTTACACGACAAAGTTTCGTTTTTTTTTTTTTTTTAATATTTTGTTCTGTTAAGACAATAATACACTTTCTAAAAATTGTTTCTTCTTTCTGTTAAATAGTTATAAACATATAAAAATGTATATTTTGTTCGTTTACTTTATTTAATCAAGTGATTACTTCCAATTCGTTCAATATAATTTTCTTGACAAAATAAGATGCTGATGTGACCCTTCTAGAGTTGTCGACCTTACTTTCGAGTTGCCGGGCTTAACTTCAAGACTGTCGCTAAAAGAGTATGTCAGCCATTACACTAGTGAAAACAGATAAGTATGTCCCATGTATTCGCAATCTTCAAAGTATTTACATATAGAGAACATGCCGTTTCCCCCAAAAGTAATTTGGTGCTTGTAAAAATTACTTTTAAAAAACAAAAACAAAAACAGCACTTCTGCATTATGCGGACGGCTATAACTGTTAAGGGGCGATAACTCCAATTTCTTCTTGGCCAAATACCACGGCAAATAGGTTTTTCGAACACAAAAATATTTGAAAATTTAAACATTGTATAAAAATGTATCAATTGTAGAAACATTGAAAAGCTTGCGTAAGAAAATATAATTTATAATAAAATTTTTGAACTAAAGCAAGATTGGATTTTTATTTTGAACAATTGAAACTAAACAATTTCCAAAACTAAGAGTTATCGTCCCCTTGTTCTTTGACCGCTAAACGCTACCTGGTGACAGTTTTAGTGGAGAAAAAAAAAACTGCCGCCGTCCGTATAATGCAGAAGTGCCGAAATAACTTTCTACTGGATGAATTTTAATTTTTGGATATATTATTTGCGGCATGACAAGTTGGTGCTAGTGCACTTACTGATCCGCGCTATTTTTTAAATCGTATTTTCAAGTTTAAAGCTTTTTTTATTATTAAATTGTTATGTTAAAGTATAGAATAGTTACAAAACACTCTTCCCTCCCCATGTTAAGAATGGCTTTTTAAATAACGTTATTATTTCAGCACGGATCAATAAGTGCACTAGTACCGACAAGTAATACAGTTTTTCTTAAAACGACATTTAAAAAAAAATCGATCTCTCGACTATATCTTAACAAGCACTCCCCTTTTCCGTAAAAAAATACTTTCAACTATAAATAACTTTCTACGGCCGACGTACACGAGTGCTACAACCCTACTAGCGAAATACACATCGGCTCCGATGTTGAACGTGGTTCAATTGAGGGAGACATTATTTTTACAAGGAAAGAATTTTTGCGTGTGTGACCTAGCTTATTTTGGCTTGAAATTTGCGAATGATTTATGATTTTAGTTTTTTTTTTTTTTTTGCAAATATCCACATACGCTACAACAGAACACCGACCACTCTAATTTTTTTTAATTTTTTTTTTAATTGAGGTCGCTGATAACGAATCAGAGTCGAATTGGGGCAAATTTACCGTTTGCATGGTATTAACCCCTGAACCCACGAACTACTTTCCACCATTTTGCAGCTTCCGTTTACGCGCTGCCTGCAGCATAAACGACGACTTGCTTCACCTAGCAAACTGCCTTCTCACATGGCGTACCAATCAAAAAATTACGGACTGACGTTTTTTTTTTTTTGTCTCACGTAGTTTTTAATGCGGTTTACAAAAACATAAGCAAACATTTTTACGTTTTTTCGTTCTTTTTTTTGCGGGAGGGTGATTCAATTATAGAACTTATGTGGCTTAATAGGTGCTTCCGCAGTTTAGTTAACTGTTTTCCCGTAAGTAATGCACCGACATTTACTAATTAGAACAACATTTAACATTTTTCGAAGATTTTACTGTTTACATTGGGGGCGCAAGCGAGGGGGGGGGGGATGAAATTATTCCCCCCCCCCTCTGCCCAACTTTGAGTGCTTTCCTTTTCAGAAAATTTTAACTTTTCCACCCAAGAAGTCCTATAATGTACTTTTGAAAATTAGAAAATTCTATGTTCTGGGGGCCGGGGGGGGGGATTTAGGCACTTATGTTACCGTTACTTTATTTTTTAATGGTTTAAGTGCCCCCCCCCCCCAATGTTAAAAAAAAAATACCTGTTCTTATTAGATTGTTAGGTGAAAGTACAGAATGGGTACACAACACCACCCTCCCGTCTCATGTTTAAGCTATTTTTTTTTTTGGGGGGGGGGACGAAGTTTATGTAATCTTGAAACATTTTTAGCGCATGTTCATGAAAAATATGATAATTAAAAAAAAATACAAAAAAATTTGTTTTGAAGAATTGTAATCTTTATTTTTGAATAAAAAATTAAAACAAAAACAGTAGTGTTCTAGTCGAGTAGTTTTTTTTATTCAAGAAAATGAAAGTACTCAGAGCCGTGCTGAAATAATGACATTTAGAAAGCCATTCTTAATATGGGGACAGGATGGTGTTGTGTACACCTACACCTCTGTACTTTCACCTGATAAAAACAGGTACCGTAAAACTTCAATTAAAACTTGAAAGTACTATTGAAAAAAATAAGATCAATAATTGCACTAGCACCAAATAACATTTCACCGTTTCAATCCACGACATTCCCATGAGAGGTAGGTACGTACATACTAAAGCTTTGTTTATCGCCACAAGTGCTAATTTTGACTTTCAAGTTTTTCCTTTAAAAAAGGATTCAAAACATTGAGGGAGACACTTAAACCATTAAAAAAAAAAAAATTTTTAATAAAAATAACGGTAACAAGTGCATAAGCATCAAATTTGTTCTGTTTTTGTTTGTTAAATCCGGGGAAAAAATAAAATAAAAATATATAATTCTTTTTTTTTCCGCAGGTATTGTAAAACTAATTAAACTTAAAAATATTCAATTTTCCTGTTAATTAAATTAACTCAAAAAAAAAAAAAAAAAAAAAAAAAAAAAAAAAAAAAAACTTTCCTTTTTATAATAATGATGTCTCCCTCAATCGAACAACGTTCAACATCAGAGCCGATGCGTATTTCGCTAGTAGGGTAGCAGTTAGCACTGTAGCACTCGTGTACGTCGGCCCTTTCTACTCGACGAATGTTCGTAATTTGATATATTTTCGACACGGTAATTAAATACGTAATTTTTTTTTTTTTTTTTTTTTGCTTAAAACGATGAAAACAAATCGAGCTGTCGAAATAAGCATCAAAAGGGATTATCAATTTTTCTGTTCGTTTGCTTATTAAAAATAAAAATACAGTTTGAAGAAAAAAATTAATTTCATTTTGTAACAGCTACGAGCAAAAACCTGTGTAAACACCAGGTAACGAAACTTGAAAAATAACCCCTACTCTTTACCGGGGGGGGTCTACCGAGTCAATATGGGCAGCCATAGAGACTAATCTAAGCACATTTTTCTTAAAAGTACACGAAACGAATCATTTGCTTTTTATTTCAGGAGTAGTAAAGAATAGTAGTAAACACAGACGGAAAATTCACCAACAATCTGTGGCTGTTATTATTCAATAAATATAATTAAACTCTTAACCTACACTTACCAGGCGTTAATCAAAGTGAAAGCCGGGGGGGGGGATAAATGTTAAGATGAAATAGAGATAATGTAACCAACTAATTACAGAATTTGTAAAAAAAAAAAAAAAAAAAAAAAAAAAAAAAAAAAAAAATTGGATTTGTTAATATTTGGTTCTTGTTTGCGTCATTTAACAAAAAGATGTTGGTGCTTTAAATCTCATGGCTACCAATATATTGATCCGGTAACGAGTTACAACAACAGAAAACAATCACAAAGTTAAAGTCAAGTTCCCGAAACGGAAATAGAACAACAAATATATAAATATATATAAGTACTACTTACGCGGAATACGGACCGGACCGTGCTATTTTTATATATAGGATTTTCACGTTAGATTTAATTTTTACGACGTCTTTTGTTTATTAAACTGTTAGGTGAAAGTACAAAACAGTTACAAAACTCCTCTCCATATTAAGAATGGGTTTCTAAAGAACGTTATTTCAGCACGGTTTGTATTCTGTATTGTTTTTGCCAATCATGGACATTTGTTTTTTTGTTTTTTTTGGTACTCATGCACTGCAGACATGCATCTGTGCTGAAATAACGTTATTTAAAAAGCCATTCTTAACATGGGAAGGGTGTTTTGTACCTACTCTATACTTTAACCTTACTATTAAAAAAAAAATAAAAAAAATTGGAAATACGATTTAAAAAATAGCGCGTATCAGTAAATGCATTTAGCACTTTTTTTTTTAATGGTTTTAATTTTTTTAACTAATAAATAAAATATACGCATGACTGAAATAAATAAACACTAGAATATATAATGCGAAAAATCTAATTATATCAGTTTAAAAATAAAGTCATTACGTGTTTTTTGCTTTCCCCATTTCAGGAACCCGAGTTTAATTTTGTGTGATTTTCTTTCGGCTGCTGTGACTGTTCGCTAGATTTCATAGAGTCAATATCGACAGCCGTGGAGTCTGATTTATACGAGCAGCAAATTCATATAAGAAATAAACTATTTAAGTATTTATTATAAAATTAAAAAAATAATGAATAAAACAATCGCATTTACGATTAAAAAAAAAAATTTTTTTAAATCGTAAAAGTTCATTTTTCGCTAATCTTTCCAATCATCAGGTGGCAATACCAACATTCAAAAAGACGTATTAAATTATAAAGCTATCAATATTCTAGTCAAAATTAGTTTATTAAAGTATTTTTTTTTAATAATGATCAATCTAAAATTCCACAAAACGTTTTTGTTTTTTTTTGTTTTTTCCAAAAAACACAACCTTACGCGACCGCTTTTTAAAATAAAAGACCATTTCTTTTTTTCTTAAATATATTCCCCTGTTACACGTCAACACAAATATAATCTTACTTGAGATGTTCTAAAGAGTGTGGATTTTTGGGCCTCCAGAGCGCTCCGGGTAACCAGTTCTTCGACCGGGAAAACATCCTGTGTGGGTCTGAATCTTTGTCAGAATAAAACCAGGCATCTTTCTCCTCCTCGGCCGCACTTTGGACACGAGCAGACATCGTCGATATTGTTAGCCATTATTGTTTGTCATGTGGGCTGATGCTATTCAAGCTGATTTCTCATTGGACGAGAGCAGCATCTAATTACATATGCAAAGTGCACTCTGACCTCTCGACCCGTTAACCTTGGAAACGTTGTTACGCTCGATCTTATTGGTTAATAGCTCTAATGATCTAACAAGTTTTTAACTTCAAATATATTTTTTTCCCCTAAAAATCTATAAAAGTGCTTAATAATAGAACATCATCACGTTTTCTTCTCTTTCTGAAGAATAGAATCTATTTACAAGAATAGTCACTTTTTTGTTAAGTTAACTGATTGATCTTCTCTGTGGTTAATCTCATTATCTGCACTCTTCCACCATTCCTTCTAGACATACTAGTTCAGCACCCGATTGGTTTATACTTATGTATATATTTACTAGGTAATTACATATCTAAGATTAGAAATCCTGTCATTCAGGTCGTTTTGAAGAGGGTGGATCGTCAGTTGTATGATGAAGAATGTTATGAGAGGATTGAAAACGATAAATGGATTGAATGAATAAAGTTTAATTATTGATTGAGGACGATTTATGACAAATATTTAGTGATATTAGATGTGAAGATGATTATGTTGTAGTTTGCAGGGATGTAGTCACGTGATAATGTCTTAATCAGATGAGAAGCCTTTGGAAAGAAACTCTGTTCATGGAAATTTTGCCAGACATGATACACACTATGATGAGGAAAAGGGAAAGTTTTTTCCGTTGTGGTAGGAAGAAGAGTTCTTGCTGTGAATGTCTTACTGGAAGGAACTAAAGATTGGAGCTCAATCGAGCACCTTCCATGAAAATAACAATAGAATAAAGTGTATTAAAAAAATGCAAAACACAAAAGAACTGTTGGATTGAGACGATCACTGACATGCACCCAATAGCAACGCCACTACGGACTCCAGGAATGACGCCTATACGAACTCAAATAGTAACGTCAATATGAACACAAACTATAATGTCAACATGGACTTGATCATTAACACCAATATGAACATGAATGATAATTTTAACACGAACTCGACCGGTAACACCAATACAAAAACAAACGATAACGTTGACACAAGACTGAAATAGTAACATCATTACGAATTTGCGCGAGCCTTTTCTAGTCTCACACAAAAACATGCATTCACATCTCAAGCTATATTACTTGTCATATACATACGTGCACACAAACATACGCACCCACGTCCACACACGCACATATATTTACGTTCGCGTACATACACTCACATTCACGTGTATACACACACGCTAACATACGCACATGTACACACACATGGACAACGTCATTTCCCCTTTCAAAGGAAATCCACACATGCGCAAAAGAATACCGGAAACAAGTATAAAAGCAAGAGGCAAGCTGTTTCCAACCCTTTTCGACTTAGCTCTCGAGTTGAGCGATTGTCGGACTATTCGCTCCCCTTTCGGGGCGCCCGCGTGCGTCGCGCCCCCTGCGACTATGTATGGGGCACAAGCTAACAAACAGTACGTACACTTTATACGCTTTCTATCTCCGTAACCTGGATTGACATTCTCACTCTTTCTCTCTCTATATATACAACTTGTCCCTGAGAATACCTTCGCGTAGCTGACTGCTAACTGATGTCAACCCTCTATCCTTTGTCTTTGTCTACACACTAGACTATCATTCTCATTTCTACTATATTACTCACTTCTTTTCCCACGTACGAACAAACGATAGTGAGATGAACACACATTTCCTTTTCTTTCTACACCACCAGTCCCGCAACAAACGATGGTTACACCCGCGCGGACATGAACACGTGTTACATCTAAAACATTCATTCTTTCAACAGTAAATAAACGACACGTTTATCTTATCCATCAATTGAGTTTTTGTTTCCTTCAATTCCATTCGTTTCATTATTTTTCTTTTGTAACAGGATTAGGATTTATATATCCTAGTCCTCTCCAAATTGAAACGATAATATTGACACGGATTACAAGTGACCTACAAAGGCCCTGACGAATAACTCAAATGTCATCCTTATATCACTGGGCACTGGGCAAGTGCATTCTTGTACTCGAAGGGATGTCCAGTGAGAGCATGTATACACCATTCTTGGACACTTCCACATATGCCCATCATACTCCTCCCTCATCTCAACATCACACAAAATAGTAACGTGGGGAAGGTCGTTTCTGTCTGATACTTTGTTGTAGGGAGCTACTATCAGGGACATAAGTATCAGGGGTACTGTGTAGGAAGTTGGGCAGCAAGATGTCGGTTCACGTTACACTTGAACTTCTGCATGTCAGTACAGTCGGGGAAGCAGGGACCCGGAAGGGAATTCCAAAGTCTAGTTGTTCTGGGGAAGAAACTACTGGAGTAAAAGGCTCTCTTGCATCTAGGGATCTCTACTGTGAAGGGGTGGGATTTAGCTGCTTGTCGGGCTTGTCGGGGATATTTACGTAGAGGGGGCACAAGTGCTTGCAGTTCATCAGACCATTCACCATTAAAGTACTTGTAGAACAGGCAGAGGGATGCAACATTTCGTCGATGGGACAGAGGCACAAATGATGCGTCTATACTCTTAATGTGCATCTTATAGGTGTAGGTTGTATTGGCTAGGGCAGGCGAAGCTGTTTTATCTTTTGGTATAATATTGCCATTCGCAAAACAATATTTCCAATTGCTTCATGATTTGGAGAGACATGGACTTCCACATGGAAAAATGGCTGGGGCCACAGTCTATTAACATGTTAATGTTATTGCAAAAAATAGATTTGAAAATCGCATATTGCCAAATACCAATAGGCAATAACTTCAATGAAGTAACAACTATAAAGACATCAATAGGTTTACTTTTTTTTTTTTTAATTTTCTTATTAGTTTATTCAAGCTGGAGGTGAGGCATCCTACCGGATGCCAAACATTCACACACTATCTGATATATTCCAACCGAGAGATCTTTTTAAGATTCTACCCATCTTTTTAAATACAATTGCTTGAATTTCTTTTGTGCTTGGTCCAGGTAGTTTTAAAATGGAAAGAGATATGTGGAAGAAAAACAGCAAGCACCATATTTCAGAAGGCTATTGAACAAGTATTAGGAGAAGATGCAAAAAATATGATCTATTACCAAGATGAGATATGCATAAGAGCTACTAATGAAAATGAATAAAAAAAAAAAATCATAATCTTGAATAAATTAGAAAATGCTGGAATAACGACAAATTAACTGAAATGCATAAACAATAAATATGATCTTTAAAATATAATCTTAAGTCATCGTAATCGTAAAATATAATCTCTAGTTTATTCACTTTCAAAAACGTTACATCATCAGACCAAGCATTATTAGGAAAAATATTAAAAATATCTGTACCTACAAATAAAAAAGAATCAATTTTGGGATCAGTAAATTTCCGTAGGCGATATTTACCAAAACATACAGACCTAACCCTAACCCTAAACATTTATAAAAAAAAAAAAAAATGTTAAATTCATCTGGTCAGAGGAACAAAAAGCTTTTGATAGATTAAAATTAATTATAGCAAAGAAACTAATAGTGAACATTTTTTCCTCCCCAAAGAAGGGATCACATTAACTACAGATTCAAGCAAATATTTAATATCTAAAATATTATCACAAGAAGGACGTCTGATAATCTATATATTAATACCATAGTACCTTTAACGTAAGTGTTTCCCTGCTTCCAGATTATAAATTATTTGATCGGGAGATACTATTTATTAAAAAGGAGGATAAAAGGGATAACATACTATGAACATTAAATCAGTATATAGATACACTAATTTAATGTTCATAGTACGTTATCACCTTCTATCCTCCTTTTTAATAAATAGGATCTCCTGATCACTGAAGATGCAATGTAAAAATAAAATAAAATAAATAAATAAATAAATGATGTTGCTTTTGGGCCATACGTGAAACTAAAATATACCTTATTGGTTTTCTGACTAGGATCTAAGACTAGTATATGTTCTGTCTAAAGATAGTATAATGATATTAGGGTGGGGTACGTTTGTGCCGGGGCTCCATACAATGGAAATATGTTGCAGACTCCTATAAGGATATTGGAGATAAGCCATAATAACCAGATATATTCTGACATTACATTCACCAAATTACTTAGATGAATACTTTTACAGTTTTAACAAAAGGGCTACAATAATATTGTGGGTCTCCATTCACACTGAATGTCCACAGAATGCCCAGCAGCACCATATTACATATAAAGATGCTACTGTAGAATTTCCACAGCTCCTGCTAGTATATTTATTAGGAAGATTGTTGAACACTGAATTTAATTATTCAAATGGAAATGTTAGCTATTATGTTGACAATGATTAGAGTTTGACAATTTTCAATTGGAAAAAAAAAATTATTTTGAGAAATGATCATATGCCATTCGAATTTATATTCAATCCTAGAAAAGATGTTCCTAAAATCACAACATCATCAGCAGCAGTAGGATGGACAATGAGATTGGTGGCATTTCACTTTGAATATGTCAAAGGAAATTCTATTCTACACGTAGATGCATTATAAAGGTTGTCCCCTCTCTTTATTTATGCCTAAACCTAATTTTAGATTCCAAGAACAAAGTTTCTTTCTTAGAACTGCACACCTGTGGAACTCTCTTCCTTTTGCCTGCTTTCCAGCTGGCTATAATATGGTCGTCTTCAAGTCTAACGTAAACAAGTTCTTGATGACCCATTCCCCTTAAGTAATCCAATTTACCAAATTTACACTACTAACAATTATTATGTCATTGTCCCATTAACCACTGTACGCTTATTAACCCCTATCCTCGAGTGGCCTCCGAGCCTTGATAAGTGGTGACTCTTTTATGAAAAAAAAAAAAAAAGATTTCACAAGGAGTCAAACGATGAAACAGAATAAAAATTTGAAAATGCATTTTTACATTGAATAGAGATAAATGTTTTGTCTTTAAATAGAATCACTGCGGAAACGCAAGAAGATCCAATGCTTAATAGGATAAGATGTAGAATAAGGGGAGAAAAAAACGTATGGAAAATTGTTCCAAGCTAGAAAAACTCTAAGAAGTAAGACACGAATTAACAATAGAAAATTAATTTCTAAAGAATGTACGTGATGATATACGCTGTGGAATAGTAACTGCACAAAAAGAAAAAAAGGATTAAAATCTGAAACATAATGGTATAAGATATTCACAAGTTGCTGATGAATGTATAAAAAAAGATTCAAGAAATGTAGCAAATGAACAAAATTTTATGCAGACTATGAGATGCCATTAACAAGTTTCCAGACTTTTTTCGTATGAGCACTTTTATTGATAGTACACACAAGACTCTAGTGGAATAGTGGGTGCACAAAAAAGAGTTAAAATTAAATATGAAACTCTAGTCTCCTTTGAAGTAATCTCCTCCGGCTGCAATGCACTTGTTATACCATTCCAACAACTCCTGTGAGGCCTCATGGAAGTCCTCTTTTGTGAGCGTGTCAATGACCCTCGTCACAGCCTCTTTCATCCCTTCAATTGTCTCATAACGACAGCCTCTACGGTTTTCCTTGAGCTTAGGGAATAACCAAAAGTCACAGGGAACAAAGTCTGGACTATAGGGAGGGTGAGGAACGATCTTGATGGTCATCTAGGTCAAATAGTCTGCAACAAGGATGGTGCACCCTTGGAACAAACTTCATGCAAATCTTCCCCATCTTCAGTTCCTCACAAATAATTGTGTGTACAGTTCCCACACTGACATCAAACTGTGCACTTATTGTCTCTATAGACACACGATGGTCATTATCCATGAAATTCTTTATTTGACCAATCAACTCTGGTGTTCTTACTTCCTTACTCCTCCCACACCTCTCATCATCTACCACAGGATCCCTGTTTTCTTTAAATCTCTTATGCCACTCCAAAACTATTTTTTGATTCATGCGAGATGGTCCAAAAACAGTCTGAAGCATTCCATACGTTTTTGTAACAATTTTCTCCAAGTTTAAAATAGGATTTTATTGCATAGAATTCTTCTAAAGTGTCCTTACATCCAGATTGCCTTTTTAAAATTCACCAGCTCTGACAATCAGGCTTTACTAGGGCGTACTCCAATTCCTGCTGTAGCTGTTCATTTAAACATGTCATCATAAAAATTGGTCAGTCATCTCATAAGATGTGTAGCAATAACATTTTTTTTTTTTTTACATGGGGGTCACCACTTATCAAGGCCCGAAGGCCACTCAGGGATAAGGGTTATTGCGTGTACAGTAATCAATATGATAGTATTGTAGTAATCATTAGTATTGGGGGTTTTGATAGAGTGTCTTACTTAAGGGGGCGGTTTGTCAGGAGTTTGTTTATGTTGGACTTGAAGACATCCAAGTTGTAGTCAGGTGGGAAACAGGCAAGCGGCAGAGAGTTCCACTGGCGTGCAGTTCTAAGAAAAAAGCTTTTCTCATGGAATCTACGTTTGGATTTAGGCACAGATAAAGAGTGGGGAAAATTATTGACAGTAGTTTCAGCCAGACGGGTGTCTCTTGTGAAAGATTAATGAGGGGGGATGAGGGATTGGAGTTCAGACGAGCACCTGCCATGGAAATAGCGATAAAACAAAGACAGGCTTGCAACGTCTCTTCTGTGGGAGAGAGGTTGCAGGGAAGAGAAAAGAGCATCCCCCACTAAACCACGAAGTCTATTTTGTACTCTGTCAAGGCAGGATAGACTATTTTTAGCAGCTTCTGCCCAGATGTGGCAGCAGTACTCCATCCTTGGACGTACTTGGCTTTTATAAAGATAGAGAATTGCATCAGTAGTGAGATATCTTCTGGAGCGGTAGAAGGATCCCATCATTTTCCCAGCGTCCCTGGCAACAGATTTGATGTACATGTTCTATACTGAATTTTCAAGAGTCTACGACTATTGTAAATGCCTGTACAAAATACCGTCTGGAAGCTTATTTAAGGCACCTCGTATTTTATATTGATGGTCCTTAGAATTGGAGCAATGGAGTTGTGTGCATATGAATTATGCATACATTACTGGAGTAGGACTTTTTTTTCATACAGGTTAGTCACTAGAAAAATATGAAATTTGAACTAGAACTATTCATATTAAGAGCGAAAGTATGCTTGGATGGAAATGGAAAAAGTGTTAAGTTTATGACTATGCAAGTCTAAATATGTCTGTGTTAGCCAACCGAACCACATACATAACAACTACACAAGTAATTACATGTGGATACAAAATAAAATAGTTCTCAATCACCTAGCTGATATAAGATCTTCAGTCATAGGATTTTGTTTTTATTATTCAAGAACAGATTTTGTTGTGGATACGATATTATGGAAAGAAAGAATAACAAAGATTATTTATTAAAAAAAATACATTCAAAAGTAATTAACTTTATTTAACAACTTGTTAGGTGGTGGTGGTTTTATTTTACGGCATATCAACTCTTTTCAGGTTATTCAATGCCGAATCCAGTTATTTTGGAAATAGTATGCATCCAGTTATTTTGTAGACGGTTTTTATTCTTCAAACTCTTTGTATCTTCAATCGCTAGTTTGTAGTGTTTGGTTACAGTGTTTTATAGTGGATTTTATCATTTTTGTTCCCTACCCTGCATGAGTTTTGCAATGGGAAAGGAGAAAGGGTTACAGTATTAATGTTTGGGACATTTTAAGTTATGAAACCAGTCAGGTAGTGGAGGGGGGGGAGATAGAAAGAGAAAGGGGAAATGAGAAGGAGGAAAAGGGGGAAAAGGTGGCTTGCTGTTTTTGTTTTTGCAGAACATAATTAAATTTTGCAAAAGGAAGTAGAAAAACAAAAAGCATCAACGTCAGGTGTATTTCGTTTCAGGAAGTCGATATCTTCAGACAGCCTAATCTGGTAGCACCAGAACAACTTGTTAAGACAATGAGATTAAAAAAGTTTGGGAAGAATGTCCAAAGAATAGATGTTCAAAAAGTCTTTATTTTTCCTTCTTTCTTTTGTCTATCCTTATCACTGTAGAGGAAGAACTTTTTAAAGTAGAATTAATCTTGGTGACATTTAATTTGAGCCATAACACAGTTTAAACTCCTATATTACTTTTCTCTGTGTAACCGTTGACCTTTAGTTAGCACTTATATCTGTTGCGCCACGCTACACTCTGTAAATAAAATAAAGTGTTTCATTCAAAATTCTGTACGGATTTTCAAGTTTAATGAGACGCGCCTAACGAAGTTGGGAGGTTACACGGTCTCCATCAATTCACTGTTTTTATACCTCATGGTAATACAATTACCTATTCCAGTAACTTCTTCAGAGCTCTATGGACAAATTTATCTTTACTTGACCTTTGACAACTAAATATTTTCGTTTACTAGCCAAATAAAAAAGTCACAAGCCAAACCCACGTGATTTTTAGAATATGACATCTTCGTTCTGTGACGAGTACGTACATCATAAAGATTTTTCTGTATATTTTAAAATAAGTGTAATTCTAAATATACAACAAATTTTATGTTGATACTTGAAGGTATAAACATTCTAAACGTTTCTGGGTGAAAGAGTTATTATTTACACACAGATTCACACAAATATATCTATAAACATATTAACACATACATTTTAACACACACTTGCCTAGATTAGATCATATAAGATACTAGCAGGCCGCCCAGTGTTGCCCGGTCGTAAAATATGCATAAATATTATATTTTGATTAATGCAGTATTCATATTTATTATAAGCATAAATACCGTAGGTATTAAACGTAACGTTTAACGTTTAATTCCTTTAGTAAAAAAAAAAAAATAAAATAAAGTAAAAAAAATTAGAACGAAACTGAGACATATGCATATGAGTATTATGTTGTTTTTTTCTAAACCGTTCACTTCTTGTTAGTAAGGAAAAAAAATACTTTTACTGAGATCGAAATCAAAACCTAAAGACAGTGAGTCAAGTACGATAACCATTAGGCCAGCTTGACCGGTTCTTTAAAAAGTGTTTTCAAACTTACTTATTCTTAACATAAGTAATCTGTCATGTGAATGATTCACATACGTGCATTTGTAAAACAGCTTACAAACAGATAAAAATCCAGTGACCGCCCCCTCCACATAATAATTTTTCCATTTTGACTCCTTAGCAGCCCTTTCATATGGATGAAAACCGATTAAAAAGTTTTTCACATGTCTGAATACCCTATATACCAAATTTCAAGTCTGTAGATAAAAAATTTGTGGAGTATATAGGTTGAGAATTGTCCACACACACACACCAACATTATCACTAGAATAGATATATAGATTACACTATTAAAACTATTATTATTAGATCATATCAGATATTCTTCATCTTCTCATCTCCGTCGTCTTTCAGGACGCTTCACCACTGAATCTACACGACTTTTCCAGTTCTCTTGATCTCGCATAACAGTTTGCAGGTCCTGAACACTCTCCAATCCTGTGTCCTGTAGCAGGTTGTCAATGTAAGTCATTCTTCTACCACGGTTTGGGTGTCCATCTGTTGGTATCTAGAGAACTAACTTGCTGGCTTCCTCTTCGTTGTGTCTCATGCAGTGACCGGATACTCTCATCCTTCTTTGCTGTACTTCCAGTGATACTGGTGGTAGGTCACCATAAAGCTGTTGGTTTTTTGTGTGGCTCCTATTTAATATTTTTAATAGTACAATATCTTGTTTGTAGCAAATGAGATATTATACTATCAAAAATATTAAAATATTGTAATCTTCAAAATTTAGACAGTATTTGGCTTCTTCACTTTTTGCTTTACTTTAGTACATTATAAGAAAAGTACAACAAATTTAAGTTATATTTCTATTACAACTTGTAAATCCCTATTACAACTTGTAAATTTATTATTTGCTGTTAACTGATTCTTTTAATATTATTTAATCGCTTTTAATAATAAACTTGGATTCATATACATCTATTTTCCACATTTTCTTCATTAATTTATATTTTAAAATGAAACGATCAAATAGGAAGTTATTAATTAAGACATTTCTAATAATCATGCGAGACGTTTTGAGCCTGTCTCTGATTTTATTTTCATAGCAAGTGCTCGTCTGAGCTCCAATCTATGGTCTCCCCTCGCCAAACTTTCACGGAAAACACTCATCTAGCTGAAATCTGTGGCAAAAATTGTGGGAACGCAGGCTTACCTCTTAAACGGCCTCAGTGTGCGTTTTGCCGACGCAGTGTCATGATGCTGAAAAGGGTCCAAGATGGCGTCTGCGGCCTTATATAACAATACAGTCTCGCAAAATCTCGTGTGCTCTTGCACACGTATGCAAATTTGGAGGACTGCCTTTTATAAATACAAGCCACTGGAGCAGATGGGACAGACGTGAAAACGAGCCTACAGAAAGTACTGACGGACGACGCTGCTACAGTGAGCTGAGGTTTTGTGTTGTTTTGTCTTTGCAGCAACAAAACCACTATCAATAATTTCCCTTACTCTTTATCTGTGCCCAAACCTAAATGTAGATTCCACAAACAAAGCTTCTTTCTTAGAACTGCACGCATGTGGAATTCTCTTCCATTTGCCTGCTTTTCTGCAGACTACAATTTGGTCATCTTCAAGTCCAACATAAACAAATTCTTGATGAACTGTCCTCTTAAGTAACCGAATTTACCAAATTTCCAATACTAACGATTACTATGATATTATCCCATTGACTACTGTACATTCATTAGCCCTTATGTTCGAGTGGCCTCCAGGCCTTGATAAGTGGTGATTCCTACGTGTAAAAAAAAGTATGCATAAATGCTTCTGGAATATACTTGGAAAAAAAACAAGCAGGATCTTAAATGAAAGGCTGGAGAATGATCAGAGTTGTGTAAAATAAATGCGGGAGTACCTCAGGGGGTCTATCCTTGGACCTCTATTATTCCTGATATTCATAAATGACCTCCCTGATAAAATTGTTTCGGAGATGGGTCTATTTGCCGATGACACCACTCTCTATAACAGATATGAGGGGAAAACAAATGAACACATATCCAAGGAAATGGCAGAAACACTAGAGGATGACCTCCAATCTGTAGTGAAATGGGGACAAAAATGGATGGTCACATTCAATGCTGCTAAGACTAAGCTTGTTTCCTTCAATAACTACAAGAAACCTTCTCTACCACCAATAGCAATGGCCAAGAACACATTGCCTGAAAGTACTTCTTTTAAACTCCTCGGCCTAACGTTTACAGGGAATATGAACTGGAATAGATACATTGAGAGCATTGCCAAGGCTGCTGCAAGGAAGGTTGGCTCCCTCTATCGTGCTAGAAAACTACTTACGCCTGACAGTATCCTATACCTCTATAAAGCAACCATTCGCCCATGGATGGAGTACTGTTGTCACATCTGGGCTGGTGCATCTGCTGCTTGTCTCTCGCTCCTGGACAGGGTTCAAAAGAGAGTTGCCAACCTGATAGGTCCTGAACTGTCATCTAGGCTTCAGCCTCTGTCCCATCGACGAGATGTTGCATCCCTCTGCCTGTTCTACAAATACTTTAATGGTGAAAGCTCTGACGAACTGCAAACACTTGTACCTCCCCGACGTAACTACCCCCGACAAACCCGACAAGCTACTAAGTCTCATCCCTTTACAGTAGAGATCCCTAGGTGCAAGAAAGTCTTTTACTCCAATAGTTTCTTCCCCAGAACTGCGGGTCATTGGAACTCCCTTCCAGGATTCTGCTTTCCCAACTGCACTGATATGCAGAAGTTCAAGTGTAATGTTAAACATCTTTCTACTCATCTCCCTTCATAATGACCCCGCTAATTAAGTCCCTGATAGTAGCCCCTGCTTCAAAGTGGCACTGTGCCTTGTTTGGGGTGAAAATTGAATAAAAAAAAAAAAAAAAAAAAAAAATCTTTCAAGGAATAATCAATTTGCTTTATACAAAAGGATCAGTCATCAATTTAATTTTTTTTTCTTTTGGCTTGAAATGACCTTTGTTCTCCAGTGATATAGACTTTGGTAACCAGCGCTGGATGGATTACTCTCTTGATTTTTTACAACATGAATATAACGGTAATTCATCAGACCAGAACCTTTCAACATCCAGGGCCTTTGTCAGAGTAACCTTCAAGTACCAAGTGGCCAACCAGGATTCAGAACAGCCAAATTTGGTGACGTCACCCATGGAACAATATTGGAGGAGTAAGAGGTACAGCTGAAAGAAACTATTGATTGAAGATTTTGTTCAATGAAAAGTCAATACGTAAATACTATGCTCACTGGACTGTTATCCCAATAATACTAAGTTATGAATGAATAATAAATTTTACTACACAAAATAAAAATTTTTTTTATTATTTCATGAAGTATTTCAAATCTCTGTTTCATGTTTTTAAACATGATAAACAGGCACATAAATAACAATCGTGAAATACATTTTTTAGATGCCTCAAAGAGATCTTCAGTGATGCATTGTCTTTATAGACAATTTCTTCAGACATTTTTTTTTCATGATACATCAACAGGCATCAGCTAAAGAGCCTAAATAATCATGTAGTCATGAAGGATACGAAAAAATTCAAAGTTACTTTTGAGTTCATCCTTTGGCCCAAATAAGTTAGAAAATGCAGTATGTTTGTTAGATTGTACACTATAATATTTTAATTTTATTTGTCAAATCGATTACGCCATCATGCTGTTTGTGTGTTTTGGTATTTATTGTTTGTTTTAGCTGACATTCGTTGACTCTTACACATGTAAACAAACCGATAGGGATAGGCGAGTTGTGCTACAAGAACTATGTTGTTGGTTCTGGACAACATCAGAAAATAAAGTAGTCGATTATTATTATGATTGTGTTTTGTAAGTCTAAATAGAATGTCACTTAGAAGAGATGAAATCTTTATAAACAATAACTTAGGCATGTTAACTTGATAGAATGGAATTTTATTCTGACAATTATGTTTTCAATTGGAAGAGGTAGTCCAGTCAATACAAACAATTTTTTTTTACCTTGAACAAATTTCAAGAAAGCATTTTTTTTTTTTTTGTAACATTACATGTCGGGAAAAACATACTAAAAGTTTACCAAAATATGATTACCACAAAGGATCCAAATATGACGTCAAAGAATATGGCCGCCAAAGCTATAAAATGTCAAAAGCGACTTTCAGTGTCTGTCATATTTTTGTATACAAGGCGACTCACCTTTCAGCATCTATCATATTTTTGTATATAAAAAAACGTTGTAGGTTCGAAGATAAATTTATACATTTATTTTTTATATTATTATATTATTTTATATTATAGTATTGCTTATACATTTATTTTTTATTTTATACATTTATTTTTTAACGATTGATTTTTATTTTTTATAGAGCTGATGAGAATGATAGAAATTCAACAAATTTTCCCCTTATGCTGCAATGAAGTAGAAGATGATGGAGAAAGAGTGGTGATTGCGAAGGGAGCTGAAAGGATCACCAAAGCAAGTATTAAGACAGAAGTTAGCACATCTTCAACTGACGAATATCTGAAGACTTTTTCACTTGAATGTCAGTTTGCCTTAGATTATCTCCCGCTGAGTTTGCATTGCTTGCTTGAAAACCTCTTCATCAGAAGGACATTCACAGGAGAGTTACAAACCTTAGACAATCAGTTGTTCAGATGACACAGTACGCAAGGATGTACCAGAAGTGGAACATAACGTTCTTGATGGAGGTTCTATTCTCCATTGACTCAAGTGATTAGAAGGAAAGTCATATTGTTCAATCGCTGGTGACTAAGCATCTTTCACAGTAAAGCACTATAGTAAGGCTACAATAGTATTTGATGGTTATATTTGAGGACCAAACACTAAGGACATTAACCATCAGAGATGCTGTCAAAATTGAACAAGTAATAATGTGAACATTGCTGAAGGAACAAAATTTGTCAGAAAAAAGGAGGATTTCCTTTTGAATGTGGAAAAGAGTCTCTTATCAATCTCATTTCACAACGTATGAAGGACAAAGGTTGCAACGTAACACAATCAAAGGGGGAGGCAGACATGGAGATTGTTAAGGCAGCAGTGACAATGTCATCCAACAAAAGTACTAATGTCATTGGCGAAGATACAGATCTATTAGTGTTGTTACTCCATCACGTGTCAACTAACGATGACAACAAGTTTTATTTCTATTCGGATAAAGGGAGTCCTGCAACAGTATATGACATTAAGGTTATGAAGAAGTTGCTTGGATACGATGTCTGCAGCAGTCTTTTGTTCCTGCGTGCATTCACAGGATGTGATACTACTTCCGCGTTTTTGAAATCGCGAAAAAAAATCTGCTCTACACAAAGTTTTGAAAGGAGACTGTCTTAAAAAGCTGTGCTAAGATGTTTTCCACGCCACAAAAATATAACTGAGATTGAAGACGCTGATTGTAAAGCGATGATAGCATTGTTCGGGGGCAAACCTGAAGACAATCTGTCTGTGATGAGGTATTCTAGTCTGCCAAAAGTTGGTTCAGCTTTGTTACATATGAATGACTACCACCAATCTCCTCTGCAACACAGTATCATGCGCTTCGGAGTTACCTCCAAGTGATGTTTTAGATGGACAATGGTAAGGCAATGGACACTACTGAATGGAGATGAGAATTGCAGAACGGCACTAGTTCCAGTGATGATGGATACTTCACCTGCACTAGAAACACTTCTGAAAATAATTCACTGCAACTGTTCTGGTAGTTGTAGCACACCTGAGTGCATTCGCAAAACACACAAACTAATCTGTTCATGGGTATGCAGACTATGTCAAGAAGGGCATTGTGACAATATGAATGAAGAAACAGTGTGATGACGAAAATAGTGACTATTGAACTGGTACGGTTAAAATACACTGTGTATTCTATAACCTTTAAAAATGTACATGTATGACGTCATTGATGACGTCATGACCTCGTCTGCCCATGTAGTTAGTATAAAACTTTGTATAAAAATTGTTATATCAAAATATATAGTATAAAAAAAAAAAACATGTAAACTCTTCTGTAAGCTCTGAAATATGGAAATATTGGTTATTTTTAGTGCAATGGCTGTCATCGTTTATGACGTCATAGTTCGGTCCTTTGTGGTCATCAGTTTATGCACTAATCCACAATTACATTTTTGTTGCAGACTATTTGACCAAGATGGGCATCAAGACAGTTTCACAGCCTCCCTATAGTCCAGATCTTACTCTCTGTGACTTGTTTATTCTTTAAGCTAAAGGAAAACCCTAAAGGTTATGACGAGGGTCATTGACACGTTCACACAAGAGGAGTTTTATGGGGCCTTCCAGAAGTTGTTAGAATGGTATAACAAGTGCATTGCAGTCGGAGGAGATTACTTTGAAGGGGACTAGCGTTTCATGTGTGTACTATCGATAAATGTGCTCATACGAAAAATTGTCTGGATACTTATTGAAGGAATCTCGTATATATTAGTTTATATAACATTTGTGAAGAAGTTTACCGAATAAAGTTGTCTGTCAACTAAGTGTCTGAAAGAGGATGATAATTATTATGTGTAAGGAAAATCGAATGCAGTAAAAGCTTGACTTGAAGTTTCATTGAATTAGAAACCACAATATGGCAATTAGGTAGGTCGAAACAGCTGTTAATTCATACTTAGGTTGTCAAGATGGTGGGTGGAAGTGTGGTTTCCTTCACCACATTCTCCTCTGGTGTGTTTTAATCAATCATAAGTGAAATAGTCGCCCCAATTTGCAAATTCGTTTGGAATGTCATGAGGTTTCCTGGTCCAAACTTAGGATATTTCAGGCTGTGCTGCCAAGAATTATTTTAGACCAACTCTTTTTTTGTTTTGTATTTGAAATACTACTACTACTACTACTACTACTACTACTAATGGTGCTATCAGATCAGGCTGTCTGAAGGTTCCGGCTTCCTGACCTAAAATGCACCAAACATTGATGTTTTTTGTTTTCTTTTCCCTTTGCAAAAACTCAATCATGTCTGCAAATCCAAAAAAAACTTACAATTTTCCTCTACAAAACAACCAAACCAAACCAAACACTGTGAATAAATATTTCAAGATATAAAGAAGTTGAAGCATAAAACCTTTTAGTACAGTGACTGAATTTGGCATTAAATAACCCAAAAAATAGGGGATGATATGCTGTAAAACAGCTAAACTACTACTACTACTACTACTACTACTACTACTACTAATAATAATAATAATAATAATACTATCACCACCACCATCATCATCATCATCACTGGTTAAATGTTCATTTGACATGCTGCATGTGTGGCATAGCTTTTTACAAATTAACCTATCTCTGGCCAAGTCTTTATTTATTCTTTTTTCTCTAGTTTATCCTTAGCACTTCCATGTTATCCTTGGCCTTCCTCTGCCAAATGACATTGCTACCTCAACTGTTTTACATATACCAATTTCAGAACTCATTTATTTTTTCAATATGACCATACCAACGAAGTCTACTGTTCTGCATACATTTCCCTGTACTGTACACAAACAAATCACCAATGTCCGCATTCGAACGTTCTTGCTTTTGTACGACTGATCTAACATTTTTATCAGTCATTTTAATCTTCTGGGATTTGTTCTTCAGATATATCCACAGGTAGTGTTTCATTGGTCCCTTTCTACGTTGATAGCTTCTGCCCTCAAACTGCTAGAATTTGGAATTTGCTCCCTGTTTTCTGTGTCTGACTGTACAAAAAGATGCAGAAATTTAAATGTAATGTGAACAGACATCATGCTGCTCAACTCCCTACACATTATCCTTGTAGGATTGTTCCAAATTAGTAACCTCTTACGTTCAAATTTTTTTTTTTTTTTTTTTTTTACATAGACGTCACCACTTATCAAGGCCGATAGGCCACTCAAGGATAAGGGTTAAAGAGTGTAGAGTAGTCAAAAGGACAATATAGTAATCGGTAGTAATGAAAGTTCGGTAAATTTGTTAACCTAAGTGGAACGGCTCATCAGAAACTTGTTCACGTTGGACTTGAAGACAACCATATTATAGAAAGCTGGAAAGCAGGAAAACGGAAGACAATTCCACAGGCGTGCAGTTCTAAGGAAGAAACTTTGATCATGGAATCTATGTTTAGGTTTAGGTACAGATAAAGAGTGGGGAAAATTATTGATAATGTTTTCAGCTAGTCTAGTGTTTCTTGTGAAAGTTTGGCGAGGGGGGACCATAGATTGAAGCTCAGTCGAACACTTTCCATGAAAATAACGATACAGCAGAGACAAACTCGCAACATCTCTTCTGTGAGATAGAGGTTGCAGCGAAGAGAAAAGGACATCTCCCACCAGGCCACAGTCTATTTTGAACCCTATCAAGGCAGGACAAGTCTTTTCTAGCAGCTCCTGCCCATATGTGGCAACAGTACTCCATCCTTGGACGTATCTGGCTCTTATATAGATAGAGAATTGCATCAGCAGTGAGATATCTACTGGATCGATAGAAGGATCCGACCATTTTTCCAGCGGCCTTGGCAACAGATTTGATGTACGTATTCCATTTAAGATCAGGAGTAAAGGTCAAGCCCAGAAGCCTGTCAAAACTTGAGGCCTCCCCAAGACGAGAGCCATTCATTTCAATTGATGCCAGATGGGGATCAGAACGTTGATGATGTAAAGATAGAAGCTTGGTTTTAGATGCATTAAAAGTAACCAGCCACTCCTTTCCCCATTGTACAACGTGATCAAGATCAGAGGAGAGAGAATCGGAGAGAACTTGGTCGTTTACTGTCTTAGATGTGCTACCATAGATGGTAGTGTCATCAGCAAAAATGTCTACGAATGATGTAAGGATGTGATTTGGAAGATCATTAATGTAGATCAGGAAAAGAGTTGGGCCCAGGATCGACCCCTGAGGGACTCCAGCATTTATACTGTGAGCTTCTGATTTTTGCCCATTAACTACTACTCTGATGAACCTATCAGAGAGAAATGATTTAATAATTGAGAAGACATTTCCAGCTATACCATAGCTGGAGATCTTTTGAAGTAAACCTTTATGCCATACCCTATCAAAGGCCTTTGATATGTCAAGAGCAATTGCCCTAGAAAGGTTGCCTCTGTCGAGAGATTCGCTAATCCTATGAGATATAACTGTAAGCACATCTGCTGTAGATCTAGCAGAACGGAAACCATATTGTGTGTCACTAAGAAGGTTATTTATGCTAAGATGGTTGATTACTTCTCTATTTAACACAGATTCCAGCAACTTACTCATGACGCACAGGAGACTTATTGGCCTGTATTGAGAGGGGGATGAACGATCACCTGAATTCTTAAATACAGGGCATACTGATGAGATTTTCCAGGGTGATGGGAAGCAATTCTCCTTAAGACAACGTTTAAACAGTTTTGTAAGTATGGGTGCTAGTTCTGGTTGAAGTTTTTTGAGTACTATAATTGGAATATCATCAGGGCCGGTTGCTTTACTGGAATCAAGGTTTTTGATTAGCTTGGCAACATCACATACAGATATTTGTATATCACATAGTGTATTTTCTGATACAGGAGGAAATATTGGGGGTTGGCAGCCTTGGTCGCAAAGGGTCGAATTAGCTGCAAAGTTCTTGGCAAAGAGTTTGGCTTTGTCTGATGCTGACGAGATTACCTCAGGTCCATTGATGATAGTTGGGATGGAGCACACACGTCTGTTCAAGATTCTGTTTGCTATTTGCCAAAACTGGTGGGAACCAAGCCGCTGCTCAGCTACTTTGGACTTGACGGACTGAGCATACAACTCTCTTGCGTTCTTTATTACTTTCTTACAATGGTTGCTGGCAGTCCTGAAAGCGGCTTTAGTTTCCATACATCTATTACGTTGGAAGCAGTGGAAAAAGTGATTTCTGTGCGCAATAGCAGCAGCACATTCTGGAGAAAACCATGGCTGGCTGTTAGGTTTTTGCTGGAACTTTTTCGAGGGTATGAAATTGTCTATACCTACAATTAACCATTCTGTCAGGTCTGATACTATAGAAGACACATCCTTTTTAAACATGGAACGCAGAGGAAGATCCGATATAAATGTACGGAAACTATCCCAGTCAGCCATAGTGTATCGATATACTGTACGATGGAGAGGTACGTCAGAGGACTTATTACATTTCATTTTTATCTTAATTGATACCACTGAGTGGTCAGAAGATCCAAGAGGCGACAGAACGGAAACTGAACATAGTTCAGGGCAAGTTGTGAGAAAGAGGTCTAGGAGACTTTCATACTGGCCGTCATTGTCGAGCACACGGGTGGGTTCGTGAACAATCTGAGTGAGGTCATATGCAATGGAGAAATCATGACAGAATCTCCCCTCATCATCGGTCTTGTTTGAGTGGGTCAACCATTCCACGTTGTGAACATGGAAGTCTCCACATACGTGAATGTTAGCTGAAGGATATGCTAATAGAACTTGGTCAATTTTCTCAGATAAATGATAATATGCTTTGTTTTGGGTGATTAAGAGTAAAAAATATATATAATAATAACCACCTGCTGATCCACACATTTGTTGACACAACAAAACAACTGTCCACCCGCCCCCTGGGCAGAAGTTCTGTTCTCAGTTATGTTGAAAGCTCTCCAAAGAAGGTATACTATCGTTTTCGTAATCTTATTGTAGTGTCTGTGTAAACTTTTATATTATAGGAATTATATGATATGGTTCAACTTACAGCTATATTCCACTCATTAATTCTTTTAATTTTCTAGCTGTAAAGGTGGTGCCCTGTTAAAATACTTTTGGCTATAATGAGGGTATGACTCCAATGGTTTCAACGATCGTTTCTATAACCACAGTTATAATAATTAACCAATCAGAAGCTTCAAAAGTTACTATAAAAAATGTTGAATTTTTGATTCAATCAGTTTGCGGTCGCCTCTGTCACAAAACGACTCAAGATCGAAACTGCATTTGATTCTTTGCTGCCATCTTTGTTACTAGGAATTACTTAACACTCAAGATCGGGACTACATTGATTCTTCGCCGATTTGATTTACTGCCGCCAACTTTGTTCAATATAATGTCTCAACGACTGGAACAATGAATATATATGCTGACACTTTAAGAAGTGAAAATAAGAGGTATTGTGTTGTCGTTTCTGCTGAAACATTTGTGTAGAAAAAACAAACAAACAGGAAGTAGAGTATTCGTCAATTACTGCTAATATATATTCTTATCATGCAATTCTCTTGAATAATCAAACGTTGCCCAATCGTTTGTTTCCAACCTTTTCATAGTGTTGCTTATCGTTCAACTGGACCTTAATAAGCAGTGACCTATTAGCAAAAAAAAAAAAAAAAAAAAAACCCTCATTTCTGGTTTTGGTTGGTAAATGTAAGATTGAAAAATTGATGAGAGCACTACTTGCTGCCTTACTTCAACGGAACCACAAATCATCACCATCATCATCATCATCATCATCATCAGTGGGCCTGCTGTTTTAACAGCATCGGCGACCACGGCTCCCCAAATTGTAGAGTCATGGTAATCTCAGGAAGACAAGTAAAGACGGTAGTTTCCTGTTGTTTTCCGTCTTGATTCAGGGGTGCATCTTCCCCAGTGAGTTAAGCGCGTCACTAGATACCAACCTGGAACTTTTTACAACTTGGTACAGTACATAGAGCACAGTACTAGTCAGACTCATTGTTGCTTAATTTTGATGATCTGGTAGGAGCCAGTGTGTCAACGTTCTCATTATCATCTTAATCATAGTTGTCACTGTCATCATCATCATTGTTGTCATCGTCACCATCATCATCATCATTGTTGTCATCGTCACCATCATCATCATCCTCATTATTATCATCACCATCATCATCATCGTCATCGTTCTCATTCTCATCGTGATCATCGTTGTCATTATCGTTGTTGTTGTCATCATCATCGTCATCATAGAACCAACAAAAAACAAAGGCTGCTTCATTATTCGTTCAGTCTCAAGAGACAATGGATACCCTCTATAAGAGTGGCTGTATATGTAATTGTGAAGTAGCGGTCGTACAATCTCTGACCCCATCTCTCCTAAACTTGGCACTGCTTGATCCCAGTAGCAAGAAGACCATGCCGACTGAAAGCAATATCGAGAGCCCATAAAGCACATAGTATTAACCTTAACTAAATGTCTTTTAAAGTTTCATCAAAAGCATTGAGATGAGAAAAACTGAAAAGGGCACCGCTTGCATCCAGATTTTGACGGAACTGCAAAGAAGGCCTACAAAAATAAAGAGCACTTAAAACTTAAAGTAAACGTTTTTATTTTTTTTTTTTTGAAGTTTCATTAAAATATTGAGATGAGAAATCTTGACTTAAAGAGAAGCAATCTTTCCCAACTGGCAGCAGACACAAATAGTAAAAACGATTTGTCTAGAACTTAAACAGGCATTCAACATAAAAGGCAATTTCTAACTTCTGTTTTAACAACATCAGGTGCAGCAAAATCTCAAATTTCTTCCTCTTTTTATTGAAATTAAAAAATGACTCAAAATCTCGACTTGCTGCCAGGAATATTTTCATGTCACGAATTATCTGCATAATTTGACATATCTCACTTCTTTTTTTTTTGTTTGTTTAAAAAAGAAACATTACAAGTCTAACGTTATCTATTACCAAATCATCTCGGTTTTTCTTTTTTGTTGAAAATAAAAAAAAAAAAAAAGAAATTGGTTTTGGATTTATCACAGTTTGAAATTGTTTGTCGAAGTTTGATTTTGTTGTTTCATGCAACCAGACTAACCAGCAGTCGAACAGCAAAGAAGGCACACAAAAATAAAGGGTGCTTAAAACTTTAAATAAATGTCTTTTAAAGTTTCATCAAAATATTGAGACAAGAAATCTCGACTTACTGTATTCCACAAATGGGATATTCTTGGAAAGAAACTTTATTCATCGAAACTACATGTATTTTTAAATTTTATTTTTATACTGAGAAGTTACCACTTATTGAGGTTCAAAGGCCACTCGAGGATAAGGATTAATGAGTGTCAGGTGGCCAATGAGACAATGTGATGATCAGCAATTGGACAGAGTTTGGTTAAGAGGACGGCTCAACAAGAGCTTGTTTACACTGAACTTGAAAACGACCATGTTATAGTTAGCTGGGAAGGTATGATATTGATCTACTCTGTTTCGGGAGCAGATGGACTCGTCGAGAGACTATGAATAGAATTACGATCAAGTCTTTGTAACAGAGCACATATGAGCGCATGAGAAAATATCAGCAGGAGCTTTAAGATAGCTTGTGAGGATATTAGCAGCAGTAGCCAAAAAAAAGCACATATGCAAATTAGGAAATTAGGAAGTGTGCACGAGGCGGCACCACAAGAAAAAGAAAAAAAGGACACCACGTGATCAGAGAATAGAAGAAAAAGTATGGCTGCAAAAAGATGGATGTGTAAAGTCGAAGACGAGAAATGAAGAAATGGTTGTCTACGGTCGGCATGTAGTGAAGCAGAAAAAGAGAAACGTGAGAAAGGTGAGATGGACATGTGCCCCCCCTCCACAATGGCAGTAAGAGAGTTAAGCTGGCATAGAGATGGGGAGAAAGGAAAACGGTAATAAACCATTTGTGTTAAAAAAGAAAGAAAAGCCAAGTCGGATTTATTTATTTCTCTTTGTTTGTGCCTTTTCGATTGTGCCAGACGGTGTGGGGGTCCGAGAAAGTTTTGAACTGTAATGAACATGGTTTGAGTGTAACGGCCACGTTACATCTTGTAGCAATCATGACCGCAATCATAGCCACAGAAGATTTTTTTGTAACATACTATTCTGTAACATACTATTCTGTAACATACTATTCTGCAAATACACACTTATAAATATACCACCGAGTTGTCTTGATTATTATTGACCCTTCAAGGTCATAACAGGTATACAAAAAAAGAAAGGAAAATTCTTGATGTTTGCATATCACTAATTGTGCAAAACGAATTTTTTGCATAAGCCAATAAATCTCACCTTCGCTCTCCCGGATGTTTAAACTAGAGACATTATGAGTCGTTATCACTTTGACTAGCATTGGTGTCTGTTATCACTGAACCAATATTTGAATCATCTTGTTTTCCCACTGAATAATGCAAAACACACACATTCTTTTAAGAAGCTGTTCACTCTCAGTAAATCATCATACTCATTAGCATCATCGTCATCATCATTGTTGTTATCATCATCATTCTCATCATCATCTTAATCGTAGTTGTCATTGTCATCATCGTCACCATCATCATTATCATTATTGTCGTCATCATTATCATTCTCCTCGTGATCATCATCATTATCATCATCATCATCACCGTCGTCGTCGTCATGGTTATCATCGGTTTGAAGTCCATATTTATATGCTGTCATGTATTGGATGATTTTATGAAATTGACTTCCAAACTAACCTTACTCTGTCCAGCTCTTTATATATCCCTCTTCCTCTGAAATCCATCTTTATAACTTTCCCCCCCCATGCTTTCTTTGGCCTTCCACTGTGAACTGGACCTGCTATCTCAACTGTTCTACATCTGCTAACCCAAGAACTCTTCTCTGTTCTTTCACTGTGACCATACCATCAGAGTTTCCTATTCTGCACACATCTCCTTATACTGTCCAGATTTAATCTTCTTCCAAAGGTCATCAGAACTAAGCCTGCCTTTAAGACTCACATTACACATCTATCGTATCATTCTCATATCATTTCTGTCCATGCAACGCATATCCTCAACCCTCTCTGGCCAGGCTTCACTTCCATACATTATCACACTGCATACACATGCCTGATAGACCCTTCCTTTGGTTGGCAGTAGCAACACTCTGCTTGTTAGTAATGGCAGAAGTTCCCTGAAGTTACTCCATCCATTCCTAATTCTTGCAATCAAACTGGCACCTGCTCCACCCTGTGCTCCAATGATATAACTTATGTAACAAGACATTGCCATCCAGATATACTTTGTGCACATTTCAGTTCTCATCCATCTTCATTGTCTTACACTTGTTTCGCACAAACTTATTATCTCTCAACCTACCAGTAATTCAACTGCACGTTCTTGTGTACACAACGGATATTGCAGAAAATTGGATTGCACTCTTGAAATCTAATTCATGCCTTTTAAATGGTTTTAAGGCTTTTACAAGAATTTGCATTTAGCTTTGTAGAACTGATGTCTGATTGATTTTTTTTTTTTTTTTTTTACACATTGGTCACCACTTATCAAGGCCCAGAAGCCACTCAGGGATAAGGGTTATTGCAAGTACATTACGTTAGTGTGGAGATTTGATGAAGTGTTTACTTAAGGGGGCGGTTCATTAGGAATTTGTTAACGTTGGACTTGAACACATCCAAGTTGTAGTCAGGTGGGAAGCAGGCAAACGGAACAGAGTTCCACAGGCACGCAGTTCTAAGAAAGAAGCTTTGTTCATGGAATCCACGTTTTGATTTAGGCCCAGATAAAGAGTGGGGGAAATTTTTCGCAGTGGATTTGGCTAGACGGGTGTTTTTCGTGAAAGATTGGCGAGGGGGAACCAGAGATTGGAGTTCAGACGAGCACCTGCCATGGAAATAATGATAAAACAAGGACAGGCTCGCAACGTCTCTTCTTAGGGAGAGAGGTTGCAAGGTAGAGAAAAGGGCATCCCCCACTAAGCCATGAAGTCTATTTTGTACTCTGTCAAGGCAGGATAGGCTGTTTTTAGCAGCTCCTGCCCAGATATGGCAGCAGTATTCCATCCTTGGACGCACTTGGCTTTTATATAGATTTATAGAGAATTGCATCAGTAGTGAGATATCTTCTGGAGTGGTAGAAGGATCCCACCATCTTTCCAGCGACGCTGGCAACAGACTTGATGTACGTGTTCCATTTCAGATCAGGAGTAAAGGTCAAACCCAGAAGCTTGTCAAAACACGAGGCCTCTCCCAGACGAGAGCCATCCATCCCAATTGATGCCAGATGAGGATCAGAGCGTTGATGATGTAATGATAGGAGTTTGGTTTTAGATGCATTAAAGGTAACCAGCCACGTCTTCCCCCACTGAACCACGCGCTCGAGATCAGAGGAGAGAGAATCAGAGAGAACTTTATCATTTACAGCCTTTGATGTGTTGCCGTAGATGGTCGTGTCATCAGCATAGATGCCAACGAATGATTTAAGTATGTGTTTAGGGAGGTCATTGATGTAGATCAGGAAGAGAGTTGGGCCCAGGATTGACCCCTGAGGGACTCCAGCATTAATACTGCAGGCTTCTGATTTTTGTCCATCGACCACTACTCTTATGAGCCTATTGGAGAGAAATGATTTAATGATTAAGAAAACATTTCCAGTTATACCGTAGCTGGAAATCTTGTGAAGCGCATAGATGAGAGTTGTCTGGAATTTTTCTGACGTTATCAAAGGAGAAAGATAGATTTTGACTATAGATCATATACAGCATGTTTTTAAAATAGAAATCGCTTGAGACAAAGCGTGAAACCACTTGATGTAAGGAGCTAAAAAATAATAATTCAAGATCAAAAACTATGATAATGATGAGTTGATACAGATAGATTCTGATTCAGAAAATAGCATTTCTTCCCCTTTGTCACAAACATCGTTCATGGAAAGTGAGGCCTGAAGTACAAAATAAGTGAAGTGAGAGTTCTGAGGCTGCCGAAGGTAAACCACTTTTTATCTTCCTTTAATATATGACAAGGCTTTTGTGTACTTTCAAGCCATTTATTGATCCATCCATCTTAAAAAAACGTGTCAGCCATTGCAGTTTCTTAAGCGATGTGAAGTAAAAAGAAAAAAAAATTATCAGTCCTTTATTAGTGTTTATTTTCTTCCCCACCAAAGCAAAATGTGACACAAGGTCGTTTTTAATGTGGGGTTAAACCAGCCTCCCCCCCCCCCAAAAAAATAGGCAAAAGGGGCACTCCGGTAGGGACCAAAAATAATAATTGTCTCAGTATAGATGGTTTCCCCTTCATTGACTGAGACAAATTAACTTAAGTGTAGCATCACAACAGATACTACACTTTGATCTTGGCCCAAAGTCCTTTCTTTATGTTTTTCATTCTTTTTCCAGCAAGTCATCCTCGAGTTGTATGTGAGTTAAACAGATTTTGGTCAATGTAATGGGACTGTTACACTTTACTTTAGTCATTCATAAAATAAAACTTTACTTTAGTCATTCATAAAATAAAACTTTACTTTAGTCATTCATAAAATAAAACTTTACTTTAGTCATTCATAAAATAAAACTGGAAATAAATAAAATCCGGGTCGGCATTTTTCACTTTTTTTAACAAAAGTATTTATTCCCGTTACTTTTTGCACCTCTTTAAAAAGTCTCTCGCTGCCACATGTCCATCTAGCCTGGTCAACGTTTCTCCTTCCTCTGACCGCATGCTGACCCATTCTCATTCTCGGATTTACACATCCATTTTCTTCAACATCCACTTTCTTTCTCTCCTGACCACGTGGCACATTTTTTCTCCTATTTTTCCTTTTTCTTTTCACGTACATTTCCTAATTTGCACATGCACGTTTTTCGGCTACTGCTGCTAATTTCTTCGCAAGCCAGCCATCCTTTGCTGCTGCTGATATTTTCCCACGTGCTCATATGAACTATATTACATCAGTAACTAATCTATTTCTCACCGATTAAATGTGTCGATTTCTTCAGACGTTCTTCTATGGCATTAGTCTTTTCTCTATTTTTAAATGTAATTTTTCTGCATAGATCACATGAATCTGTGGAGTAAGGATAAAATGCTACACAATAATCAGTTCTAAATGATTGTCTTCTGGGGGTTGAAGGTTCAATCCTTGGTGCAAGCGATACTAAGAATATAATAAAGAATTACTTAAGAATTCTACCAGATCATGATTGATGGAACAAGAACAATCTAGCCACATAGATTGAATAAAAGTTTCAGTCGGAAATTATGTACAGATTCCCGAGTTTGACATACACATTCCTATGCTGGACGGGATACACCTGAAGAAGGTCCGATTTTATATCAGTCGAAACATTGTGTGAATAACACTCAAGATGAGAACAGTAGTCCAAATAATTCAAATTATCAATCCTTGTCTCGAAAATTCTTAAACAGAGTTTTAAGTTTATCCACATCTGTTAATGATAGTTGCCTGTTGATGAAGAGCCCTTGAAGTTTTCAGGAAGCCATCCTTGAGATCTGGGATATTTCAGAGTGTCTGGGATTGTTTAAACTGACAATCCCTACAACAATGCTTTCAAACTAATGACCTGCCATTGACATTTAAATGCCCCTCCCACCTATCTTTGGACATAATGATTATATTAATAAGCAGATGTCAGTATTCATTTGTAATGTTATTCTCCTAGTTTCATATATATGTTAGGAAGTCTGTGACATAAATAGCACGATTAGAGTGGGATGATGTGGAGTGTGATGGGGTTCAAAAGCTTAAGACACCTAAGATTGAACGACACCACTCTGACGTGTTGTGGACGCATTGGCTTGCAGGTGCGTCCAGTTGGAGATCACCTACACACACACACTATTCT
This sequence comes from Euprymna scolopes, assembly GCF_053919585.1. NCBI lineage: Eukaryota > Metazoa > Mollusca > Cephalopoda > Sepiida > Sepiolidae > Euprymna > Euprymna scolopes. The sequence goes on from NC_136491.1 coordinate 18,861,295, forward strand.
TAACTATAGAAAAGAGGGACGTACATGCGTTTTCTAGACAGTTCACAGTTCGACAGTCTACAGTCTAGAATCTACAGTTAATCACAGCCAGTTAGTCTGTTGCAATTCTGAGAAGATGAAAGACTTCTCATGAAGGTGAAGATGAATGGCAGTTAAACCAATAGAAAAAATTCCCACCCTCCTTCTAAGGATGAGCAGCGAAACAGGGACGTGACATTGGCTGTAAAGCTGAATACAGATCCAATTGTCCAGATAAATGAGACTTGCGTCTGTTGTAATGCATGAGAGTCCTTTTGTTCCAGGTGCATCGATGTCAGGACACAAACCACTCGAGGTCATGGGCAAGAAATGCGAAGAGGATATAAAAGGTACATTCTTCTTTGTTTTTATAGACCCCTGAAAAGGGCTGATGTGCTGTAAAGTGAACATTGACTCAATATAAACAGACATCCCTCCCCCCCCACATAACATATATACAGAAAAGTTTTGTTAATATTAATATTATTAGTAGCAGCGGTCATATTAATAAAAATTAATGTTTATTGTAGTATTAGTAATTTGTGTAAATAACTGACAACTTTTGATGAAAGGTTGATAGACATTGTAATATTGTTTGTTGAGCTTTGTTTTCTAGCAAGGTTATCAGGCATTGTCCACAGGGCATAGATAACAAAATAGAATAAAAAGTGTATAATCTTTCTTTTAAAACTTCTATCCTTCCTCCTCTTTACCCTTCTCTTCTTTCTCTTTACCCTCTCTCTATCTTCTCTCTTCCCCTTTCTTCTCTCTCTTTCTCTTTCCTCTCTCTTTCTCTATCACCCCTTCCTAGCTTTATTTGGCAAAGGAAAAAAATCGTTAATGGGTTATTGCACAACACACCAAGTCCCTCATTAAAATATTTAGCAACCTTGACGCCTCGTTCTCTCATCTGCATATGGACATTTTAAGGGATGCATGAGTACACCCCTATAAAATAACTCCTATAAATAGTTGAACATGCATCATGGAATAAACAACACAACAAAAGATTTATTTTGGCGATCGAAAGTTGGACTGAGTCCGTTTGAGAAAAAGGAAGAATAGAAAGTTCTTTAGCTGTCACAGGTTAGCCATCAATGGGTTCTCAAGTTGTCCAACAGTTGTCTTCAATGAAAATCATTTATGCTGTATTGGACAGAGACAGGAAAGAGAGAGAGAGAGAGAGAGAGAGAGAGAGAGAGAGAGGTCTATCTTTGATGCTTATAGGGTTTTCTCTGAGAAAATCGATCTTTATTTTATTTGTAACTATTCCAATATCATTGGACTCTTATCACTTTCCCAGAACTGTTATTTGCTAACAATATTTGATCGTTTTTGTTGTTGCTAACATCAATATATTACATTATTCATAGAGTCTATTCTGGAATTTCCAAAGTTCCAACTAGTATATATATATATATATATATATATATATATATATATATATATATAGTAAGTTATGAAAATGTAAACCTGACGAATTCTCACGAGGATGAAATGCAAAATATTCTGTGTAGCTTAATTGCCATATATATTTTCATAACTTACTACCTAGCTCTGGCTATGTATTGAACACTGTTGAAGTAAATACTGAGAATTTACACATAATTATATCTTCATATATTAATTTATGTGATTAAATGAAGTAGTCATATATATATATATATATATATATATATATTTCTGTAGAAATATATTTTCTTATAATATATATCAATCCTTATTTAAGAAGCTTAATGTAATTACAGAGCAATATAGAGAATAAATGACTAAAAGTTATATTCCAAAATTCATGATGTTGACCATCTTACAATTTATATAATATCTTTATATATATATATATATATATATATATATATATATATATGTCATCCACATACAGTACTGTTTCGCTGTTTCTTAGCTCAGCAGTGCGGCTATATATATATATGGATAGATATATAATAATCTGTAGTGATCTATTGTGATAAGTAATAAGATTTTACATCTAAAAAATAGAATAGGCTTAATATTCCAAAAATTCACACCAGAATTGTCCACAAGAACCTGTGGTGTAATGGATAAAGTACTTGGTAAAATCAGTCGTAAGTAACACTCTTCTGGAGGTTGAAGGTTCAATCCTCAGTGCGGGCAATAGTCAGAATTGCAAATTGCTTAGGTCGTGGCTGATGAGATGACAGTATACTACCCCATGGATTAAATAGAGAGTTCTGTTTGAAATTCCATGCATATTCCCAAGTTCGACAGAAAGATTCCTGAGTTTAACAAGATGCACATGCAGAAGATTGGAAGTTAAAAACCACTCAAGATGAGAATAGTAGCATGAATAATCAAAATGAACTGTCAATCCTTATCTAAATAAAAAAAAAAATCTGAAACAAAATATATTGTAAGTAAATACAATTTACTTTTTAAGCTTGTAATTTATTTTGCAAGGGTTACTTCCCTTACATTTGCTAACCTAGTAGATATAATATATATCTACTGCACTATTGCATATAAGAAACTTTGTCTTGTGCATATCTGTATGTGCTTGGTACTGTTCTTAGATAGGTTTTGTATCGGAATGTATTTGATAAGTATTGATAAGCAATAGTCGAAATAATCTGATGAAAGAAGGAAGGGCAATTTTGACAAAAAGTTAACACCTTACACAGCCTAATATCACAAATGCAAGTGCCGAAGGGCCAGGCATATAAAATCAACAGTAAGTTCTTTGATATGACAGGGCGAGTTTGAAATGAATGTTTCTGTTTAGGGCACAATCGAAGCATGATGCTTGACTTTTATATTTTAAACTTAAATGCAAGCCATTATATATATAAAAAATTATTTTATAAAATCAGTAGTAGGTTTTCTACAGTGCAATGTAGACTATAATGTATTGTAAACTAAATCACTGTGGGGAGACATGTTAAGTTTTCTCCCAGTGCACCGCAATGAGTCTCCAACTATAACAGGCAATCAATTGATTTGATTGAAAAATTGGCAATTTCATATGACAGTGTGAAACATTAATTGATCATCATTCAATCCTGGGCAACGTCGGGTCTCCCTGCTAGTCATATATATCAAAACTTTATATTATACCATCGAGATATTAAATCAACTCTCAACAGAGGATTGTAGATTGGTTTAAAATAGAACCCTCATAACTGTTATATCCATTGGTCAAAATTCTACTGAGATTAAAAATCTTCAAAATTAAACCTAATTATTTTCATAGAAAATATATAGTTAATGATTGATTAAGTATAAATAAATTGTTCAGAACTCTCCCACTCCCACATAAAAAAAAATAAAGAAAATATTGTATTCCAAAAATCACCTAAATTATTCAAGTAGTAGCGAATTTCAGTTTTTCCAATGTCTCTCCTCCACATTAAAATTTCTAAAATCTCGCAAGTTTGAATTATTTAAAGTTATTTCCCATATTCCTTCAGCATGTTTTCAAGATAGCGTTGTGAAATTGTCTTTTGTCGTTTAGTCATTAAATTAGATTTTCTTATTAAAAATAAAACTACTTGGCTAATTTATGATTTTTGGTGTATGCTATTTTCTTTCCGTCACGAGTATATTTTTGTTTTTCCTGGAGGGGAGTTTTACCATATAGATCTCTACTATTATATAAAATGAACGCTGTGTGTGTGTGTGTGTAGGGGGGGGGTCGTTTCCTATGGACTCCTAAATGGCTGGACCGATTTTTATGAAATTTCACACAAATGTACTTCAGATATCTGGAAGTGTTCTTATATAGGTTTTGTATTACAATGTCTTCAATAAATATCAATAAATATCAATAATCGATAATTGAAAAAATCTGATGAAAGAAGAAACAGGTGATTTTGACCAAAGATTACACCTTATACAGCCTAACATCACAAGTGCATCTGAGACGTTTTGTTAGCACACAAGCAGAAAGGCTCGGCATATAAAATCAATAGAAGATTCTTTGCTATAAGCGTATTGAAAATGAATGTTTCTGTTGAAAGCAAAACTGCTAGTCGTGATGTTTGTTTGTCACGTTCTTTGAGGATATTTTTTAGGTTTTAGGTTAGAAACTTGGTTTTATTAGTGCTCTAAAGGGCAACTTACTTATATTTAGTGCTTTTAGTAGCGCTCTGGAGATCTCCTGAGTGTTATTTTTTCACTGATTACTTGTGTAGTAGGGGATCATATTAAAAGATGGCAAGGAGTTCAGGTAAATTTTTAGATTAGGTCCACCTCCATAATTTTCTTTTAAATGACGACTTTTATGGGTTTTCAGCCATGCTGAATAAGAAAATAGCCTTGAAATTTTTCAGAAATAATTAGTTATCGAGATATAAAAAGTTGTATTATGCATTGTATTCTTTGGCGCCCATCTTTCTTACGCACATAGATTTGTTTATGGCACGCGCGTAAAAACGATGGCCACCAAAGAATAATACACCTTTTTTATATCCCGATAACTACTTATTTCTGCAAAATTTCAATGCGATCTCCATATTCAGCATAGTCGAAAACCTATCCGTCATTTAAAAGAAAATTGTGGAGGTGGACCTAATGTAAAAAAATACCGGAGTTCATATTGGGGCACATATATAACGGGGTTCATGTAATGCAGACGTAACGATAGTGATGATGAGGGAGAGAAGACATTTATATTACAGTTCTTTTAACACATATTAGAGGAGAGGATATACTTATGATGATGGTGGGGACACATAACACATAACACTTGAAAGGGTTTATACAAGAGTTCGTTACAAGAGGATAAACACATTATATTCTTTTGTTGTAACTGAATGACGACACTAGACAAACACTTACAAAACATGACTTCTTTATTCATCTGATCAACCGGTCGATTGACGTCAAGAATTCAAATTTGGATCCACATGGTTAATCTTCTACCCTTCGCCTCTAAGGGGACTCTCCTCTGACTATATCAACTCTTAGCTGATCAACTCCTTGACTGACTTTTCTCTGACTCACTGACTAAAATCCGAACCCAAAATATGGAGAAATGTCCTTTGTCTATAACGTCAGAAGTGTGTTTTTCAAACGTGACCAATTTCATGTGGCTTTACATATGTTTGTCCAACACACTTTTGACAACAAAAGAATCCTCAATTCTATCTAACATATTTTAAACAATATAATTTAATTTGCATTGTTCATTCTTTTAGTTGACATTTTTAATATTCAGATTTCTAAAAGAATTAACAATAGACTTAATTTCTAACATTCCATTTCTTAAGTTTCCCTACAGGGTTCGATTCTAGGCTTATCCTAATCTCATTTTCACTTATCTAATATTCTTATTTACATGGGAAGGGGACAGCCCTTCTCTGTAACACACTTAAAAAATTCTAGGGGTTAGGAGTAAAAAACTTCATTTTAATAGTTCTCTGGAGGTTTCCTTAATTTGATTTAGTGCTTTCAGAAGCGCACTGGAAGTTTTCTAAGTTTAATTTTTTCACTGTACACATATGAAATGATTTTTACTTGAAAGTGGTAGATAAACAGGTGAAAACATTATTACGCACTTATGTGTCATATCAAAATTAGTATAAATTCCAAATAAATCATCCTGTATAAAAATAATTACAAAAAAAAAAATAGTGGACTTATGGAGCTTGGTGATCTTTTAAATCAACCCATTGCAGGTGAAAGCGCTCTGGAGGCCTCCTGAGTTTTCTTTTTTCAATCTTCCTTTGAAAGAAATAATTTCTCTTCTAGGGGGAGGTAGATGTTTGATTTTACTAGCGCTCTGATGACCTCTTTACTTTTATTTAGTGCTTTCAGTAGCGTTCTGGAAGCATCCTGAGTTTTTTTTACTGCTATTCAAAAAAAAAAATTTTCTTTTCTAGTGAGAGGAGACACCTAGTAATTTGCTTTTAATTATATATATATATATATATATATATATATATATATATATATATATATATATATATATTATAATACTATTACATAATTTATCTTCTTGATATATATTAATATATATATTATTATACTATTACATAATTTATCTTCTTGATATATATTAATATATATATTATTATACTATTACATAATTTATCTTCTTGATATATATTAATATATATATTATTATACTATTACATACTCTGTAATTGCATTGTGCTTCATAAAAGCATGAAGTCTGGTTGCCAGCTGGATTATTTGTATTCCATTTTAGTCGAACCCCGGGTCCAGAGGCCAGGTGGGTTCTGTTGAGTCCCAAGAGAGAAGTTGGGAACGACAAGTCTGTTCAACATGGAGTTGTTGTCAATCCAAGATTCTGAAATTTGGGTTTGAATTTGTTGAGAATTTCCTTAAAAAATAGCGCGGATCACTCTCTGCATTAGCACCCTAAAAGGTCTCTACATCCCCACTAAGAAGAGATAGATACAAACTTGATAACTTATGAAAAATGCATGAATTTTTGGTACTAGTGCAGAGAGTGATAAAATAGTCGCCCTAGAAAAAAACGACATAATTCCATTTTGATGAAAACCGGTTTCTTTTTTTGTTGGCCAGTTGTGTACAAATCCCAAGAACGATAGGAGCCTTCTATCATGTCTGAAAGTGATAGAATGTTTAACAAGCGAGATCGGAGATGTGTCGCTGTACAACTCATGCTCTCTACCGATCCAAGTTATGACAGCAGGACCATTGCCAGCACCTTCAAAATGCAAATTTGGACAGTTCAACACTTGAGTGCACAGCTCAATGCATCAGACGATCCATGGTTATGGTTTTTGGTGTTGTTTCAAGTGAAGGCCACATCATGCCACCTCATATCTTCAAAGTCGGCTTGAAAGCCAACACCAAAGTGTATGTGCTGAAGAGTGTGGTGATCCCCTGGTGCAATCAAGTGGCCGCTGGCAGACCCTTGGCGTAGCAACAGGACTCGGCGCTGGCCCACAAGTAAAAAGAGACCCAGGCTTGGCTTCAGAAGGAGTGCTACGACTGTGTACCCTTCTCTCACTGCCCCTATCCTTTCCCGACCTGAACCCGCTGGACTACTTTGTTTGGTCATATGTTGAGAACATCACCAACATGACCTCCCACAACACCAAAACCAGCCTGATTGCCGCCATCCGCTGAGTATTCGCTGAGCTCTTGTTAAGCTCCTGCCGGCACTTGAGGAAAAGGCATGCTCCCAATTTCAGACCCATATCGAAGTGGTAATTGAGGCTGAAGGCGGCTACATTGAATAGATGCCCACTATACTACATAATCAAGTTATCTGAATTGATTTTTTCAAGAAAAGTTTTAAAATAAAGTTGTAGTGTTGTTTTCTTTAGGGCGACAGCGTTATTGTTCCATGCTGTAAGTAAGATTGGTAAATTTTTACTTTAACTGCAACACCCACCTTTAAAATAACTTTTATGGTGTGCCGAAAACGAATATCACATTCAAATTTGTGGCAGATGAGTAGTTTTCTGGATAGTATTTTTTTTTTTTTTTTTAAATTCAATTTTCACCCCAAACAAGGCACAGTGCCACTTGGAAGCAGGGGGCTACTATTAGGGACTTAATTAGCGGGGTCATTATGAAGGGAGATGAGTAGAAAGATGTTTGTTAACATTACACTTGAACTTCTGCATATCAGTGCAGTTGGAAAGGCAGAATCCCGGAAGGGAGTTCCAAAGACCCGCAGTTCTGGGGAAGAAACTATTGGAGTAAAAGGCTTTCTTGCACCTAGGGATCTCTACTGTAAAGGGATGAGACTTAGTAGCTTGTCGGGTTTGTCGGGGGTAGTTACGTCGGGGAGGTACAAGTGTTTACAGTTCGTCAGAGCTTTCACCATTAAAGTATTTGTAGAACAGGCAGAGGGATGCAACATCTCGTCGATGAGACAGAGGCTGAAGCCTAGATGACAGTTCAGGACCCATCAGGTTGGCGACTCTCTTTTGAACCCTGTCCAGGAGCGAGAGACAAGCAGCAGATGCACCAGCCCAGATGTGACAACAGTACTCCATACATGGGCGAATGGTGGCCTTATAGTGGTATAGGATACTGTCAGGCGTAAGTAGTTTTCTAGCACGGTAGAGGGAGCCAACCTTCCTTGCAGCAGCCTTGGCAATGCTCTCAATGTATCTATTCCAGTTCATATTCCCTGTAAACGTTAGGCCGAGGAGTTTAAAAGAAGTACTTTCAGGCAATGTGTTCTTGGCCATTGCTATTGGTGGTAGAGAAGGTTTCTTGTAGTTATTGAAGGAAACAAACTTAGTCTTAGCAGCATTGAATGTGACCAACCATTTTTGTCCCCATTCCACTACAGATTGGAGGTCATCCTCTAGTGTTTCTGCTATTTCCTTGGATATGTGTTCATTTGTTTTCCCTTCATATCTGTTATAGAGTGGTGTCATCGGCAAATATACCCATCTCCGAAACAATTTTATTAGGGAGGTCATTTATGAATATCAGGAATAATAGAGGTCCAAGGATAGACCCCTGAGGTACTCCCGCATTTATGTCATATTGTTTAGATGTACGACCGTCGAGGACAACTTGGATTTTTCTATTACTTAAGAAGGATTTAATTACATTATGAATTCTTCCAGTGATTCCATATGATTTAATTTTCCTTAGAAGACCATCGTGCCATACCCTGTCAAAAGCCTTAGATATATCAAGGGCCACTGCTCTACCCTCCCCTGTTTTGTCCAATGAACTGTATATACGTTCAGAAACTACAGTTAAGATATCTGCTGTTGAACGGGCTTGCCTGAATCCATATTGTTTATCAGTCAGGAGTTTAGCAGCTGTTAGGTGCTGGACTAGGGCTTGATTAACTAAGGACTCAAATATTTTGGCGAAAAGTGGGAGGAGGCTAATGGGGCGATAATTTAGTGGGTCAATTCTTTCACCAGAATTCTTGAAGACTGGTACCACAGAGGCGGTTTTCCAGCAGTCGGGAAAGCAAGATTCGTTAAGGCATTTATTGTAAAGTTAAGAGAGAACTGGAGCAACCTCGGCAGAGCATTTTTTTAATAGCACAGCCGGGATGAGATTTGGTCCACATGCTTTTGAGGTGTCTAGGTTTTTTATAATAACATGTACCTGAGAAGGGGTGATTTTCAAATCGTCTAGTGTGGCGTCTGTTCGCAAAGGAAAATCAGGGAGTGAGTGGTGTACCGAGTTCAGTGTGGAGTTTGAGGCAAACTGACTGGCAAGCAGATTAGCCTTGTCAGTTGCCGTGCAAGCAACCTCATGATTGTTTGATAGTGTGGGAATAGTTGACTGTCCATTATTAACTACGCTATTGTAGATTTTCCAAAAATCCCGGGTTCCTAATTTCTGTGCTTCGATGCGTTTTCTGGTGGTTTCAGAGTAATCTGTCTTAGCTGTCTCTATCACTCTCTTACAATTATTTCTAGCCTCTATAAACTTCTGTTTATTTGAGCTGGACTTATGTCGGTTGAATCTGCGGAACGCATGCTGCCTTTGACAAATGGCAGCTGAATAAGCAGAAGTAAACCATTGGGGAGAGTGGGGCTTGCTATAGAATTTCCGTGCGGGAAAATGTGCTTCAATTGCAGTTTTGAACCATTCAGTTGTCTCATTTGCACACTGTTCCACTGGAAGAGTAAAGATATTTTGCCATGGGGCATCTCTGATGAGCTCCCTGATGGCTTCCAAATCAGCCTTTTTGTAATACCTCGTTGTTTTGAGTAGTGGGTCTTCAGTTTTAGGGCGAGAATCTAGGCTGATTTCTACCATTATCACAGCGTGATCAGCATTCCCGAGTGGGCTGTGGGCATTTGTTGTACAGTCATTGGGAACTGTTGTCAGAAAGAGATCTAGAAGTGAGGCATGTTGATCTTGCTGGTCTGGGAAACGTGTCGGAAATGTAACCAACTGAGATAGGGAATGGGATATAGAGAAGCTATGTGTTGCACTACCAGCTGCATCTGTGTGATTAGAGAATCCTAGCCAGTTACTGTGGTCGACATTGAAGTCACCAAATACATGTATTTGTGTGCTAGTATCGAGGGAGAGTGCTATATCTATGCTGTCTGAGACTTTGTTTATTAGGGTACAGTCTTGGTTTGAGGGAGAGCAGTAGAGAAAATACAAGTATCTAATATTATGTTGCATATTTAGTCTGAAGCACATAAAGGCCTGGTCCTCTGATTCTAGTTTTATTTCTCTAGTCAGAGGGAGGGTGTTAAGAATATAGACTCCAAGCCCATGTATATGTCTGTCCGAGTCCTGACGGTAGAGTGGGAGATAACCAGGCATGTTAAAGTGGTTAGAGGGAATGGAGGAGTGAAGGTTAGTTTCACTTAATGCTAAGATATCCGGGGTGTTTACAAGGAGAAATGACTCAACATCATCTAAGTTAGTTCTAAGCCTGCGGATATTAGTAAATGTAATCTTCAAGGGAGGAGGCAGGTTGGTTTTCTTTGAGTTTGGTCCTGGTTTAAACGTAACTTTTGCTTGAGCTGTCATTTCATTTTATTTTATTTAAAAGTTTCAGTTAGGGTGAGCGAGTGAGGGGGTGCTGGACAAGTAGTTGTGCAGAATACCAGACATGCAATACAAGTAGACCATCAGCTGTCCTCACCCACAGGATTGTGGCCTCAGGAAAGCCCACCGGGGATGAGTGCAGGGTCCCTTTCCATGCGCGACATGGCACTACAAACATCCCGATATTTTACAACTGTTGATGGAGTAGCCGCTCTAAGCGCTACCAAAGAGTTAGGGCGCCTGTACTATCAGTCGGAAACAGCAGCCAGGAACTGTCAATCCGGTACCCTCAATCCATTAGGCAAAGCCAGCCCAGTCCAACTGCACCGACATATATGGCACTGAAGCACCCCACTGTGTCCAGTTTAGGGGGATGGAATGTGGCGGGAGCGGGGAAAAGCGGTGTTCATTGCCCTAGTTAGGAAACAAGATCAACCACTGGGTGATTCAGACGAGTCCCTGTGATAGTACCTCTATGCCTGGCCAATAAGCAAAGAAGGAGTATGAAAGCCGGGCGATAGACAGAGCCTATCTCCTCCTTAAGCAGTTTAGGTTTGCCAACCGGTGATTTGTTTGAGTCACCAGCTCTAGGAAGGTTGTCGTCCAGGACTGAAGAGGCCTCCCTCCCCTAGGTTTAGTTTCAGAGTTTTCCTTCTCCTAGACGGATGACCTGGGAAGACCTACGGGTCCATCAGCTCTGAGGGGGTTCGCCCCGCGCCTGGGTCCTAATCCAGGTATTTCTGCGACCCCCGCATGGGTAGTTAATATTTATTGATTATTTAAGTTAATATCTCCTGAAAAAATCGGGTATTTAGGTTAACTTCTACAGAAAATTTTCACTCCTCAAACGTGGTTAAAAAAGGACATTACTCTGCTTTCCATTTTCATTTTTACTGGGAGAGGGTATAGGTAAAAATTCATGCAGTGGAAGCAGCTAAATTTGCTACAGTATTGGATTGAGAGAGACGAGTTCCAATGTGTTACTTAATAAATGTCAGTGGCGGTCGCCATTCTTAACATGGGGAGGAGGCTGATGTTTTGTAACACGCATAAGCATTAGTACTTGTTCAGTTGGGAAAAAACATGACCACCAGAAAAAAAACATAATGATTACTTCGGATAATAAAGGTCTTAACATTTTAAAAAACTACTTGTCTGCTCCAAATTTAAATGTGATACAGCGTAACCCGGATATAAGAGATCCCAATATAAGAAAAACGGATATAAGGGAGATTTTTTTTTTCTGGTCCCAAATTAGAGCCTGTGTTAATGTACAGAGTAACCCGGATATAAGAAACCACGATGTTATTATAATCTGGATATAAGAGAGTTGCATGGCTCTGATAAGAAGTATCTTATATCCGGGCTACATTGTATTCGTTTTCAGCATACCCGAAAACATATAAAAGTCGTTAATTTAACGGTGAATGCTAAATTGCCGTTAAAGTAATATATATATATATATATATATATATATATATATATATATATATATATATATATACATATATATATATACATATATATATATACATATATATATATACATATATATATATACATATATATATATACATATATATATATACATATATATATATACATATATATATATATACATATATACATATATATATATATATATATATATATATATATATATATATATATATATATATACCGTAACGGCAACGGTTATTTTAAAAACAAAAATGTACGTCATATTTTTTATTATTGTTTATGACGTTTTTTTGTGTTTTTTATTATTGACGTAATAAAACACATCCTTTTCTCCATTTTCACCCTGTCGTCTATCAAAATCTACATTCGAATTGAAACCACAGTACTTAAAAATAAGGACGGTTTCTACTTTATTTTATCCAATCAAGCAGACCCTTTTTTAAAAAAAAAGAAAGAAAAGAAGTCAGTAAAAATTGACAACTAGACCATTTGTATTTTGTTTGACTTAGCAACGTTAGAAAGAAAGAAAGAAAAAAAAAAAAAAAAAAGAGAGAAGGTCATTTAATTGATAAAGCCCGTAGCATTGAAAGGAAGAATAATCGTCACCCCCCGTACAAAGCGAACCTCTAAAAATGGATAGATAAAAAAAAAAATTAAAAAATTAAAAAGTTTGGAACAACACGTGGAGAAGATAGGATTCGACTCGTTTAAAAACTCAGGTATGTTGAATCTTTTTTTAACTTCGCCTCCCAAAATCAACAGACTTCCTGTAATTATTTAGTTCCTGTTGATTTTGCAGTGAGAGTTTAGTTCTGTGCAGTTCTAGGAGGTCCACCCTCCAAGGCCTTGCCTCTTTTTGAGAAGGAGTTTATTGCTAATGACGCTTCAGGTACCCTAACCGGGGAATGCCGATAGGGCTGCTCAGGCACTTTTGGAAAGTCAGTACCCATTCTTTGGGGCTCTGACTTCTCAATCCCACTTTCCGACCCTGATGTGTAAGTTCTTGCAGTGAGAGAGAACTAAACATCTTTTTGGTAAAACTTGCGGAGAATGCTCTGTTTTACAATTGTTGTAAAAATGGGACGAAAATTTAAATTTCGTTCCGTTTTAAATTTGCTACATTTTTACATTACGTCCAATACATCGTTCACATTCGACATGTCAACTTTTAAAGGTTTTCGGGTATGTTGACAAGGGGGTGTCTATTCCGAAAGCCTTTCTCAACATGGGAGGTTGGGGAGGAGCGCTTATGTCAACGGATCATCAAATCTAAGGGAGATAACCAGCATGAACGTAGCAAAAATAAGCATATTTTGCAAGATATAATTTGGGACGCTGAAATAATCAGTAGAACAATAAAAGAACGGTAAATGAAAAAAAAAAAAAAAAAAAAAAATGATTACATTCACAAAATTTTTTTTTTTTCTTTATTTTTAGATAATCAGTCAGCGTCAGGATGATTAAAAGTTTTTTGAAGGAGATTTTGAAGTATTTAAACCGTCAATGAATGATTAAAGTTTAATTAATTAATTTATTTTTTTTTTTTACTATTCTGTAGCTTCGTTTTGCAAAGTATAATTTGGGGCGCATAATAAATCAACATACACAAAACAACGAATATAGAAATTTTTTTTGAAGTATTTAAAACCGTCAATGTAATTTTTTTTTAACACGAAAATAAAAAATTAAAAAATAAATTTGTTTTTCTTTATTTTAGGTAATCAGTCATTTCTGTCAATGATTAAACTCGGAAAAAATAACAACGTTCAAAGATTCTGCAAAGATTCTGCACAAGATAAAGTGTTTTTTTTTGTTGGTTTTTTTTTGGAGGGGGGTTCTCTTAAATAAGTATTTTTCTTTAATTGGGCAACAACTTCTTGATTAATTAACACGTTTATTTAAATTTTTTTGTTGATTAATTAACATCGTTTCATTGTAACAGGTTGTTTACTTTTGTTTTGTGTATTTTAATTAATAAGTTTATTTTGCTACTTAACATGGTTATATTTTTAAGTTCGTTGAATTAACTTCGCTAACTTATTTCCTTTCCGGAAATTGCTGAAGCAACTTCGACTACAGTAATCGTGTAATCTTTTTTTTTTTTCTTTTCTTTTTTTTTTCTTCATTTAACATTCTTTCATTGTTCTACTGATTATTTCAGCGTCCCAAATTGTATCTTGCAAAATATTCTTATTTTTGCTATGTTTATGCTGGTTATCTCCCTTATCGTTGACATAAGCGCCGGTTGGGGTTCTATTCCGAAAGCCGTTCTTAACATGGGGAAGTTGGGGTGTTTATTCGTTGTAAACATAACAGAAACCTCTAAAAGTCGATATTTTCAATGTGAACCGTGATTGTCTGTATTTTTGAGATGAGGTGTTTTCATTTATCCAGCTAGGCTCTGTATTGAATGTTACTTTTCACACTCTTGGGTAACTGTAAACTTTGATACAACGTCTAGTACCACTCGGCCATATGTCACTAGGACAATTCTTAGTTGGTTTTTGTTAATGTTAAACCTATGTTGTTATTCAAGGTTTTCTCTCTCTATTAGAGGTGTCCAAATTGCATTCAGCTCACGCTTGGTTTGCTCAGTAGGTTGTTATGTCCGAGCATGTGAGCTGTTTCTTTAAGTTTTCTCACTTTCCAGTGGGTCTCTCTGTTTATCATTTTTACTTCATCCCATAGGACCCCCCTCTCCATCCAGACATGGTTGGCTATACCCGATTTTCCCGTCTCCCCTTTAGTTACCACTTTTCGGTGTTCTTACACCCTTACTTTGAGGGGGCGGCATGTTTCACCCTGGTAAACCTTTCTGCAACAGCATGGGATGGAGTATATGTTCTGAGTTCAATCTTGAACGAAGGCAGTGAAAAATAACATTTAAAACAGAGAATCAGCAACTATGTCTCAGAGCCTAGCTGGAGTCCGACACGGTACCCCCATAATAATAATAAAGGGTTGGGTTTGAGACTCCTAACAAACGGTTCCCCAGTTCGATACAAAACACCTGATGAAGGTCGGAGGGCAAAATGGCCGAAACGTTGTGACATTAACAACCAAGATGAGGAAGTCAGTCCGACAATCTCAATAAATAAAAGTGAACTGTGAGTTGGATTTTAAGTCCAGGACTTGTGTAAAAAATATACCAAAACGCCAAAACGGTTTACCAAATTGATTTTATTTGTTTAAAAATGAAATTATTTCGTTTTTGTTAATAGAATGTCATAAAGTACGATTGTTGAATATTATTCTTTCGATTACTTTCGTTTTTTTTTGGGGGGGGGGGCTGGCAACAACAACAACAAGATTAAAATGGAACGAAATTCAAATTTCCGTTCCATTTTTGCAACAACCATAAAACATGGTATTCTCCGCAAGTTTTACCTTTTTTGTTTCTTCACGCATTCGACAAGCCACTAGATGGAATTTGCTCCAAAATAATTTTCAGATGCTTAAGACGGGGGGGGGGCATATCGGACCGAATGTTTCTGATTGCGATTTATACAACATACCGGAAATTGACGAAACAATTTACGATTTGAATGCTGATGATGATGTCGATAATAATGATAATAATATAAAAAAACAAATACATATGGTTAGGTTAAGGTTAACAAAAAATTTTAGTCTCTTAAAAAAAATGAATCAATTTGAAAGAAATTTTTTAAATAAATAATTTCACAAAGTGACCAGAAATTGTTAAATGTAGACATCCGACGGCAACAAATACGATATATGCACTAAACGAAATTTGTATTCATTTTGGACTCTGGAAGATTCCAGTCAGTGACAATGGAACATGGTTCCCAGGAAAAGAATTTAAGGAATACTGCAAATCATTGTCAATTGAGCACGTGACAACGCTAGTTTATCATCCAAAATCTAATGAAATGGCAGAAACATTTGCGGACACATTCAATCGAGCTCTGGAGAAGAATCAATGCCTGGACACAAATGAAAAAAGTACTCAGAAATTTTTGGCAGTTTACAGAAACACACCAACCCCGAATACAACACCACAGTTATAGCCAACAGAGTTAATGTTCATGAGAAAGATGAGCTCTGTATTTTATAGGCTGTGCCTATTCGAGCAAAGACACGCTCAATAAAGAACAACAAATAATTAAAGTCTATAGTCCAGAGTACAAGGTTTTCTTCCAAAACTTTAGGGCTGGAAGAATGTTTTGGGAAGAGGAATAGTGACTAAAAGAATTGGACAGGTTATATATGACATAAAAGGGAACAACTTTGTTTACAAAAGACATTAGAATCAGTTGAGACCCAGGCACACTACAGAGGTCATGTAAAGTACGGAAGAGATTCAAGTGAAAATACCATATGACTCATTTGAAATTCCTGTCAGAATTCTCCGATGGAAGTATCTCCGAATTAAAGACCAGAAATACCAGCGAGTCAAAGGTCGTAACGGCAAGGCTTGAGTAAGAAAAGACTCAGAAAAAAAGTAAATAGGCTGTCTAAACTCTAAGAGAAGAAGATATTAAAGCTAAATTTTACCGGGAAAATTTAGCCCAGGGGCAAGTGATGTAAAGAATATAAGAACATCCGGGTCTTTCCTCCTGCAATGTTGTGATTAGCTGGTTAAGCCATAGATACCAGCTGGAAGAGACATTTAGGCGAGACGTTGAAATGTACGCAAGCCTCATGCTAAGAACTCTTGCTTCGACTACCACATTTGTTCCATATGGGGACATACGAGATTTACTATTCAAACTGAAGACCATTCAGTTACTTCAAACAATATATATTCATCATAAAATCCCAGTCTTCGATATTATTGGCAATGAAACACATTTGAATTACTCATACCAAAAAGTATCCTATATTATTACAAGGGCACAATTCGCCCAGACATCAAGTATTGTTTCCACGTCTGGGCTAGTACATCTACCACTAGTCTCATTCTTAGATTGGTCCAAAAAACAAGGCTCCAGTCTAATAGGTCCCGCATTATCGGCCAAGCTCCAATCTCTGTCCTATTGTCACAATATTGCAGCCCTGTGCCTGGTTTGCAAGAACTTTAATGGAATGTGCTTTAATGAATTGATAACACTTGTGCCCCCTCGACGTAAATACTCCTGCCTAACCCGACAAGCAGTCCCCATATGCAAGAAAGGCAGCTACTCTAATTTCTTCTCTCAAACTGGTAGACTTTATATCCCTCCATGTTTCTTATTTCCATAACTGTACTAACCTACAGTAGTTTAAATGTACTCCAAGCAGACATCTTGCTGCTCAACTCCCCACACTCCAAATAGTAGTCCCTTGCATTCAAGTGGGAATATGCTTTGTTTGGAGTGAAAAAGAGTAAAAAAAACAAAGACTTCAGCGATTTTGGACACTATTCTTAAATAATTACTTAAAACCATGATTTAGTAAAAATAAAAAATTTAAAAAGAAATAACAATCGACTAAAAAGAGTAATTTATAGAAAATTAAATTGTATCAGAATTATGTGAAATCAATTTTAACTTTTAACAAACATGGCGTCATCGCAAAAGTTGAAGTAATCATGAGTGTAGATCAGTTATCATTTTTTTTTTTTTTTTTAACACTAAAATATGGTTTGAAACAAGCTATTTTGGAATAATGGCCAAACCTACACAAGCTCATTTCATTGTCAATAATTTCAATGATTAAAATGGTAGCAAAAAGTACAAAAGAGAAGAGATACAAAGAGAGAATTATTTATTTATTTATTTTTTTTACATAGGCATCACCACTTATCAAGGCCAAGAGGCCACTCAAGGATAAGGGTTAAAGAGTGCACAGTAGAAACTGGACAGTATAATAATCGTTAGTAATGGAAATTCGGTAAATTTGTTAACAAGTGGGACGGCTCATCAGGAACTTGTTTACGTTAGACTTGAAGACAACCATATTGTAGCCGGCTGGAAAGCAGGAAAACGGAAGACAATTCCACAGGTGTGCAGTTCTAAGAAAGAAGCTTTGTTCATGGAATCTACGTTTAGGTTTAGGCACAGATAACGAGTGGGAAGAATTATTGATAGTGTTTTCAGCTAGACTATTGTTTCTTGTGAAAGTTTGGCGAGGTGAGGGGGAGGGCCATAGACTGAAGCTCAGTCAAACACTTTCCATTTTCCATAAAAATAACGATACAGCAGAGACAAACTTGCAACATCTCTTCTGTGAGATAGAAGTTGCAGGGAAGAGAAAAGGATATCTCCTATGAGACTACAAAGTCTATTTTGAACTCTATCAAGGCAGGGCAAGTCCTTTCTAGCAGCTCCTGCCCAGATGTGGCAACAGTATTCCATCCTTGGACGTACCTGGCTCTTATATAGATAGAGAATTGTATCAGCAGTGAGATATCTACTGGATCGATAGAAAGATCCCACCATTTTTCCAGTGGCCTTGGCAACAGATTTAATGTACATGTTCCATTTAAGATCAGGAGTAAAGGTCAAGCCCAGAAGCTTGTCAAAACTTGAGGCTTCCTCAAGACGAGAGGCATTCATTTCAACTGATGCCAGATGGGGATCAGAACGTTGATGATGTAAAGAGAGAAGCTTGGTTTTAGATGCATTAAAAGTAACCAGCCACTCCTTTCCCCATTGTACCACGTGCTCAAGATCAGAGGAGAGAGAATCGGAGAGAACTTGGTCATTTACTGACTTAGATGTGCTACCATAGATGGTAGTGTCATCAGCATAAATGTCTACAAATGATGTAAGGATGTGATTTGGAAGATCATTAATGTAGATCAGGAAAAGAGTTGGGCCCAGGATGGACCGACCCCTGAGGGACTCCAGCATTAATACTGTGAGCTTCTGATTTTTGCCCATCAACTACTACTCTTATGAACCTGTCAGAAAGAATTGGACAGTTTAGACAGAATAGCTTGTTTGGCTTGCACCATAAACAATTCTATGAAGAAGTCAATAAAAGATCAAATTGCTTGAATGGAATACCAAATTTCAGAAGAATGCAAAAAAGTTTTGGAGTGATTTTTGGAGTGCTAAAATGGGACATAATAGAAGTGCTTTGTGGCAGAAAGATTTGAAGAGTGAAATAAAAAGTAAGCTTAAGCAAACCCAAGATGTGGTAAAAGTGAATAAAGAGAAAGTCCGAAAACAATGTAGGAAAAGGAAGATAAAAAGATTTCGGAAGTTGAAAAGGGTAGAAGTTATACCTATTGTGATGGGAGCCCTCAGGATGTGACAAAAGGATTTGACAAGTGGACTGAGAAAATTAGGATTTATTGCAATTTCGGAATGCTTAAGAAGACTGCCTTGTGGGGAACCACCAGAATTTTGTGGAAACTACTAGAGGCCCGAGAAAAGAAAGGGCGGATAGCCTATGGTCATTTGTTATGATCCGCTCATCAGCATAAAATCAACTACAACTACAGCTGGACACAAAATGTAACAACAGAAATAATAATAATAATAATAATAATAATAATAATAATAATAATAATAAATAATACATATATATATATATATATATATATATATATTCAGACAAGTATTGTTAAATAGCACAGTGTTTTTGCTTAATGAGCTTTTTTGCAAGTACTTTCAACCGAGTTTCATCAGTCGTCTTCAGGCAGTTTTTGATATATATTATTTGAAGGTAAACAGTTACATTTGTTCGCTACAAGCAGTCATCTGTTTCAGTCAATGAGACTTCGTCAGGCGACCTTGAACCATTTGACACCATACAAAAAAAAATTTTAAAAAATGAGCTCTTCAAAAAAAGAAAGGCCATAAAAGTTGCGAACTCTCTAAAAATGAAGGATAAAAATTGAGAAGTCGTATTTCAACCTTTTTTGCAATATCATTCAGATACAAGCATAACCCATATCAACAGCTGGATATATAGACAATATAAATTTGAAATTATTAAAGTGGGGCGTTAGTGGGTGGGAGGAATAGTGATTTAAATTGAACACCGAGTTTCATTAAGTGTGTCTGTTGATAAACTTATTTTTGTGTGTTGAAAAAAAAAAAAGGGTTTGCAGGTGTAATACAATGATCAACAAGTCGCATGTCAGAGAAAGTTGAAAGTTTTGGGAGGGAGAGAAGGTTTAGTAAAAAACAATTGAATATGGCAATAAGCAGAAGAAAGAAGGAGAAAATGAAGGATTAGGAGTGGGGGGGATTGAGAGAGAGAGAGAGAGAGAGAAAGCAAAAAGAAATATATATGTTACTCTTTATTATAGAGTGGAGGATTGAAATTTGAAATTCTGAAGTTGTGAAAAACCATAAAACAAACTTAATCTTGTTGTGACTTGAGAATATTTAAGCGTTAGTTGTTTGTGTATAGCTGTGCATTAATGTTTGCATAATTGTCTTGCATTGTTCTAATCTTGACTGACTGCAACAATCTTAGTTTGTGAACTCTGGACAGGTCAATAGTCTTGCATTACCTTTAGTGTAGTTTCCAGCTTAATTAGTTGGAAACGAAGTATCATCTGTTGTCAAATGAAGTACCTTTAATGACATCTGCTCAGATCTTATTAAAAAAAAAAAAAAGAATTGATCAAGTTGATTTTTTGTTTGATTAGCTTTTGTGCAAATTCTTTGTTTTATTTTAATTTTATTTTAATTTTGTTTTGAATTCATGTTATAATGTTAATATGACACCAAAAATGGATCAATGTTCAAGCTTTGATAAACTCTTACTTCAGGTATCTTTTTTTCATCTCTTATCTCTCTCATTTCCATAAGACTTAATCAGTGATGATCCAGACAAGAGTTTTCTACAGATTAGTGATAATTTCCTGCACTGATGATTCCCACTAGGATGAAATACTAGTGTCTGTAGGCATTAAAATAATTATAGTAATAATTATATATATATATAAGCGAGATAAGACACTGATTGAGTTTAGATCAACAATCCTGATAGATATTACTTGAAGTAATACTTTCAAGGAGATCCTAGCCACAAAGGAAAAGCTCAATATTTAAGAATAGAGCAATATATGAGTTTCGTGGTTAAATTGCATTTCATTTCCTCTGATGATATGAGCCATTGTTGAAAATCCATGAATTAAGGAAATTAATATAACCCCTTCTATATATATATTCCTTTTGTCAAGCAATAAATTCTTAAATCTAATATATGTCTCTCTCTCTCTCTCTCTCTATATATATATATATATATATATATATATATATACTAGCAGTTCAGCCCGGCTTTGCTTGGGCCCTATGTACTGTTCATAACTTTATGCTGTTCATAACTTTATGTGCATATGTATATATATATATTAAAAGTTTAACTCATGTTCTGGCAACCGCAGAGGTAAATTTTTTATAACTCGGGCCTCAATTTGAACCCCCTTAACATTTATTATTTTGGTCTCAAATCAAAATAAAAAAGTTTTACCTATGTCAAAGTAACATACATCTAAAATTTCAAGTGTTTAGACCCAAAATTTGTAGAGGAGTTTGGTAGTCTGCAAAGATCAACTCTTTCAACTTTGACTTCTTGCCAGCCAACTTTTCGCCCCCAAACTGATTAAAAAACTTGCTGCATGCCTGAATACCCTTTATGTAAAATTTTAAATGTTTAGGCCCAAAATTGGCTGAATAGTAAGCTAGAGACCCAAAGGTCAAATCTTTTGACCTTTGACCCTTTGGCAGCAACATTTTCGGCCAGAAACCGATTAAAAAGCTTGCCCTATGTCTGAATACACTTTATGTAAAAAATTTCAAATGTTTAGACCAAAAATTGGCTGAGTCAATTGGTAGAGACTGCAAAGGTCAAATTTTTTTTTAACTTTGACCCCTTAACATTTATTGTTTTGGGCACAAATCAAATTCAAAGTTTGATCTATGTCCAAGTAACCTACATCTAAAATTTCAAGTTTTTAGACCCAAAATTGGTGGAGGAGTTTGGTAGTTTTCAAAGGTCAAATCGTTTAACTTTGACCCCGTTACAACCAAATTTCTGACTGAAAACCGATTAAAAAGATTTTTTCAAATCTCAATATCCCTTATGTTAAATTGCGAGTCAGTAGACTGAAAATTGACAGAGTAGTTTGGTAGGGAAATGAACACACATAGATACACAGACAGACAGACAATTTCACTTTTATAGATACTAGCAGTTCAGCCCGGCTTTGCTCAGGCCTATGTACTGTTCATAACTTTATGTGCATATATATGTATATATATATATATATATATATATATATTAAAAAGTTTGACTCGTGTCCAGATAACCTACATCTAAAATTTTAAGTGTTTAGACCTAAAATTGGCGGAATAGTTTGATAGAGTCTGCAAAGCTAAACTCTTTCAACTTTGACCTCTTGGCAGCCAAATTTTCACCCCAAACTGGTTAATAAGCTTGCTACATGTCTGATTACCTTTTATGTAAAATTTCAAACGTTTAGACCCAAAATTGGCTGAATAGTTTGCTAGAAACCGCAAAAGTAAAATCTTTTGAACTTTGACCCCTTGGCAGCAAGGTTTTTGGCCAAAAACCAATTAAAAAGCTTATGTCTGAGTACACTTTATGTAAAATTTCAAATATTTAGACCAAAAATTGGCTGAGTCATTTGGTAGAGACTGCAGAGGTCAAATATGCTCCAATTTTGACCCCTTATCATTTATTGTTTTTAGCACAATTCAAATTAAAAGTTTGATCCATGTCCAAGTAACTTACATTTAAAATTTAAAGTGTTTAGACCCAAAATTGGCGGAGGAGTTTGGTAGTTTTCAAAGGTCAAATCGTTGAACTTTGATCCCGTTACAACCAAATTTCTGGCCGAAAACTGATTAAAAAGATTTTTCCAAATCTCAATATCCCTTATGTCAAATCTCGAGTTTCTAGACTGAAAATTTGGTACGTACACACACACACACACACACACACACACACACACACACACACACACACACACACACACACATTTTCACTTTTAAAGATATATAGATATACAGGGTGTCCCAAAAAGATGTATGCACACTCCTAAACAGTCTTTGCACTTCAATAGCGTTTCCATGCTTCCAGTAGCATTTTAGAATGAGTTTTTTTTTATTCAAAGTTTAGCCTGGCTGCCATCAATAAGATCGATGAGTTTAATCTACAAAGAAAAAACAAAGATTTGGTTCAAAATTATTTAAAGTGTGTATACATCTGTATATATGTAATCGTAATATACTGCACTGATTATGCTCGAAAGGATGAAACACTAGTGTCAGTAGGTATTAAAATAATTGTAGTAATAATTATTTAATTCCTTTAAGAACTCACGGAATAAGTCGGTCACTTAAGCTCACATGCACAGATCATGATGTTGTAATCATAAGTCCACTTTATGCTTTATAGAAATGTTAATTTCAACTGTATTTCTCGTGGTTAACGTTGGCTGTGCAGTTTGTTCCTTGCTAATGGAGTTAAAGATGGCTTCATGGCTGGGTTTGAATCTTCCAACTGGCTGTAATCATAACTCTCTGCACTGATAATTCCCGATAGGATGAAACACTAGTGTCTGTAGGTATTAAAATAATTATAGTAATATATATATATATATATATATATATATATATTTTATTTGTTCTTGTTAGCGATACTTTTTGAATGAATTCAATAATTTATACAAAAGTGCATTTTTACCTAAATGCGAGTTGGGAATAATTTTCCGATTTGACCAATTTGGTACCCCTATATAACGTAATCAGTTTGGGTCATTTTTTAATGTTTTGATGTAATGTTTTTAGGAAAAGTTGATATGACTTTTGAAACATTTAAACTATCGAATAGAGAGTTATACTAAATAATATTAAATCTATTTTGTGTCTTTTAAACATCACAAATGAAATTGTTGGGGAAGTTTTAGATAAGATAAAAAGGTGAAGGTGATGAAGAAGAAGAAGAAGCAGGAAAAGAAGAAGCAGGAAAAGAAGAAGTAGGAAAAGAAGAAGAGGCCCGAAAAAACGCTGAAATTCGGCAAACCTGGCTTTATTTTATTTCATGTTTTGTATATGGGCCAAGCATAATTAATTCACATAAGTTAGTGATGGCTATTAAAAAGACGAAGAAAAGAATAAGAAGACGCCACTCGTTGGTGACTGTTGAAGAAACTGGCTGCTGGCCAATTAAAAACAACCTCTTTATTTACCGGCGTAAAGGAAAAATTAAATCTGGCCAGCATGGGAAGTTATGTATTAATTGAAAATGAACAGTTTTATAGTGTTGCTTAAAAAGAAACTAATATGGCTGTGTGTATTGTTCGCAGTAAACAGGCTGGATGTCTGTGCCATGTTGCTATATGCTGTAAGCATAGGCGTCTACGTTTGTTATAAGCAGGGGAGGCATATATATATATATATATATATATATATATATATATATATATATATATATATATATATATATATATATAGCCTCATGATTCTGAAAATGTTCGAAAATAGGAATTTAGTAAATTGACTCAAATCAATTGATAATAACTGCAAAACATGCATTAGGTATTGACAGGTAGCGTAGCCATTTTGGATTAATGTGTGGTGCCAGTGTTTCTTTTCTTATAATGTCTTTTCAGAGACGGGGAAAAATTGACTTTATTTTATTATATATATATATATATATATATATATATATATATAGAGAGAGAGAGAGAGAGAGAGAGAGAGGGAGCATGTAAATTTTATTTTCATCATTTCAGTTAGTTTTATATTAATGGTCAAGCTATAATATTGTGTATGACTTTATCATGATAGAATTTAATATAAAATATTTATATTATCCAATTATATATATATATATATATATATATATATATATATATATATATTTAAATTGAAGTAAACGCCGAATATTCAGTGTAGCTTAATCGTCATATATATTTTATAAATTACTAACTAGCTCTACCTACGTATTGAGCACTTTTGAAGTAAATACTTAAAGTTTACACATAAATATATACTTTCGTATATTAATTTTATGTGAGTAAATGAAGTAGTTATATATATATATATATATATATATATATATATATATATATATAAAATGAAGTAATTGCACTTCCCTTAAACTGACATTGTTTATCAGAATTTGATAAAATTCCATTGTAGATGTTACACTCTTCTGGAGGTTGAAGGTTCAACCCTCAAAATACAATTGCAAATTACTTAAGATTTCTACCCAGTGATGGCTGACGGAATGAGAGCATACTACCTCCGGGGATTAAATAAAGTGTTCTGTTCAAAATTCAGTGCAGATTCCAGAGTTTAACAATATACACCTGAAGAAGGGCGGAAGTTACATTGACCGAAGATGACACTTAAGATGAGAATAATAGTACAGATAATCGAAATGATACAAATAATGAACATGGTCAGTAATTTTGAGACAGGTGAAGAATAACTGGCATTATTATTATTTCTTTCTCCTAGAGTAGTTGCTCTAACAAGGCTTGAGAGTCTACACTATTTTACTATTTAAACCATAAGTTTTATGAGTGGTGGCTTTATAACCAAAGTGAATGCATTATCCTTTTTCTAATTTATAATGCCTGTCAACTCTAAGTACTGAGTTCAACGTTGCTTAACTTTGAACCTGTGTTTTAATATAAATATAAAGTGCAATTCAATCAATAATATTTGAAGCCAGATTTTATTCTTCTCTTGATCCAGCATATCTTGGGCGAATCAATACATCCTTTTCAAGCTCAATAGCAGCAAGCAGAGGCTTGAATCAACCGTTTGCTCGTGTGCATGTTTTTATGTCAATCATTTTTATTTATTTAAGAGATTTTTTTGTATTAGCAGGAGATGTTTCAAGATTTACAAGTTTTCAAGGAGTATTAAGGAGAGACGGACGTGTTAATAAACGAGAATTCTTAAAACGAATCTTTTCGATCATTAAAAATGCTATTTGAAACTTAAGCATAACGGACAGATAGAGACTCTTAAAGCAACGCCATTATATTATTATAAAATCTGTCCAATCATTAAACGATTATAGAAATGTGAAAAGCAGCATGTTTGATGGTATGTGTAATTGTAATGTATGCAGACGACTGCAATGGGGGTAAATATTTAGCTAAGAGAAGAGAGACCACCCATTAAATTAGCTGACCTTTGAAATAGTAATCTCTTTATGTGTTAGATCGCCAGAGTCTATCTCTCTCTCTCTCTCTCTCTCTATATATATATATATATATATATGTGTGTGTGTGTGTGTGTGTGTGTATCTGGTTTATATACATGTCTACATTTCTTACATGTGTCAATATATATTGCATGGACTTGTGCATCGTCTAGTGGTGTATATAACAGTGTCTTTGATATCTAATGAATGCATGTATACAGAGTATAGAAATATTCATTGTGCCCTGCATGTATATAAAATGTTCGCTGTATTTGCGGCTGCTTCTTCACAAATGCGCATAGTTAACGAACATGACACATAAACTTTTATAGAGTTTTTCTTACAATCAAATGGATACAATCTATGTCTGCTTGATTTGTCCAAACCCTGAAAGAAAGTCATCACAACAAGTTATATTCCACATGGTCTTTAATTATCTTATGGATTCTCTTGTCAGAGCTTGGTACGCTGGGTCTCTTTCTACATTTTCACTGGTTCTTCTTCATTCTGATTCCAACAGGGCCGTCCACACATCTGCTCACTAACACGTTTCTCACCAACTCATTAGCTTGATATCCTCTATTACATCAGCAAAACTCCAACCACGTGTCCAAGGATACAAATAGATGATCTCTCACATAAGCCAAAATCTGTTTACTTCTAATTAAATTCCACAACTTCTCCAAAAATTCCTAAATCGAATTTGTTTATTTTATTTCTGAGTTAAATTCCTAACTAAACATTCCAAGCTGTAAATCCACACTTTTCAAAATTTAATTGATTTATTTTTCTAATAATAATATTAATCGATCCTGGCATGCTAATATAATACTATACATGGGTATGAAGTGTGATTTTGACCCACTTGAGATTTTCCAATAGTTATGTTGAGATGGGCCCCTAGGCCCTAAGTTTATGGATTATGTTCTGTTGGAAGGTTTGTTTGTCTTAATTTTGTTCAGTATCAGGGAGGATCTTTTTGTTACAGTAGTGACAGAGACTACATGGTTGACACTGAGACCACTGCCAGAATCAAGCACCAAATCCAGATTCAGATAAATGAACGATCACGACTTGTGCATTGAATGCACACATATGCATGTTCACACAATGATAATGTGTGGACATATCCAAAAAATGCTATTTTAAAAAAAAGAATGTGACACACACAAAAAAAGTCTATTTCAAAGTGTTGAACCACTGCCTGATGGAAAGAACCTCACTTAAAGGATCTTGGACACTGCTCATTTGGCCATGAAATTTCTATTTTAAACTTAAGTGTGATAAATGTCGGTGTGTACAGTTGTTACGTTCTTACATCTACATTAACACGCAAATAATTGGCATTGCATGTCTGTTTCTGTAGAGAAAGTGCTGCTTGGTTTTGAGGACAAAACGATGATTCTGCAAGCTGAAAAAAATGGCCGATTATAGAATGGAGAAAAATACTGGAAAAAAATATAATTTATTTTTAAAATTCCATTTTATCAACCAAGTGCTGTTACAGGAGTCTCACAATTAACTCGGATAGCTGTAGCTCACAAAACTTTCCGCTTGTTGTACTCGGCTGCCAACTACAAAACTAAATCCTTCTCGTAAAGTGAAAAAAAAAGCTGTCATTCAAAATTTACTCTCCCCTAGTACAATTCACACTGCAACTCACACACGTTGACCTTTCAAAATTCTGCATCTCAAGCTCTGCAACATTTTGGAAAGGTGTCAATGTGTCAAGAAAAAGTGGCTTATCCATCAATTCTTATTGTTTTATAACAAAGCCAAGGTTTTCTTTGACTGAATGACTCATTTTACCACAAGTTAACTCAACTCAATTTTTAGGCCCATCTTTCATAGAGATTAGATTGTGTAGTTTTTAAATGTGAAATCTTTTTTTTATTTTTTATTTATAAAAATCGCTTCAGACTGTAGGATAAGACAAACGTGTCCTTCAGCTCGTTGCTAAGATTTACTTAAAAAGCAAATGACTGCCCCATCTGTCCTCTCTGTATATAGATCTATCAGGGGCGATCACTCCCTAGTTACTTTCCGCCTCAGGGAAGATAACTCGATGGGTACTTCCTGTTATCAAAAGCAGATGACTCTTTTACCCATACATGCCCCCCCCCTCCGGCCATGGAATAAATTGTCATGGTCATCTTTGCATGCACCAGAAAACTTGTGTGATTTTCCATACATTTGTAGCGATAAGCTTCTCGGTGCTCTTGTTTTGAAACATGAAGTTTGAACGGTGACGGACTGATTGGGCATGTACATCTTCTTGTGGTATCATCAATTTCCGTTTCTTCTTCACCACGCTTGTTTAGTGACTCGACATTGATGTACATTTTGATCTCCTTTGCTT
This sequence comes from Euprymna scolopes, assembly GCF_053919585.1. Taxonomy (NCBI): domain Eukaryota; kingdom Metazoa; phylum Mollusca; class Cephalopoda; order Sepiida; family Sepiolidae; genus Euprymna; species Euprymna scolopes. The sequence continues at coordinate 18,889,694 of NC_136491.1, forward strand.
TCTCAGAGGCTTGTTCCTGTGGGGGCTCAAGGTTTGTGGACGAATTTGAGGTTCCTGGTGTGGCGTAATGTGCGCCATTCACAACTTGGTATTTTTTATGGAGAAACTGAAGATTACACAGTGTTACTTGCTTGCTCCCATCTAGTTGCACTTGGTACCGTCGGTTTCCATGTGTTTCCATGATCTTCCCTGTCTTCGTCTATAGTCGTAGGTAGTTACTATCCTGGCTCTGATTCTCGATAAAGTCTCTGACTTGGAGTTTCTGAAGTGGATGACAGTACTGGTTATAGAATTGACCATTTCCAACTCCCTTAGTTTCTTTCCATTGTTTCCACATTTGATATTTATCCTGTAGGATAGTAGGATAGGGGAGGTAGTCTTTAATGACTCAATCTTATAAAATTATGGCCAGGAACATTTCAAGCTCTTGGATGAGAGTATTGCGATGGGTTAGTAATGTCTGAACAACCTGATCATGGCACAGGTGTCCATAGTTGTCCATGTTGCTATCTAGTACATGCTTTATTGTCTTGACAGCTATTCTGCACGACCGTTACTTTGAGTGCAACAGGTTGATGAAGTACGTTTCCATATACCCCTGTTCCTCAAAAAGGAGTTGTACTAAACTAAATGGTGTTTCTTTGCCTGAAGAGATTTATTCAGGTACATTGTAAGTACAGAACCAAGTTCTCAAGATGTCACATACAGTTTTGGACCTCCTCAACATCGTTAGGGCGACTTCCACCCAGCCAGTATATCCATCAGCGTAAACCAAAAAGTCCCTACCCTGTATATCAACAAAGTCAACCACCACTTGTTGGAATGGAAATTCCGGGTTTGCTGGTGATATCAATGGCTGCCAGAACTAAGATAGTGTAATAGTGTTGTACATGTGGTGATGGGATCTGGTTTGCCTGATGTCAGCATCCAAACCTGGCCAGAACAATCGTTGTCTTGCATTTGCCAGCATACCATTTACACCTTGATGTGCATAATAAAGAAATTCCAATCCCTCTATGTGAAGGTGATGAAGTATCAGGATTTTGTTGTTATTGACAACAATTCTTTCTAGGCAATATATTTCTTCATGCATAGGCCAGAAAACTTAAGCTATGGGTGGGATGTCGTTGTGTGACAAGGGGAAGCCATTTTGAATTAGATCTCTTAAGGTTTTGCATTCTTCATCTGTGGCTACGATACTTTTCCATGTAATAGCTTTCAGTTTAGGATCACTGTCGAACATTAATATGAAAGTGGTTTTGACTGCAGTGTTGATCATCTAGTTATGGTTTTTTGGCGTGGTACCTGCTGCGTATAGAGATCCACAATCAGAGATTTCTGGGATGATGTTTCCTCTGGAATCTATACATCACTGTCCGTTCTTTGAAATTTAACAGACACAGACGTTTTTAATATTTTCCAGGTCCTGGTTTGAAAGTATTTTTATTGGTGGCAGGTGATCTACTGTTACACAAGGCACCGAAAATCCCGCCAATACATGAGAGCATGTTTGAAGGGATTCTTTCTTCTAGTTTGCCATTGTATATCTATCTGATCGTGGCACATTGCAGATCAGAAGGATTTGCAGTCCATCTCTTACTGAAGGAAATGTGTCCAGATGTAAGGATTGACAACAGCTAACTGAATCTTTGTAAAATGTGTTTGACTTGTAATGGAGGTATGAGACAAATGGATTCGCCAATCATTTTTATAACCAACGGCTGTGCTAAACAACCAATCAAAACGTCCCAAAATTATTATAAAAATTGTCGAATTTTGGATTCAATCAGTTCGCCGTTTACTACGTCATGGACTACATTTAATTCTCGGCCGCCATCTTGGTTACTGATCTGAACTATGCCGCCATTTTGGTTACTGATCTGAACTACGCCGCCATCTTGGTTACTGATCTGAACTACGCCGTCATCTTTGTTCAACACAATATCTCAGAACTTAAGAGATTAACTACGCCACGGACCGCATTTGATTCTTGGTCGCCATCTTGGTTACTGATTTGAACTACGCCGCCATCTTTGTTCAACATAATGTCTCAAAACTTAACAACCTTGCTTAAAGAAAACAATGGTGAATAGAAAAGGGACAAAGCTTCTGTAGACACATCTAAATGCGTTTAATAATTGACAATAGCCTTGTTATCCTCGATATTGTCACCATATTATGACAACATTACAATGTCTTTGTTTATAATGTTCTTTCCATTTCAAATATGGCATGAAGCAACATTCTCTGTTGGTTCCGATATGTACCTGTCCTGATAGTACACTTTATACTACAACAGAAAGCAAAATTTAAAAAATTTGGCAGTGAAAAAAAATTTAGGTTAAAATTGAGTTTTAAGATTAATTTGCTTTTAGGCTAAGAGCAAAGTGTAGTCTCTTTTCCGTTTTCTGTTGATGAAGAAGAAATCCTTATACACTGAGGTCATTTTTATTTTTTGTCCTAATCCAGAGTGTCCTTTCCCCACATTAAAAACTGACCGTGTGTTTAACTCTGTTCTAGTGAGGAGACAAGTAGACAAGGACAGTAGGAAAAGAAGGTGACCACCACAGTTTGTATGTGCGTAATATGGAAAGTTTTAATTTTGTAGGTTGAAATAAAAGTGAATTTTATGTTATTTTGTCAATCGTTTTTGGTGTTTGGAGTTTTATCTGTAACTTGCAGGCCACTCAGTGTTGCCAATCGTAAAATCTGCTTAAATATATTTTAATTCATGCAGATTTCGTATTTACTATTATAAAGCTAATTCTTATTGATTATTATATTGTACCCAATATACAGTAGTAATTTCTGTTGCGATATTTTTTATTCATAATGGGGTATGATCCCACACAGTCGGGAGATTCTATTTATAAACGATGCTGCTAGGAACTGATGAATCAAATTAATTCATGTTCTGCTACCAACCAATCAGAAACCAGAATTGCTTCATAATATTAAACCTTTTCTGTAGCAATTTCTCATGTTTTTTCCGTCTCGACACGGTAAGAATATTTTGCTCTGTGGAACTGTCTACTGCAAACAAGTCACCTCTCAGGACTTGTGTGTAACAACAAACCATCAGAAACTGTTCTGTCTACTGCAAACCAGTCACCTCTCAAGACTTGTTTAGAACAACAAACCATCGGAAACTGTTCTGAAACTAAACATGGCTTACACTTCTAGAATTTCGAAAATTAAAAACTAAAAATATGACTTGAATGCCCTCAGCTAGAATCGAAACAAAAATATGTACCTCTCTAGCATTATTCATTACCATCTGAGCATAGAAAAACTAAAATAATCTTGTTAATGGTATAAATGTATATTTGCGCATATGTAGAAGTAGAACACATTTAGTTGATTTAAGGTTCGATTTTTTTCACTTTTGACACTTAGCAACTATTTTTACCGATTAAAAACCAAATTGAATTTGTTCCACAGGTCCAAAATTCCCTATATATCAAGTTTCAAATTTGTAGACCAAAAATTGGCAGTAGTTTGGTAGAAAATTAGATTTGTTTTTGGTGTTTGAGTTTTATTTGTGATTAAATTCGGTCATAATTATCATAACTAGCAAAGCTGTCCTTTTGGGAGAGTTGGATTCCCCCCCCCCATTAAAAGCCGACCTTGTGTCTAACTTTGCTCTCATAAGACAGTAAGTAAACAGAGACTCCATTTCTGATTACATCTTGATTTTTTTTATTCAATGGAGATTGCTCCAGACAAGGTATGAAGCCACTTGATGTAAGGAGCTAAAAAAATACTCCATCAAAGTAAAAAAACTAGCCAACAATAAGTATTATATACATAGATTCTGACCCAGCAAGCAGCAATTCTCTCCCGTTTATCAGAAACATCACTCATGGAATGCGAGGAGTAAAGGATAAAACAAGGAAAGCAAAAGTTACGATGCTGTCAAAAATAAACCCAAAGTTTACTTTCTACTTTCCGTATCTCAGTTATCCCAAATAGTCAGTTATAACACGTTAATAGCTTCAAAATGTGACAGCTGCAGACACAGAATTTCTATTAATTCTTACATATTTAATCCTATTTACAATGCCTCCCCACGGGACAGAGTTAGACACCAGGGTCGTTTTTTTTTAATGTGGAGAAAAGGAACAAAAATAAAAATTGTCTCAGTCGTGAAGAATTTCTCCTCCGTTGACAGAGAACAAGAAATTGAAGTAATTCTTACATATTTAATCGTGCAGCTAAGAAAAGTTAAAATGTTTACTTTAAGTTTGGATGGAAACATGACCTTTTCTTATTTCTGATTTGAATAAGATTTTTCATGATGATGATGATGATGATTATTATTATTATTATTATTATTATTATTATTTATTGTTTGGTTATGACCGAAAAAGAAAGCAAACATTGAAACTAGACCCCAAGAATCAATAGGACAACAATTCAGTTTGGAAATTCAAAGGAGTATAGTATAAGTCAATAATGCAGCATTCAACATTCCATCTGCCTCATCTCTCTCTCTCTCTCTCTCTCTCTCTCTCTCTCTCTCTCTCTCTCTCTCTCTCTCTTACTGACTGACTCTCACACATACACGCATTTACTTATTGACTGCTTTTGTTGTTGTTGTTGTTTTTTTTTTTTGTTTTTTTTTTTATATATATATGACTAAACTAGAAGAATATTCATCCCAGGACAGATAAGATTAATTCTCTAAGGGAGTAGTTCTGCACCACTTACAAAGATTAAAATTTATATGCAATGCTACTAAACCTTGTGTCTAGAATCCTTATCTCAATTTTATTAAAATCCATGACATGATTTTGACCCGAGAAAGCATCTAAAATTTAAGGCTTATTGGCCCTTAAGAAAAAATTGAAATTAAGGGAATCTTGTTTAATTGGTGTCTAATGGCTAAGTGTAAAATCTGAAATATTTGAATTTTCAAATGTGCTCAACTTATGCCTTTCAAAATCCCTTTAAAATACATTAAATTGGATTTTTTTTTGATTATCGATACCTATCGAAGTCATCATGGTATAATGTACAGTTGTGTGAAATTAAAATAAACAAATCAGACCAACCGTTTAGGAGTCCATAAGAAACGAACTCTCTCTCACACACAAAGTTCCTTGTATATCATAGTAAAGATTACTACATGGGGAATCATTTCCATTTAAAATCCATTTAGTACTATGCATGTAAAATTGAGAAAAGCATGCTTGAAACGTGTCAATATTATGTGAATGAGCTACAACAAAATAGTCACCGACTTTGACCTGATGTCGTGTCTATTTAAAAACGAAACTCAAAATGATTCCTCATTTTTTTAATATCTCTTTTATTATATAGAAGTAATGTTGTCTGTGTGTGTGTTTGTTCCACATGGACTCCAAAATAGCTGGGCCGATTTTTATGAAATTTCACTCAAAGGTACTTTATGTATCTGGCAGTGTTCTTAGATAAATTTTGTATTGGAATGTCTCCGATAAGTATAAATAATTGAAAATCGAAAAACTTTTATGAAAGAAGGAACAAGCGATTTTGACCAAAGTTAACACCTTATACAGTCTAACATCACAAGTGTATTTGAGAAGTTTTAATACCACACAAGCAGAAAGGTCTGGGATATAAAAATCAACAGTAGGTTCTTTGATATGACAGGGGTGTGTTTGAAATAAATGCTTCTGTTTAGAGCACACTTGAACCATGATACTTGACTTTTACATTTTAAACTTTAATTGAAGCCATTATATATAAAAAAATAATTTTTATAAAATAAACAGTAAGTTCTCTACAGTGCAATATAGACTACAATGTATTGTGGACTAAGTCACTGCGAGAGGCATGTGAACTTTATTCTGGTGTACTGCGATGGGTCCCCAACAAAAGCAGTCAATCAATTGATTTGATTGAAAAGTGGGCGATTTCACCAATTTTTATAACAATAAAAATATAAGATTGAGAAACATTTATTGATCATCATTCAATCAGGGGTAACGTCGAGTCTCCCTGCTAATTTATCAATAATAATAATATAAATTAATGTTTAACAAAAATAACATAAAACCATTTTTTGATGCCTTTACAGAATTTTTCTTGCATTTATCTTAGACCGCGATCTTTAAACATTACCAATATTTTTCTTAAGGAAAAAAAAAATCAGCATTAATTCCAAAGATATTATTGTGCAGAAAGAAATATGTCAGAACAAATTTAATGAAATATTCAACTTTTAAGAAACAATTACACAATATTATGAATTTATAATTTCAATGTTGTTTTTTTTCAATGCATATAAGGTACAGCATTGTGTATACATTTTATAATGAGGAAGTCATTATTTATATATCAATACAATAGCGTGTGTGTTATTTTGTGTGTTACACATCTTTTTCTTTCGAGTGACTGTCGTTTAGTTGTTATGACTCTCCATTTCTTGTAATAAATAATTTTACCAAGAATTCTTCTTATGTTTTGGTTTCGATTATTGATTATAGCTGAAGGAACTAAAGTTTATATATATATATATATATATATATATATATATATATATATATATATATATATATAGTAATTTATAAAATATATATGGCGATTATTTTATAAATTACTAATTAGCTCTACCTACATATTGAGCACTTTTGAAGTAAATACTTAAAGTTTACGCATAAATCTATACTTTCGTATATTAATTTTATGTGAGTAAATTAAGTAGTTTATATATATATATATATATATATATATAATGTCAGCCCCTTTAAGAAACTCATTTCTTATCATTGAATACTTTCAGTTGAATTAAAGTCAGTCAATTTAGCTCTTATGCGCAGATCATCATATAATGATTAGATCACTCTGACAGATGCCAAAAAGCATTTAAAAAATAAATGTTTAAAATTCAACAGCATTTTCTTGCGGTTAACGGTAGCTGAATGGATTAGGTCCTTGCTAATGAAGCTGGGATGGCTTCTGGCGCCAGGTTCGAATCTATCGACTGGTGTTAATCATGATACCCTGCACTGATGATTCCCGAAAGGACGAAAAACTAGTGTCTGTAGGTATTTAATAATTATTATAGTAAATAATTATATATATATATATCAGAGCATCTCCATTTACTCTGAACATCTATAGAATGCCAACATCAATATATTACATATGAGTCTCCTGTGGAATTTCCACAGGTCCGGCTAGTAAAAAAAATGAAAGAAATAACATTTTATATTGTTACTGCTATGTTTACTGGTCCCATAACCGTTCAGGGTCATAGAGGTGCTGCATGGTGGATGAACAGTGGATCAGCTGCTTCCACTTGTTGCAGTTGTGGTGAGTGCCTGGATAACATTGAAGCTTTTCCATGTTGTTCAAGCAAGAATGATGTCAGCCCATTTCTTTTTCTGTTTGCCCTATCTTATATACTGTTCCTTGTAAGATGGTCTTTGAAGAGTTCTTCTGTGCATATTACAATGCCTATACCATCTGAGTTTCCTCTTTTTTATCACGGTCAGTAGGTCTTCATAGTGATGCTCTTGTTGGGTGGCCTTTCTGCGGGCATCATTGTTTATGACCTGGTCCTTGTATGAGATGCCAAGGAGTCTCCTAAGGCATCTCATTTCAACTATTTAAATCCTTCTTTTGTAGGTCTGCGTTCAATGTTAATGCCTAATATGAGTAAAGCATGATTGAGATGACTTGGGCATTTCGTAGTTTCAACTTGAAGCTACTTTTTATATGTGTTTGCAAAATACAAAATATTTGTATCCGGAGGATGCATACAGGGTGGGACAATAAAATTGTCGCCCTAGAAAAGATGACATGATTCCATTTCCGTTTAATGAAAACCAGGGTTTTTTTTTATTGTTGCAGACCATTTACTAGTTGGCCAGTTGTGTAAAAATCCCAAGAGTGATAGAATCCTTCAATCATGTCTGAAAGTGACACAATGTTCAACAAGCGAGATCGGTGATGTGCCGCTGTACAACTCATGCTCTCTACTGATCCAAGTTATGACAACAGGACCATTGCCAGCACACTCAAATGCATTACTGGATTGCCATTAATAACAGGAACGTGCCCATGGTGATGAAAACAACGTTTCATGCCACAGTTATGGCCTTTGGTATGGTTTTAAGTAATGGCCACATCATGCCACATCACATCTTCAAAGTCGGCTTGAAAGTCAACACCAAAGTGTACTTGGATGTGCTGAAGAGTGTGGTGATCCTCTGGTGCAATCAGGTGGCCGCAGGACTCGATGCCGGCTCACAAGTCCAAAGAGACCCAGGCTTGGCTTCAGGAGTGCTCCCCCTTCTCCCTCGACCTGAATCTGTTGGACTACTTTGCTTAGTCATACGTTGAGAACATCACCAACATGACCTCTGACAACACCAAGCCAGCCTGATCGCCACGATCCGCCAAATATTTACCAAGCTCCCGTCGGCACTTGTGGAAAAGGCATGTTCCCAGTTCCGGATCTGTATCGAGGCAGTGATTGAGGTTGAAGGCAGCTATAGTGAATAGATATCAGCTCTACTACATAATCAAGTTACATAATTGATTTTTTTCAATAAATGTTTTAAAATAAAGCTGTAGTGTTGTTTTCTTTAGGGCGACAAATTTATCGTTCCACCCTGCTAGTTATCTGTAACTATTTTCTTGTTTTCATTTGCAGACACGATTATGCCTTCCTTCATCAGTGAACTAGATGGGAATTTTGAATCATCAAAACAGAAACTCTCAAAAGAGAAGTCTTTTACTGATGATCCCCCACACGAAAGTAAGCACATTTTCTTCATTTCAAACATTTTCTTTAAAAAACAAGGCCTTTTAAGCTGCATTGTAACACTTTCTTAAAAATCAAATCATTCATTGAAGGGAGCACAAGAGAAGCGCATAGGCCTTTCTTTTTTTTTTTTTTTTACATAGGCATCACCGCTTATCAAGGCCCAAGTGTACAGTAGACAAAAGGACAATATAGCAATCGTTAGTAATGGAAATTCGGTAAATTTGTTAACTTAAGTGGAACGGCTCATCAAGACCTTGTTTACGTTGGACTTAAAGACAATCAGATTGTAGTCAGCTGGAAAGCAGACAAACAGAAGACAATTCCACAGGCGTGCAGTTCTAAGAAGGAAACTTTGTTCATGGAATCTATGTTTAGGTTTAGGCGCAGATAAAGAGTTGGGGAAATAATTGATAGTGTTTTCAGCTAGACGAGTGTTTCTCGTAGAAGTTTGGTGAGGGGCCCCATAGATTGGAGTTCAGACGAGCACTTGCCATGAAAATAACGATACAGCAGAGACAGGCTCGCAACATCTCTTCTGTGAGGTTGCAGGAAAGAGAAAAGAGCATCCCCTACTATGCTACAACGTATATTTTGAATTCTATCAAGGCAGAATGTCCTTTCTAGCAGCTCTTGCCCAGATGTGGCAACAGTACCCCATCTCTGGACGTACCTGGCTCTTTATATAGGTAGAGAATTGCATCAGCAGTGAGATATCTACTGGATCGACAGAAGGATCTCACCATTTTTTCAGCGACCTCGGCAACAGATTTGACATATGTATTTCATTTCAGATCAGGAGTAAAGGTCAAACCTAGAAGCTTGTCAAAACATGAAAATTCCCCAAGATGAGAGCCATTCATTTCAATTGATGCCAGATGGAGATCAGAGCGTTGATGATGTAAAGACAAAAGCTTAGTTTAGATGTATAAAAAGTAACCTCTTTCCCCATTGTACCACATGCTCAAAATCAGAGGAGAGAGAATCAGAGAGAACTTGGTCGTTTATGACCTTTGATGTGCTACCATAGATTTTTACGAATGATGTAAAGATGTGATTTGGAAGATCATTAAGGCCTTTTACATAAATGTGTACTCTCTGTACTTGTGGGGGGTTTGCCAGTGAGCAATCAAGGAAGACAATCAATAAAAGTCTTCTTTGTCTTTGTTCTTTGGTCGCCATTACTGTGTGGCCATTGGTTTTTGTTGCATTGTCTTGTGGCTGTTCAACTCAGGCAAACAACTCATGCATGAAAACATATAGGTTGTTTCGTGTATTACAACATAAAAAAAGGCATGAAATAGAAACTCCATTTAACACAAGACAAACTATGAAGATTTAAGGTTTTGAATAACTTTTATCAACAATAAAAGACTAGATTGAATGTTCATGTTTATAAAAGTTCATTTGCATATGTCTTCACCTTTCAAAATAATACAAAGTAAGATGTTGGAATAAACGGAGAAAAAAAGGGAGAATGTTTATAAAGAGTACTTATTCCTTGTTTCTTTTTGTTGATCAGGCAGGGATCACTGAAAGGCGCATTTTCAGCTTTTACTATGAAAGCGGGGAGGGTGGAGTAACTTCTCGCTTGATTGCACCTGTGTCTTCTCTTTGGTGTCTTGTTTCCTTTTCTCCACGCGTTTACAAAAGTTCTGGGTTTATATTTCTCCTTGCCGACTTCCATGGTTAAAACTTATTTTTAGTGCCCCCTGCTCCCATTGGCTAATTAATTTTCATTATTTTTCGCTTTTTGACCGGATGGATGCATGGAGCTATGCATAGTGACGTGTTTACACATTTTGACAGCCGACGAGTCAACATTAGGTTGGGAGTTTTATTAATTTCTTCATGAATCTCCACAAACATAAGGAGACCTGCTATCGGCTTCAAAGGTTTTATTGGGGAGAGACGTTCGTTTACAAGTGTTACATGATAAGGGCTGTCCCTTTTTCATGTAAGTATAAAAATAGAGAGATTTAGTTAAAATGAAAATGAAATAGCATAGACGAAATTCGAACCTCGTAAATTAGGTTTAGAAATAGATTACGAGAGAGAATTAGCAATGGAATGTGAAAACAAACCATTGCTTAGCTTAGAGATAAAATAGTTTCAAGAAAAGAATGTGCGTTGTCAATTCTGTTATGAAAATTCAATTGAGGAATGCAACTATAGGATAATTTAATAAACATGTTTTTAACATATTGGAAATATAGGTTACTGGGAATATAGGTTAAAATTCCTTTTGTAAACAAAGGAAAAAGTTTTGGACACACATTTCCAGAACACGTGAAAGAAGACATATGTTTTAACATGTGTATGACGTCATGGAAAATGGGAAGTTCTCGATATAGTTAGAAACTTTAGAGAAACTGGGAGAGAGTCAGAGGGAGTTTGAGGACGACAGACGATAGTCTGCAGTTGGGATTCGAATGTCTAGAAGCGAGACGGTCACTTTTGAAACTTAGAATGTGAAGCTTTGAATTCTTGACTCAGAAAACCACGACCGGTCGGGAGAAGAAATAAACCCATCATGTGTTTTTATAAATGTCGTCTTTGTGTTGTAATTCTACCAAAAGGTAAAGTGAAAATTGTTATTATATGTCTTGTATATCATGTGGTTTAAAATGTCTTTACATACACAATATGAACACTAAGACTGTCTCAACACTATCTCCTCACTCAAAGAGCTTCTACACTTCTAAGTATGAACATTTGATATATATAAAAATCGTCATAACACGAACAGCATCCCTCAACAACATCACTTGTAATAAGACTCTCTCTCTAATAACAACGAACAATAACAACAACAAGAGCAATAATAACAATAATAAATATAACACAAGGGGAAAGACTAAAAATTAATTCCTTCTTATTTAATTTTCTTTCTTAGCTTTAAAGAAATTTTTGACAAATAGATATTCACTTAGATCCCTACATTGTGTGGACATGCCTACATAGGAGGTCTTGTATTTGAAGGGACATTAATTTGTCAAAGATTTTAGGTGATTTGATTCCTCAGGATAAACCCCCATTTGAGAGATAATAACTTTCCAAGTGAATAAGTAAGATTTTGGGTGGTCGAATACTAGCCAGATATTTTTTTCATAAATGACACATTGTCAACATGCATTGCAATCCTACAAAGCATATTTACACAGGAATATGGCGAAACGCTCAGACACTGCAGCAGACGACAGTTAATAAAATGGTAGAAAAAATTAGTTTTAATTGTGCAAAAATTGAAATCATTAAAAATAAATCATTTTAGTAAAGCCATCACGATGAATCTAGCAAATTTGCAGATTATGTATCAGTGCCATTTTGAATTGTAATTTCCATATAGTTTTTCTTTTTTTTTTTTGTACTCGCGTTCATCCCAAACATATTGCCACTTGGATGGAAGGGGCTACTAATTAGGACCATGCCTAAGAAAGAATTGAAGTACATTGAAATTCATGCAATTATTATATTAATTTTTTAAATTTATTTGCACTTAACTCATTATCAGAAAAAAAAAACAAAAAAAACTTATCAATTTTAAAAGAAAGTAAAGGAATATGGGTAAGATCATAAAATCCGAAAATTGTAAGAAAAAAATGGCGCAACAAACTGAAAATTAATTGCTCTTCCAGTTATATAATATCCAGTGTTTCCCAATTTATTAGAATTTGATCTTTTAAAAGATGCCCTTTTCCCATCATCGGAAAACAAATTCCAAAACATGGGGAACTCTAAAGAAACTTACAAAAGAATTGCATAACAAAACAATTATTGCATATACCTCCCCTCCGAGGGGAGTCGTAATGCTTCACAAGTCACAATCAAACAAAATGCATGGAAGTTCATAAACATACCTTATAAGATGCAAATCATTAAAGCACAATTAAATCCTACCTTGTGTTTTATGCTCCTCCCATGACTGAGGCACTTTATTCACGATAGTCTCCATGGAAGACGATGCATTTTCGCCTGGAATTAAAGTTTCACAACAACCAAAGAGAAGGGAATATTCTGAATTATAGAGAAAAAGACTATTTATTGAGCTTGTAAAATTTTCATATTCAACAAACAGTTCACACATATTTTTTATGTAAACGTGTAGTTGCGTGTTTTCGCCAGTAAGCAATCAAGAAAACAAATCAATAAAACAAAGTTTTTTTTACATGCGCGGTCGCTGATCTTTCATTCTTTTTAGTGTTGCTTTTCCATGTGAGAGACATGAGTCCATGTGATCGTTGATCTCCCGTTTAACTCAAGATGTATCTACCTATTCATGGAACATAATGGAGACTTATTGGCTTTCAAAGGTTTTATTTAGAGAAGAGTTGTTCATGAGAGGAGAGACTAATCTTTTTTTGATTACTTCTGAACTTGTTATTTTTAAACTTAGTGCTAAGATGGTCGACGCATGAGCATAGTTTCAAAGCAATATTCACTTAAATATCTCTCTACATTTTCACATGCATGTCGCTTCATTTGCTCCCCGACTCTGACTGGTCAAAACTATGTTCTGTTCCCTGAACACATGACATAATCTTTATGTCATATCATTTAACACCTGCATTTTTAGTGCATTTTGTCTAAACAGCTAACTTTTGGACCCCTGTTTCAATCATATTAGTTACAGGGGAGTCTATTTCCGTTTTACACCAGATGATACTGACATGTATCAATTTATACTAGTTGACATAATCTCTACTTACTATCATAGGATCTCAATATATATCAAGCTATTGACGTTGCCTTCTTTTCTGCTAGTGGCAGAGGATGTTTTAGGCTGCAGAATCCACTTAATTTACAATAGATCTTAAGTCATTTCTTTACATGGACTGTTCATTTTAAAGCTTCTCAATGAATTGCCCCACCCTTCTCTCTCTCTCTCTCTCTCTCTCTCTGTCCCTTAGCCATGTGACTTCACGTCTGCTTCTGGCTACAGCAGGTTGAGGTGACATTTGAGTGCATACTTGATGACCTCATAACTCCAGCTTCCAATGTAGATGTGAACACTGCCTTGTGAACTCAATTCATCAGTTGAATACTAGCGAACATACTCTGTGTTATTTAACACAATTGATTTTGTTCTTCTACATACAACACCTGGTATTTGCAAGAAGTCACCCATCTGGTACTGACCAGATTTAACGTTGCTTAACTGTGGCGATCTAACAAGAATTGGTGTGTCAATGTGATTATGCCGAATATACCTACTAACTTAGCCTTTTGTTTTGTTTTTTATTGGTCAGGCCATTAACATGATTTTGTCACACAACGTTTTTATGATTTTGCACTGATGGAAGAAATAGAAAAGAAAATACAATAATAAGGTCAAACAAACAGTGAGACGGTTACATAATATTATGAATTCTATTTAGGATAACATGATACAATCACCGCCGCGCTTTGCCTTTAAAGTCTTATTCATTGGAAAGAAAAGATGAAAAGAACTTTGAAAAACTATATCATAATTGGATAAACCAAAGCATGGTCAGTTATTTGAATGCATCGTTTTTTGGAGTTAAATAAAAAGTTACCATTTGTTGTGAAGTAAATAAAAAAAATATTAAACTTATACAAAAAATATACAATTTTATTCAATTTCAGAGAATATATTAGCGTATTTTGTGTTTCAGTTCACATAAAAACAAAGTTTTTGTCCTCGATGGTCCTACATCTAAACAATGTGATATAAATGCAGGAGTGCCTCAGGAGTCTATCTTTGGACCTCTATTATTCCTAATATTCACAAATGACCTCCCTGACAAAATTGTCTGTGAGATGGGTATATATGCTGATGACACCACACTCTATAACAGACACAACAGATAACAAATGAACACATATCTAAAGAAGTGGCAGAAACACTAGCGGATGACCTCCAATTTGTAGTGGAATGGGGACAAAAATGGTGGTCACGTTCAATGCTGCCAGGACTAAACTTGTTTCCTTCAATAACTACAAGAAACCTTCTCTACTACCAATAGCAATGGTCAAAGACTCTTTATCTGAAAGTACATCTTTTAAACTCCTCAGCCGAACGTTCACAGGAAACATGAGTTGGAAAAATGACATTGAGAGCATTGCCAGGACCGCTGCGAAAAAGGTGGGTTCTCTCTACCGTGCTAGAAAACTACTAACGCCCGAAAGTATCCTGTACCTCTATAAGGCCACCATTCGCCGATGTATGGAGTATTGTTGTCATATTTGGGCTGGTGCATCTGCTACTATTCTCTCACACCTAGACAAAAAGAGAGTCGTCAACCTGATAGGTCCTGAACTGACACCTAAGCTTCAGTCTCTGTCCCATCGATGAAATGTAGCATCCCTCTGCTTGTTCTGCAAATACTTCAATGGTGAATGCTCCAACGAACTGCAAGCACTTGTACCCCCTCGACGTAAATACATGATTCTAGTCTCATAAGAACCCCCTCGACGTAAATACCCCAGACAAACCCGACAAGCAGCAAAATCCCACCCCTTCACAGTAGAGATTCCTAGATGTAAGAAAGCCTTCTACTCCACTAGTTTCTTCCCCAGAACCGCTAGACTTTGGAATTCCCTTCCGAGTTCCTGCTTCCCCAACTGTACTGACATGCAGAAGTTCAAGTGTAACGTGAACCGACATCTTGCTGCCCAACTCCCCACATAGTACCCCTGTAGCTTATGTCCCTGATAGTAGCCTCCTACATTAAAGTGGCAATGTGCCTTGTTTGGGGTGAAAATGTAATTAAAAAAAAAAAAGTTATCGAAAAAAAAAAAAAAAGAATGAATTCACTTAAAATATTCTAATTCAGAGTTTATAGAAATATTTTTGTTTATGTAAATATTTTGTTTTTATCATAAATTGATTTTATATGCATAAGACACAGTTAGCTCTCGATAAATGACCAAACACAGTTAACCCTTGCTATGGCTAGACACAGCTGGCTCTCACTACACTTCTCCAATGATAACATAGCACCTATCAATATAATTAATAAGGTGATTTCAAAAGGAACAAAAAAAAAATGTGATAACTACCTTTGAAGATAAATCTGAACAGATCAGAAAGTGTTTGGGTAAAAAACGATTATGGCAGTTGCATCGGCCAGTTTTGTTTTTTTTTTGTTTGTTTTGCCAGATACAAGAAAACATTAGTAATCTAGAAAGGAATCAAAACTAAAGTATGTAGACAGAAGTTTTAATATTTAATCAAATATGCTTTAAAAATATCTATCTATATATCTATAAAAGTGAACGTGTGTGTGTGTGTGTGTGTGTGTGTGTACATTTCCCTACGCAATAACTCTGTCAATTTTTAGTCTACAGACTCGAAATTTGATATACAGGGTATACTGAGATTTGGAAAAATTGATGTGATCAGGTTTCGGTCAGAAATTCCGCTGTTAAAGGGTCAAAGTTCAACTATTTGATCTTTGAGAACTCTACCAAACTCCTCCGACAATTTTGGGTCTAAACACTTGACATTTTAGATATTGGTTCCTTGGATATGGATCTAACTTAATAACTTGATTTGAGCCCAAAACAATAAATATTAAGGGGCCATAATAGGGGTCAAAGTTAACAAAATTACCGTTTTTTTTGTTTTGCTCAGCATACACCTGCAAACACCCGGGCAACGCCGGGCACCCATGCTAGTATATCTATAAAAGTAAAATTATCTGTGTGTGTGTGTGTGTGTGTGTGTGTGTGTGTGTACATTTCCCTACCAAACTACTTTGTTAATTTTCAGTCTGCAGACTCAAGATTTAACATAAGGAGTAATGAGATTTGGGAAAATCTTTTTAATTGGTTTTCAGCCAGAAATTTGGCTGTCAAGTGGTCAAAGTTCAACGATTTGACTTTTGAAAATTCTACCAAACTCCTCCCTCAATTTTGGCTCTAAACACTTGAAATTTTAAATGTACGTTACTTGGACATGGATCAAACTTTTTAATTTGATTTGTGCCCAAAACAATAAATGTTGAGGTCAAAATTGCGGTTAAAGTTTTAAAAAATTTGACCTCTGCAGTCTCTACCAAATTACTCAGCCAATTTTTGGTCTAAACATTTGAAATTTTACATAAAGTGTATTCAGACATAGGGCAAGCTTTTTAATCGGTTTTTGGCCGAAAGTTCAAGAGGTCAAAGTTCAAAAGATTTGACCTTTGCGGTCTCTAGCAAACTATTCAACCAATTTGAAATTTTACATCAAGGGTATTCAGACATGCAGTAAGCTTTTTAATCTGTTTTTGGGCGAAAATTTGGCTGCTAAGAGGTCAAAGTTGAAAGAGACCTTTGCAGACTCTACCAAACTCCTCTGCCAATTTTGGGTTTGAACTGAAATTTTAGATGTAGGTTACCTGGACATGAGTCAAACATTTTAATATATATATACATATGCACATAAAGTTATGAACAATGCATAGGGCCCGAGCAAAGCCGGGTTGAACTGCTAGTAATAAAATATTTTTTATTTGAAATTAAACTGAATGCTATATGGCATCATTACATTGACACATCGGTTCCCGCTGTTAAGCAACATTGAAGTTAAGCAACATTGAACCTGGTCAGTACTAAATGGGTGACTATTTAGGACTTCCAGGTGCTGTATGTGCTCTCTGCTGTTCTCGGCATTGTTTCCAGTCTTCCTGGACTTCTTGCCATTGGACTCAAACAGTGCTGATTCAGGAGATGTGTGGTTGGAGATTGTGCAATCCTTGCCTCACAATTACACGCACAGTTACTCCTACAAGAGGTATCCTTTGTCTTTCGAGACTGAACGGAAGCATCGAAACTGGATGCGGACATCACTTGCATTTTGACTTCAACTGGACAGCAAACAGGACTAGTAAAAAGCCAAAAATGTTTTTTTTTTTTACTTTTGTTGAAATATCACGAGGAGCAAAAACTCGACTGAAGAAAGAAACATATGAAATAGTAGCCATGCATAAACAACATGGATGCATGGAGCTCAAACACATATACAAAAGAACTTTCCTTCAAACTCTGATCTTAACAACATCAAGTCCAGAAACCTAATCCCAAATGGTAAATTATTCCTCTTTCTATTCAACTCAAAGACGAAACATTCAAATAACCGGCCATGACTGGATTTGCTGCTCAGGATGTCTGCATATCACCGATCGTGCGAAATGAATTATTTGCATAACCCAACACGTCTTGCTGTCCCAAATGTATAAAATAGTCTCTCTCTTTCCAGAGATGGAATACGAGTCGTTTGCATTTTGATCAACATGGCCATCTATTATCACTGGAGCATTATCTCACACCAGAAAATATTTCTTTTGTTTTCCTAGATGAATGGCAGAAAACGCGAGCATTTTTTATGGAGGATGTTCCCTCTCAAGTTCATTACATCATTTCAAAGAAAAATTATTTAGGAACTTCAAAAAAAAAAAAAAAAAAAAGTTAAAGAAATGGATTTCAAAAGAATTTAGCTTAAAGCAAGGAAGATAAATGAATTTTCTTTTTGAAATTCAGGCCATCCTAGTTTAAAAATATCAATTTTTTTAAATATATTAAAATCTCTGAAAATATGTCTGAATTTTAATTTAGTTTTCCTGATTGTGTTATACTTGGAAATGATAGTCACGTGACTTGTATATGGTTGTCTCATTGACGTGATGACTCGACATTTTTCTCTTTTTCTCTTTAGTAACTGTTCAAGTCTAATGATTGCCGTACCATCATAATAATTAAACACAACATATTATTCACTTTGGGCCATTCATTTTTTTTGTGGTTTCATTTTAGTATATTTTTCGGGTTTGTATTACTGTACACATAGATTCGAAAAAGTTGTCAAAAAACAAATATATTACAAATAAATGTTATCAAAGGCAAGATAAATTACTTTTCTACCAAACTGGATATATTTTTCGTGTTTTTATTCAATGTAACATGTTTATTCAGCTCGAAAAACATACAGTGTTTACCGATGTATTGGAACATTCAAGATGGCGTCTGATTCTCTCTTTAACACGGTAAGTTTGGGAAAAGATGTTATAAATAAAAAACCGGATAAAATACTGTTAAAAACTCGCTCAATATATGTTACTGTGACATAGGTTGACATATATTCGGCGGGTTTTTAATAGTATTTTGTATAGTTTTTTATTTATAACACCTTTTTCCATACTTACGGTGTTAAAGAGGGTGTGAGACGCCATCTTGAATGTTCGAATACATCGGTAAACACTGTATTTTTTTCGAGCTGACTAAATATGTTACATTGAATAAAAACACAAAAAAATATATCCAGTTTGGCAGAAAAGTAACTTATCTTGCCTTTGATAACATTTATTTGTTATATATTTGTTTTTTGACAACTTTTTCGAATCTATGTGTACAGTAATACAAACCCTATTTTTCTTTTCATTTGAATGGAAGGATCAGGGAGAGGATTAGACTCAGAATGGATCCTTGAGACGCCAGTGTTAATACTGTGAATTTGAGATTTTACCCATCGACGACTATTTTAATAAACCTCTCAGAAAGAAACGATTTGATGATTGAGATAACATTTCCAGAGACTCTGCAGTTGGAAATGTTGTGAAGTACCCCTTTATACCAAATCCTTCAGATGCCTTTGATATAAAAGAAACTTAGGTTTATATAAAATGCTGGTTGACCTGGTATCCTGTGCGTGCGTGCGTGTGTGTGTAGTTATATATACATACTAGATGACAAATATCCAAAAATTGGTCAGATCCATTCTTTCACCGTCAACTGAGCCGTTTTCTACAAGGAGGGGGTCACTTTTTTCGTCAATATTTTTGCAAATCATTTAAACCTCGCATCAACGACTTCAGATAAAAGATGTTATTTCAACAGCCCATGACGTCACAATCACAGTGGGCGCATCGATAAGACCGTTTGCTTTTTTTTCACGTCCTTTTCCTCTGGCACATTACAAGTTCGAGCCTGCCTATTACTCCTATTTTTTTTTTTTTTTTGCTAAACCAACACCCTTACACACACCTCCATATACCCGGGCAACGCCGGGCACCTAGGCTAGTAAATAATAAATGTACCATAATGTTTAGTTTGCTGTACCTTATCACAACAAAATTTAAGCCAGATCAGTCGAGTAGTTTCCAAAAAAAAGTAAAACAGATAGACAAAGAGAAATAAAATATAGACTAGTAGGCTGCCTGGCGTCGCCCGGTATTAAACGTAACATAAAATTCCTTTAAAAAATGAAGTAAAAAAAAAAAAAAAACAGGAAGAAACTGTAAGTATTATATTTTTTTCTAAACAGTTCACTTCTTGTAAGTAAAAAAAAAAAAAAATACTTGAACTGAGATCGAAACCAAAATCCAATGACAGTGACTCGAGTATGATAACCATTAGGCCAGCTTGACACGATCTTTCAAAAAAAGTGTTTTCAAACTTACCTATATTTAACATACAGAATCTGTAATACGAACGGTTCATGCATGCACATTCGTGAAACAGTTAGCAAACAGATAAAAATCCGATGCTCCCCTCCCCACGTACCAATTTTCTAATTTTTACCCTTAAGCAGTCCTTTTTTTGGATGAAACCCAAATAAAATGTTTTCAGATCAGTAACCAAGATGGCGACCAAGAATCAAATGCGGTCCGTGGCGTAGTTAACGGCGAACTGATTGAATCCAAAATTCGACAATTTTTATAATAACTTTTAAACGTTTTCATTGGTTGTTTAGCACAACCGGTGGTTATAAAAATGATTGGCGAATCTATTCGTCTCATACCCCCATCAGGAGTCAAAAACATTTTACACACCCCCTTTTTTTATATAATTGAAAAATCCCCTCTGATTCAATTTTTGGTTTCACTCAGTTTGCTGTTAACTACGGCACGGACCGCATTTGATTCTTGGCCGCCATCTTGGTTACTGATCTGAACTGCGCCATCATCTTTGTTCAACACAATATCTCAGAACTTAACAGGTTATGTGCCGAGCCACCGTCTTTTCTTTGATGGATTGGAATCTAAATTCGAATTGTGGCAGGTAAAATTTCTGGGATATCTAAGGATTCGAAAACTACACAAAGTCATACAATCTCCAACAGAGAATCCAAATTACCCCGAATTTCTCGAAAAGAACGCAACTGTTTTTGTAGAACTGATTCAATGTTTAGACGATAGTCTGTCTCTGATTATAAGAGACGCATTGGATGATGGAAGGAAATCATTGAACATATTAAGAGAATATTATTTATGAAAAGGGAAACCGAAAATGATATCCCTATATACAGAACTAACGTCTCTGAAACGTAACGAGGATGAAACGATTACCGACTACGTTATAAGGGCAGAAACAACCGCCAATGCTTTAAAACTCTCAGGTGAAATAATAAGCGATAGCTTGCTGATATCAATGACCCTCAAGGGACTTCCAGCCGATTTTAAGCCATTTACAACTGTTATAACTCAGAAAGACAAACCCATAAATTTCAGCGAATTTAAAGTGGCATTGCGCAGTTACGAAGAGACTAATCGTATGCTCGTGGACAATAATAACTCCTGCAATATTATGAAGTTCAAAAATGCTTCTCGAAAGCAGACACCACCAAATTACGCACCTCACCGCAACCTCTCCAAAAATAATTTTTCCAAGAAAAAGAAAATTATCTGCTTTAATTGTGGACGACCCAACCACAAAAGTTTCCAATGTCGATATAAATGCTCAAAAATGGACTCCGTAAAAAACGTTGAGAACTTTGAGGAAGAACATAAATTTCTATTCACATGTAACTTTGACAATACCACAAACGGTAAAAATCTCCTTGTAGACTGTGGTGCTACAGTGCACGTTATCACCAAGGAATCTGATTTTATTAATATTGATTCAAACTTTAATCCTCAAAGTCATTTTGTCGAACTTGCTGACGGTAGTTAAATAAATGATATAGTCTTGAAAAGAGGCGATGCTAAAATATCCCTAAAAAATAATAAAGGCGAAATCTGTAACTGTATTCTAAAAAAAGCTCTGTTCATACCTACATTTAAGCAAGACATATTTTCCGTACAGGCTGCAATTAAATAAGGCGCGAATATACAATTTGGCTAAAATACATCAAAATTGATATACCCCAATGGAACTGTATTTGACATTAAAGAAAATGGCCGACTATATTATTTAAAAAGTATGGTTCCCTCAAAAACTGTCATGCCTGTCATGACTTGGAAAACTGGCATAAAATTCTAGGACACTGCAATACAGCTGATATTAAAAAATTACCAAATGTAGTCGAAGGAATGAAAATAATACCTTCAGATGATCTCCCAAATTGTGATGTGTGTGCACAGGGGAAAATGACAAAAGATATAAGCTGAACACCAGACAAAAAAGCTATGAAAATTCTCTCACTTGTGCATTGTGACTTAGCAGGTCCGATCAGCCCAATGGGGAGAAATAATCTAAGGTATGTTTTGAACTTTATTGATGATTTTTCCAGTTTAATTATGGTTTATTTTCTAAAAAACAAATCTGACACTATCCTTGCCACTAAGAAATATTTAGCTGATGTTGCCCCGTACGGTTCAGTAAAATGTATTCGCTCAGACAATGGGACTGAATTTACTAGTAAAGACTTTGAACTTCTATTAATTAACCACCGTATTAAACACGAGAAATCGGCGCCATATTCCCTCTTCCAAAATGGCACCGCTGAAAGGGCATGGCGAACCCTTTTTGAGATGACAAGATGCCTACTTATCGAATCGAGATTAGCGCATAGTTTATGGACATACGCTTTAATGGCAGCAGCATATATCAGAAATAGATAGTTCAATAAGAGGCTAGGAAAAAACGCTGCATGAAGCGTTTTGCGGTGTAAAACCTAAAATGAACACAATGCATCTATTTGGTTCTGATTGTTTTGCATTTATAGAAAACACCAGTAAACTAAATACTAAAAGCGAAAAAGGTACTTTCGTAGGTTACGATAAAAATAGCCCGGCATACTTAATCTACTTCGCAGCTGAAAATGCCATAAAAAGGGTTAGATGTGTAAAATTCAACGATACATTAAATTAAAAAAACGGCGATCCAG
This sequence comes from Euprymna scolopes, assembly GCF_053919585.1. Classification (NCBI taxonomy): domain Eukaryota; kingdom Metazoa; phylum Mollusca; class Cephalopoda; order Sepiida; family Sepiolidae; genus Euprymna; species Euprymna scolopes. The sequence continues at coordinate 18,912,499 of NC_136491.1, forward strand.
TGGATGAAAAACGTGAAATATTACCTAGCATCTTAATCGATCACAATGAAAATATTAATAACGACGACAATTACGGTACTTCTGACGAAAATATTAACCAGACACGTCGATACCCAATAAGGGAGTGAAAAAGGCCAGACTTCTTACAAATTGAAAAGATAAAAGATTACGCCGTGGATTACTGTTATTCGTTGAACAGTGCACCGGAAAGTTATAATGAGGCGATTAATTCAGAAAATCACCAAGAATCAACAAGCTATGAAATCCGAATTGAAAGCTTTATCTGAAAATAACACATACGAAATAGTGGCAAAACCAAGAGATAAAAGTATAATTTCTTCACGCTGGTTTTTTTCCAAAAAAATCACAGCTTCTGGCAGTGACACTTTTAAAGCAAGATTTGTGGCAAAAGGTTACTCACAAATTTCTGGAGTGGAATATTTTGCCACATTTTCACCGACACATTTAACGACGTAGTTCAGATCAGTAACCAAGATGGCAGCCAAGAATCAAATGCGGTCCGTGGCATAGTTAACCTCTTAAGTTCTGAGATATTGTGTTGAACAAAGATGGCGACGTAGTTCAGATCAATAACCAAGATGGCGGCCAAGAATTAAATGCGGTCTGTGCCGTAGTTAATGGCGAACTGATTGAATCCAAAATTCGACAATTTTTATAATAATTTTTAAACGTTTTCATTGGTTGTTTAGTACAGCCGTTGGTTATAAAATTGATTGGTGAATCCATTCATCTCATACCCCTATCACAAGTCAAAAACATTTTACATACTTTTTGACCCCAAAACGGACTCCAACCCAACCCCCAAAAGAGAACTTAAAATTAACCCAACTCTCAAAAGAGAACTTAAAATTAACATAATCATGCTTCTTTCTACCTACCTCTCCAACCCTCACATCATGCCCGGATGATAACATAAAAAATTCAAAAAATATAGATCACCCCCTCCCCCTAGAAACTGGCCTAGTAAACTTTCATAGTAAACCAACAATATATATGTAATAATCTAATTTTGAGATCGTAAACTGTTTTAGCCATATCCGGAATCGACTTCACAAATGAAGTAATTTTGAGATAGGAAATGGTTTAAGCCATTTACAGTACAAACTTTATATTCTGCCACCTTCAATTAATCTAGAGCGATGCTGATTATTCTGCTAGTATAAATTTGCCCCTATCATCAATGGACCTGAGGTAATCTCGTCAGCATCAAAGCCAACCCCTTTGCCAAGAACTTTGCAGCTAATTCTACCCTTTGCGACCAAGACCGCCAACCCCCAATATTTCCTCCTGTATCAGAAAATATGTTATGTGATATGCATATATCTGTACTTGATGTTGCCAAGCTAATCAAAAACCTTGATTCCAGTAAAGCAACCGGCCCTGACGGTATTCCAATTATAGTACTCAAAAAAACTTCAACCAGAACTAGCGCCCATACTTACAAAACTGTTTAAACGTTTTCTTAAGGAGAATTGCTTCCCATCACCCTGGAAAATCTCATCAGTATGCCCTGTATTTAAGAATTCAGGTGATCGCTCATCCCCCTCTCAGTTCAGGCCAATAAGTCTCCTGTGTGTCATGAGTAAGTTGCTGGAATCTGTGTTAAATAGAGAAGTAATCAACCTTCTCAGAAAAAATAACCTTCTTAGTGACACACAATATGGTTTCCGTTCTGCTAGATTTACAGCAGATGTGCTTACAGTTATATCTCATAGGATTAGTGAATCTCTCGACGGAGGCAACCTTTCTAGGGCAATTGCTCTTGACATATCTAAGGCCTTTGATAGGATATGGCATGAAGGTTTACTTCATAAGATCTCTAGCTATGGTATAGCTGGAAATGTCTTCTCAATTATTAAATCATTTCTTTCTGATAGGTTCATAAGAGTAGTAGTTGATGGGCAAAAATCAGAAGCTCACAGTATTAATGCTGGAGTCCCTCAGGGGTCCATCCTGGGCCCAACTCTTTTCCTGATCTACATTAATGATCTTCCAAATCACATCCTTACATCATTTGTAGACATTTATGCTGATGACACTACCATCTATGGTAGCACATCTAAGTCAGTAAATGACCAAGTTCTCTCCGATTCTCTCTCCTCTGATCTTGAGCACGTGGTACAATGGGGAAAGGAGTGACTGGTTACTTTTAATGTATCTAAAACCAGCGTTCTGATCCCCATCTGGCATCAGTTGAAATGAATGCCTCTCGTCTTGAGGAGACCTCAAGTTTTGACAAGCTTCTGGGCTTGACCTTTACTCCTGATCTTAAATGGAACAGGTACATCAAATCTGTTGCCAAGGCCACTGGAAAAATGGTGGGATCCTTCTATTGATCCAGTAGATATCTGACTGCTGATGCAATTCTCTATCTATATAAGAGCCAGGTACGTCCAAGGATGGAATACTGTTGCCACATCTGGGCAGGAGCTGCTAGAAAGGACTTGTCCTGTCTTGATAGAGTTCAAAATAGACTTCGTAGCCTCATAGGAGACATCCTTTTTTCTTCCCTGCAACCTCTATCTCACAGAAGAGATGTTGCGAGTTTGTCTCTGCTGTATCGTTATTTTCATGGAAAGTGTTTGACTGATCTTCAGTCTATGGTCCCCCCTCACCAAACTTTCACAAGAAACACTCGTCTAGCTGAAAACACTATCAATAATTCCCCCCCACTCTTTATCTGTGCCTAAACGTAAACATAGATTACATGAACAAAGCTTCTTTATTAGAACTGCACGCCTGTGGAATTGTCTTCCGTTTTCCTGCTTTCCAGCTGACTACAATATGATTGTCTTCAAGTCTAACATAAACAAATGAGCCGTTCCACTTGTTAACAAATTTACCGAATTTCCATTACTAACGATTACTATATTGTCCAATTTCTACTGTACACTCTTATCCTCGAATGGCCTCTTGGCCTTGATAAGTGGTGATGCCTATGTAAAAAAAATAAAAAATAAATAAAAAATAATATAGAATTCTTCTTTATTACAAACAGAAATACCGTAGGTATTGAACGTAAGGTTAAATTTCTTTCCAAAAAATGGAGTAAAAAACACGAAAAAAAAAAATGAAACTGGTGCATGCTAGTATTATGTTTTTTTTTTTAAACAGTTCACTTCTTGTAAGTAAAAAAAAAAAATACTCGAACTGACACTGAAACCAAAACCTAAAGACAGCGAGTTAAGTACAATAACCATCAGGCCAGCTTGACACAATCTTTAAAAAGTGTTTTCAAACCTACTTATTTACAACATAAGGAATCTGTAATGTGAATTATTTACATTTTTTCTGGCTGCGCATGTACATTTGTGAAAAAGTTGACAAACAAATAAAAATCCGACCCCCCCCCACATACCAATTTCTTCATTTTGTCTCCTTAGTAGCCCTTTTTTCCGGATGAAACCTGAGTAATAAGTTTTCCACATGTTTGAATCCCCTAAATACCAAATTTCAAGTTTGTAGATAAAAAATTTGTTGAGTATATAGGTTGAGAAGTGTCCACACACACACACACACACACACACACAGAGTTTCACTTTTATAGATATACTAAACTAGAAAATTGCCCGGTATTAAATGTAACGTTTAAAAAAAAAAAAAAAAAAAAAAAAAGGGAAAGAAAGAAACGCAAAGAAACCGAGACATGTGCTTGAACGTATTATGTTTTTTTTTGTTCTATGCAGTTCCCTTCTTGTAAATAAAAAAAATACTCGAGCTGAGATCGACATCCAAACCTAAAGACAGAGTCAAGTGCGATAATCATTGGACCAACTTGACACAATATTTAGAAAGTGTTTACAAACCTGGTGAAACACATGACAAACAGATAAAAATCCGCTGACACCCAATACTAATTTTTCTATTTTGACCCCTTAGCAGGCCTTTTTGTCTGGATGAAAACCGATTAAAAAGTTTTCCACATGTCTGAATACCCTATATACCAAATTTTTAGTCTGTAGATAAAAAATTTGTTGAATATATAGAGTGAGAAGTGTCTTCACACACACACACACACACACATTCTCAGTTTTATAGATATATAGATAGACAGATTGTTCGGTTTTGGTCACATCTCCGAAAACATTATGTATTTGATAAGATTTTTTAATTTATTTTTTATGTTTTAAAATCTGTAATATAATTTATATATATATATATATATATATACAAATAAAAAAATAACAGATTTTTAAACATAAAAAAATACAAAAAATACAAATTCCATTTGTTGAAGTTCAAAAGTGTAAACCACAAAATGTGTACGTTAGCTAGTAAATATATTTTATTTAGTTTTACTAAACCGAAGAATCCGTCAGATAAATTGTTTACAAAAAATTTTGTGCTTTATTTCTTTTCTGTATTGTCAGCAATTGATATTATCTTGTTAGCAACATCATGTGCGTAAAGCAATTATTTGTCATTAATTTGAAGATTTGGATAAATTGGGTTTGCTTTTAACCTTATTATAATGATGGTGCATTGAAAAAAAATACATTAACACAGGAATTAAAAGATAGAATATTATACATTATATAATATCCATCACAACTTTGTGCGTGTGTGTGTGTGTGTGTGTGTGTGTGTGAGTTCATTCCTTATAGACTCCAAAACGACTGAACAGATTTTCTTTAAAATTTACAGAACTTTAGTCTATAAGTCTGGGAATGATCTTAGTTAAGTTATATCTCAGAATACCCCTCCTTCCAATAATTACCGATAATCGAAATTGTTATTTTAATTTATCAACCATTGGTAAAGTCATTTTTTCCATGTCGTCGCTTAGCAAAAAATGACAGAACAACGGGCTGTGAAAATTCTACTGTGGGTAAGTTGATAGCATGTTTTTTTTTTTGTTTTTTTTTGTAGTATGATGTGGTTTGTAGGTTCAAACTTTGCATGTTAATTTCTTAATTTTTTTTCATTAACTGCAAAGCATTTTATAAGACTTGAAAATTTATGTTTTCTTTTTTGTATAACGTAGTCCGTAGGTTCAAACCCTGCATGTAAATTTCTTAATGTTTTTTTTTTATTAACTGGAAAAAATTTTATATAAAATAATTAAAAAAAAGAAACAGTAGGTTCTCTAAAGTGCAATGTAGAATAACATATTTTGAACTAAGTTACTGCATGGAAGCATGTGAAGTTTCCTCCCAGGTGATTTCACGAATTTCGATGACAATAAAAATATAGGAGTGTGATATATTCGTTGATCATCATTCAATCCCGGGCAACGTCGGGCCCCTGCTAGTATATCTATAAAAATGAAAATGTGTGTGTGTGTGTGTGTGTGAGGACACTTCTCAACCTATATAATCAATGGATTTTTGATCTACAGACTTTAAATTTTGTATATAGGGTATTCAGACATGTGGAAAACTTTTTAATTGGTTTTCATTGAGAAAAATGAGCTGCTAAGGGACCAAAATTGAAAAATTAGTACATGGGGGGGGGGTCATCGGATTTTTATCTGTTTGCTAACTGTTCCATGAATGCGCATGCGTGAATGGTTCACATTACAGATTCATTATATTAAAAATAAGTAGCTTTTAAAAACACATTTTTGAAAGATCGTGTCAAAGTGGCCTAATGGTTATCCTACTTAACTCACTGTCTTTAGGTTTCAGTTTCGATCTCAGCTTGAGTATTTTTTTTTTTTTTTTACTTACAAGAAGTGAACTGTTTAGAAAAAATATAATACTCACATGCACATGTCTAAGTTTCTGTATGAATTAAAATATAATATTTATGCATATTTTATGACCGGGCAATGCCAGGCGGCTTGCTAGTATATCTATATAATTTTTTTTTTTTTTTTTTTTTTACACGGTGGTCACCACTTATCAAGGCCCGGAAGCCACTCAGGGATAAGGGTTATTGCAAGTACAGTACGTTAGTGTGGAGATTTGATGAAGTGTTTACTTAAGGGGGCGGTTCATTAGGAATTTTGTTACCGTTGGACTTGAAGACATCCAAGTTGTAGTCAGGTGGGAAGCAGGCAGACGGAACAGAGTTCCACAGGCGTACAGTTCTAAGAAAGAAGCTTTGTTCATGGAATCCGCGTTTTGATTTAGGCACAGATAAAGAGTGGGGGAAATTTTTCACAGTGGATTCAGCTAGATGGGTGTTTTTCGTGAAAGATTGGCGAGGGGGGACCAGAGATTGGAGTTCAGACGAGCACCTGCCATGGAAATAACGATAAAACAAGGACAGGCACGCAACGTCTCTTCTGTGGGAGAGAGGTTGCAGGGTAGAGAAAAGGGCATCCCCCACTAAGCCACAAAGTCTATTTTGTACTCTGTCAAGGCAGGATAGGCTGTTTTTAGCAGCTCCTGCCCAGATATGGCAGCAGTACTCCATCCTTGGACGTACTTGGCTTTTATATAGATAAAGAATTGCATCAGTAGTGAGATATCTTCTGGAGTGGTAGAAGGATCTCACCATCTTTCCAGCGACCTTGGCAACAGACTTGATGTACGTGTTCCATTTCAGATCAGGAGTAAAGGACAAACCCAGAAGCTTATCAAAACATGGGGCCTCCCCTAGACGAGAGCCATCCATTTCAATTGATGCCAGATGGGGATCAGAGCGTTGATGATGTAAGGATAGGAGTTTGGTTTTAGATGCATTAAAGGTAACCAGCACGTCTTCCCCCACTGAACCATGCACTCGAGATCAGAGGAGAGAGAATCAGAGAGAACTTTGTCATTTACAGCCTTTGACGTGTTGCCGTAAATGGTCGTGTCATCAGCATAGATGTCAACGAATGATTTAAGTATGTGTTTAGGGAGGTCATTGATGTAGATCAGGAAGAGAGTTGGGCCCAGGATTGACCCCTGAGGGACTCCAGCATTAATACTGCAGGCCTCTGATCTTTGTCCATCGACCACTAATATAATATTTATGCATATTTTATGACCGGGCAATGCCAGGTGGCTTGCTAGTATATCTATATAATAAAGCTCAACATCTGTGTGTGTGTCTGTCTATACACGAATAGGCTTCTATATGGTTTACTATTATACTAAACTGACCACATACAATTATAGAAGACTTATTAAGGAGCAAAAATAGGTATGATAAAGTCACCCTTCATCAACTGAGATGGGACCTCAGGGCAAAAACCTTATGCAGCTCATACCATTTCAGGTAAACTACCAAATTTGGCAGGATAACTCACCAATGGGATGGAGACCCCAGGTGTATCACTTATAAATGGGAATCCTATACAAGTTCACACGATTTTATGTAGAGCTACCGAACTTGCCATGATAACCCCCACCCACTATGGGAAGGGAGCGGTTTTTATGGGTTACATTGCTCACTCACATCAACGGAGGTGGGGTCCCATGGGGGGGGGTCACTTATAATCGGGAATCCTAATTAGTGTTTATAAGCTTGTGTCAAAATCAAAAACATCCGATCCTAAAAATCTTTTTTATAGATGAAAAAGAATAATTTTTACAGGGAAATATTTTATGTTATACTGGCCAAGGGAGATAATAAAGTCTCGGCAAATCATTTCTTCTTTAAAAGACAGATTTATTATCCTCTGGAGATATAGATCAGTGGTAGAGCATTCGACTACAGATCGAATGATCCCCTGTTCAAGCCCGGGTGTACATCACCATTTTATTTGAACTTTTTCTTAATAATGAGTTCACTTTACGATAAAAGAGGAGGAACCATTTAAAATTGCAGCAATTCATTTCTTCGTTTGCAGATTTTAAAATTAAACATTAACCAGAAGTGACTTTTCCAGGGCCTTCATTATCAAGTCCAAATATCAGCTGACATGATATTGTAAACAAACACTGACGAAATTTGATGAACGACATTATCATTATTATTTTTTAAATTTTTTTTGTAAATTAGTCCACCGGGCAAATTATTTCTTGTAATACATAATGCTCAATTGAGGATCGATTCTATAAAAATACATACGCAATCAGCATAAATTATGATATCATGATTAAGCAACGCCGTCCATCCAGCTATTATATATATATAAGAAAAGATTAAAGACTGTAAAAATATATTTTACATTAATTTATTGTTCAGCAGGATACTCAAAAAAGGTATCTTGAAATTTCCGTAATCTGTGGAGTTTCAAAGAAATGCGTTCTTCTCATTAGAAGAAAGATATTTGCAAATGAATATTATAGCGAAGTTCTGAATTTGCTGGTACTGGCATTAATTGAAACAGCATTGCATGAAAACTAGTGATAAATGCAAAAAAAAAAAAAAAAAAAACTTTGTGCAAAGGGATTTATAAAATGGGGGTAAAAATGTGAGAAATCAGAGGATACATTAAAAGTCGATTAAAAAAACAGATGAAAAGATATGGAGAGATCTAGTATTATCAATACGTAAAGATGATAGGAGATAATGTTCCCATGATAAAAATCCGGAATTATACTGTTGGCACATAGACTCAAATTAAAATCCAGAATGTTCGAAGTAATCAAAAAAGATATGTATATATATATATATATATATATATATATATATATATATATATATATGAAACTTTCTTGCACAGATTCAACCGAGAAATAAGGACGACAATTGGAAAAATTACAAAAAAGCTTATTAAGCAAAAACACTCCGTGCTATTCAACAATACTTGCCTGAATATATAACTAAAATAAATATTTAGCTGTTGAAACAACCCAGTTACTGATAGTTTCATGTTGATACATTGATCTGAATGTTTATGCAACACAGACACAAATGAAATCCAGATTAAAATAAGCACACTACATACATAGATAAATAGATATTCTGTAGTGTACATTTCATCAGTGTAGCTACTGAGATTTGAAACCGGAACCCTAGTGACTGAAGTCTGGCTCTCTTATTAATGGTCCACGAAAACTTCCTAGCAGCAGCGGAGATACATCACATAAAAATATTGATTTGTTCTTGTTTTTGCGATATTAACACTTGAACGTATTACAAATATCTTTTTACGAGGAATCATGAACCTAGATGCTAAGGAAGGAACGTTGTTCCATTTTACTGGTGCGATGCCACTTAATTGAACCATCACACTGGTGAAATATTCCTTCGACCAACATATACAAAACATTTTATTCAGTTAAAAACTTAGGTTAAGTTACTTAGAATAGGTGCTTTATTCTAAACTGATAATTGCGTATGGTTGAATTTGTGCTAATTTTTTAAATTAAGTACTAATCACTATTCATTCCCGTTAATCTCTAACTGTGCATCGAATAGATACCATAACACTTAGTTCGCTGCACCTTATAGCAAAGGTACATACAAAATTTGAGTCAGATAGGCCCGATAGTTTCCAAGAACAAGTGCAGCATGCATGGTCCCCCATGAGTGCACAGTGAACAAGGCATAAAAAATGACTAAGTTCAGCATTTGCACCCCCCCCTCCATTTAGATCCAAAAATCCCCAGGGCACATCAAATTCTGGTAAAAATGAACAAACAGTGCAGTTTTAGGCCTTAACATATGTAAATTTGAGTTCTACACCATGCAAAAAAAAAGAAATGACTAAGTCCATCATTTGCCCCCCCCCCATTTAGCCCCAAAAGTCCCCAAGATCTTAACATATTTAAATTTGAGTTCAGCACCATGCAAAACTGCTAAATAGACAGCGCAGAAAATTTTGGACAAATATGGTAAAATAGTCCCAAAAATGGAGTGTTTTTATTAGCCCTAAAAGAGCCCCTGGGGCACACCCAAGAGTTACCGCGAAGTATAGACAAATAAAATTATATAGAAATCAGTTAGTTACAACTTTTCAGAAAGTTTTATAAAAATCCAACGCATCAATGTTTTTTTAATAAGCACAAAAGTGTCAATTTTAGCTATTTTAACCCAAAAGGCACCCCAAGGAGAGCAACCGGAGTTTTCCTGGAAAATCCGTTCCATTACTTTTTTACTCGTATCATGTTTAATGTTTGTGCAAAATTTCAAAAATTTCCAAGTCATAGTTATTGAGAAAAGCGCAGAGAGATGAACGAATGAACGGACAAGGGTGAATTTACAAGTCCACCCTCCTTTTGTTTGGAGACCAAAAATTGGAATGAACAGACATATTAACAAATATATATATATATAGATAGATAGATAGATAGATAGATAGATATAGATTAATTAAAACATGATCACAGATTTAACCATGTGAAACTTCCAATTTAGAATAAAGCACCTATTCTAAGTAAACTGTGCTTATTTTAATAACTTTATCCCATTTTGAACGGGAAGTTTAGTATATATATATATATAACTACTTCATTTACTCACATAAATTTAATATACGAAAGTATAGATTTATGCGTAAACTTTAAGTATTTACTTCAAAAGTGCTCAATACGTAGGTAGAGCTAGTTAGTAATTAATAAAATATATATGGCGATTAACCTACACTGAATATTCTGCGTTTCATCCACTATAGGATTCGTCAGGCTTATGCATAAGCCTGACGAATCCTATAGTGGATGAAACGCAGAATATTCAGTGTAGCTTAATCGCCATATATATTTTATAAATTACTTACTGTATATATATATATATATATATATATATATATTTTGTTTCAAATATAATTATCCACTGATTCATGTTTCATTGTCTACGACTCATCTAGCGAGACTTGAAATCGGGACATGTCAGTGGATAATTATATTTAAAACAATATATATGCCGCTCGCCATTTGGTACCCCCATAACAAATTGGTAAAAGGAAAAATTATTCCCAACTCGCATTTAGATTAAAAACAATTTTTTATCGTATAAATAATTGAATTCATTCAAAAATATCGCAAACAAATAAATAACATCTAATATATATATATATATATATATATATATATATATATATATATATATATATATGTGTGTGTGTGTGTGTGTGTGTGTGTGTATGTATGTATGTATATACGTGTATATATATCTCTACTATTATATAAAAGGAACTTTGTGTGTGTAAGAGAGAGTGTTCATTTTTTTCTGGGCCAATTTTAATAAAATTTCACACAAATGTTTTTATGCATCTGGCAGTGTTTTTAGATAAGTTTTGCATCTTTGATAAGTATTGATAATCACAAAATCTGATGAAAGAAAGAACAGGCGATTTTGACCAAAGTTAACATCTTACACAGCCTAACATCACAAATGCTTTTTGAGAAGTTATATTACCACACAAGCAGAAAGGTCCGGCATTTTGTCCTTATTGACCTGATGATTTAATGAAGTTCTATGCAACTTTTATTCCTTATCTTTTTAATTTATTTTATATATATACACGCATATATATATATATATATATATATATATATATATATATATATATATATATATGGTGATTGTCACTTCTTGGCAGAAGAAGACCATCTTTCCCTTGCTTTATTGTTGATTACTCATTCATTTTCATGTATTTTTGAAATATCTTTTTTTCTTTTTAATTACATACACATATATACACTTATACACACATACATATATACATGTGGAGATGTGATCAAGATGCATCAATTCCTATTTTCTGTGGGAACGAAGGTGGCTCTTCAGACCAGCCCTGCTCTTACACAGTCTGTTGCAAAGTTCACACTTAAGCTGGGATTAAGGGATGCCAACTGGTGCTGCTCTACTGTGGACGCTCCTATGACGCTTCAGGCCTCCACTCGATTTACAGACCACAGAGCAAACAGAACATCTGTGCCCTGCAATGTTTTCCCATCAAAGAAAGATTGATCTCCATGTGAACGCTTGTGGCTAGCTAGGCCAGCTCCGGATAAAGTCATTTTACCGCATAAATCACAGGTGTGATTTTGCATGAAATCCTCCGACATACCTGATATATCTGAAAGATTTTTCTTCCGGATATCACGCTTCATTTTTGTATGCTCATATCTTTTCTTCTCAAAACTATCACAGCCATGATAGACCAAGGAGCGCCACTTTTTACGATCATTGGAAGCACTTTCCCAACTGAACACATCAATACCAAGAGCTTTAAGATTATCTTTGATGTTATCCTTAAAGCGTTTCCTCGGTTTATGTTGTGGACGCTTTCCTTGTGTAATTTCACCATAGAACAGGCGCTTTGGCAATCTATCGTCATCCATCTTTGTCAGATGTCCAGCCCACCTCATCTGGTTGCATATAATCAACTTCTCGATACAAGGTATGTCAGCCCGCATGAGAACATCCATATCAGGTATAAAAGTGCTCCACCTGATGCCCAGAATGCGTCTCAGGAATTTCTGGTGCACTCTCTCCATGACTTTTATGTGTCTACCATAAGTTTTCCAGGCATCAGAAGTGTAAAGTAGGGATGGTAAAATACAAGATTGATAGACACTGATCTTTGTATGAATAGTTATACCCCTGTCAGACCATACTCGCTTCTCTAAGCTACCAAAAGCATTAGTGGCACGCTGTATCCTATAGTTGACCTCAGCATCCAGGGTTCCATCTCTGGTGAGAGTACTACCCAAATACACAAATGTGTCAACCACGGCAAGTCTCTGGTTGTTGACAAAAATATTTGGTTCCACATACAAACTACTGGGTAGAGGTGTGAACATGACCTTAGTCTTCTTAAGACTAATAGTAAGCCCAAAAGATGCACAGACCCCCGAAAACAGATCCATGATACCCTGCATATCCCTCTCACCATGGGCCACGAGATCGGCGTCATCCGCATAAAGCAATTCACGAACCAGGTGCTGAAAGGTCCTTGTAGAAGCATGAAAACGACGAAGATCAAAGACCCTACCTGTGGTTCTAAAACGCAAATAAACACCTAGAGAACATTCCCTAAAGGTATACGATAACATATTTGCAAAATAAATTGAAAAAAGTGTAGGTGCTAGGAGATCACCCTGCTTCACACCATTGTCAACCGAGATGGGTTCCGACAGGCATCCGTTGAAGTTCAGGCGAGTCTTCATATTAGTGTGGAGCTCCCTGAGTAATCGTAGAAATTGAGGTGGGCATCCCAACTTCCCCAGAATTATCCGTAGGGCACTTCTGTTCACCGTATCAAAAGCCTTAGTCAAATCAACAAAAACCTGATAAAGCGGGACACGGTGTTCAGTATATTTCTCCTGCAACTGCCGAGCAGAGAAGATCATATCCGTGGTTCCTCTGCCCGGACGAAAGCCACTTTGGCTTTCTGGAATGACGGTGGACAAATATACTTTAACAATTTATTGAGTAGAACTCTGGAAAATACTTTGCCAACTGCTTCCAACAAACTTATCCCACAATAACTTCCAGTCAGTCCTGGGCCCCTTTCCCTTGTACAGTGATATAAGAATTGCATCAACCCAATCCTGATGGACAGGAACACCCTTCCAGACATCAGTGATAAGATGAAGAATTTCATGAACAAGTTTATCACACCCATGTAAGAGGACTTCCACAGGAATACCATACAAGCCTTAGAGCCCTCCCAACGTTCACTTCCTTGATTGCATCTCTAATTTCATTCTCAGATGGGAACACAGTATCGATAATCGAAAAATCTGATGAAAGAAAGAACAGGCGATTTTGACCAAAGTTAACATTTTATACAGCCTAACATCACAAATGCTTTTTGAGAAGTTATATTACCACACAAGCAGAAAGGTCCGGCATTTTCCTCTCATTTTGTCCTTATTGACCTGATGATTTAATGAAGTTCTATGCAACTTTTATTCCTTATCTTTTTAATTTATTTTATATATATACACGCATATATATATATATATATATATATATATATATATATATATACACACACACATACTTTTATATTTCTACATACACGCACACTCATATATACATATACATTTATATATACACACATTTTTATGTACATACACATAGCTATATACGCATACATTTATATATACACACACATCTACATACACATACAATTATATATATATATACACACACATCTACATACACATACATATATACACACACATCTACATACACATACATATATATATATATATATACACACACACATCTACATGTACATACATATATATACACACACACATCTACATACACATATATATATACACACACACATCTACATACACATATATACATATATATACACACACACATCTACATACACATACATATATATATATACACACATCTACATACATATATATATATACACACATTTACATACACATACATACATATATATATACACACATCTACATACACATACATACATATATATATACACACATCTACATACACATACATATATATATATATATATATATATATATATATATACACACACACACACATACATATACATATACACACATCTACATACACATACATATATATATATATATATATATATATATATATATATATACACACACACACACATACATATACACATACATTTATATATATATTTTCCAAAAGCTCTGGTGAAGGGGAGACTAAAACTTGCTATTGTTTCAAATCATCTGAAATAACATTTGATTCCAAATATTTCTAAAATGTTATATCTCCCCCTCTTTTGGAAATGGGGTACGATTATGAAGTTTAAAATAATCCTTATACACCGTGAAATTTACTTTATGTATGAAAACCAAAGAGGGAAGATATAACATATGAGAAATATTTGGTATCAAGTATCAGCTTGCTGTTATTTCAGATCATTTGAAACCATAGCAGCAAGTTTTAGTCTCTCCTACATCAAGGCCAAAGGTTTTGGGAAATGGCAGTTATTTTGTAATTCATATGTAAAACTAGGACTATGATTGAAACATTTTATGGCAGTAAAAAAGTGACAAAAATAGGCTCTGGATGATGGATGATCCCCTTAATATGTGACCTTAGGGCAAATATCACATAACCCACTACACAATTCAGGTCATTAGCTTTCCAACGAGCCTTCATTTGTTAAATTCTGATCAATAGTCGCTGAGATTTGGAACTTATAAAATTGCCAAAAAAAGTTGTACTTGTAGCCAAACTGAATATTGAAATCTTCATATCTTTGGTTCGACGAATGACATGAAAATTTGCAGGCCTTTTGAATATCATAATACTATTCTATGGTAAAAATTTTCTGACAATCGTTAAAAAGAACCTATATTTTAAAGCCAATAAAATATGCCCAAATTCGTTATAAAGAAATTAGTATTTTAAAAAGTGGGGGATCACTTTTCTATATTAATTTAATGTAAAATGAACATCCACTTTATAGACAAGGTGGCCATAAAGTGGATGCACATTTTACATTAAATTAAGATAGACAAGTGATCCACCACTTCTTGAAACAGTAATGTGTGACCTTAAGAGCAAATGTCACACAGCCCACTACACAATTCAGGTCATTAGCTTTCCAACGAGCCTTCATTTGTTAAATTCTGATCAATAGTTGCCGAGATTTCGAACTTATAAAATTACCCCAAAAAGTGGCATATCTATATATGGATATATCTATACTCGTAGCCAAATTGAATATTGACAAGCTCATATCTTTGGTTCTATGGGACAAAATTACATGAAAATTTGCAGGCTTTTTGAAGATTATAATACTATCCTATGGTTACAATTTTATGACAATTGGTAAAAAAGAACCTATATTTTAAAGCAAATAAAGTATGCCCAATTAGCCTACATTTGTATATATAGTATCATGGCAAGCCAGCTTTAGTTTTGCTGTTTTGGGATGAATTTTGATCAGGCTTATTTTTATTTTTTTTTTTTGCTTAATTGTCTCCCCTGTGGCCTTGCCAGGCCACTAATATATATATATATATATATATATTGTAAACCATTTTAGTTTCAGAAGAATGATGCTAGTTTTGGAGCTCACTTTCTGACACTGATGTCACAGTTTTTGCAGTGGGAGAGAACTACATACCTTATACACAACTATTTCATTCAGATTTGTTTGATTGTGCAAGTTATGTGTATGGAGTGTGATGTTGTATGGAAGTAAAAACTGGCTAATGAGAGTTGAGGATATGTCTTGAATGGAGAGAAATGATATGGGAATGATACAATGGATAAAATGAGTATTAAAGGCTGGTTTAGATTTGATGACTTCAAAGATTGTGGAAAATCAAGAATCAAGACAACATACCAGACAGAGGTTTTAGCCCAGCCAAACCTTGCATTAGTACACACCATATTACAGCAGTGTGAGGTGCGTTTGGCAGGTCATATATGCCACAAGGCTCCCAAACAAAACAGCTCCTTTACGATGAGCTGTCTAAAAGGAAAAAGACGGTGGAAACAGTTCAAGGACAATCTGAAGGTTTCCCCTCAAACAGTTGGTTTTGTATTCTGACTCCTGGAAAAAACTAATCCAAGACAAATTTTCCTGGTGTGCCGCAACTCACAAAGGAGCTACAATATATATATATACTTTATATATTTTTTAATGTCTATATATACTTTATATATTTTTATGATTTAATATACTTTATATATTTTTATGATTTAATATACTTTATATATTTTTTTATGATTTATTATACTTTATATATTTTTTATGATTTAATATACTTTATATATTTTTTATGATTTAATATACTTTATATATTTTTTATGATTTAATATACTTTATATATTTTTTATGATTTAATATACTTTATATATTTTTTATGATTTAATATACTTTATATATTTTTTATGATTTAATATACTTTATATATTTTTTATGATTTAATATACTTTATATATTTTTATGATTTAATATACTTTATATATTTTTTATGATTTAATATACTTTATATATTTTTTATGATTTAATATACTTTATATATTTTTTATGATTTAATATACTTTATATATTTTTATGATTTAATATACTTTATATATTTTTTAATGTCTATATATACTTTATATATTTTTTATGATTTATTATACTTTATATATTTTTTATGATTTAATATACTTTATATATTTTTTATGATTTAATATACTTTATATATTTTTTATGATTTAATATACTTTATATATTTTTTATGATTTAATATACTTTATATATTTTTTATGATTTAATATACTTTATATATTTTTATGATTTAATATACTTTATATATTTTTATGACTTGATATACTTTATATATTTTTATGACTTGATATACTTTATATATTTTTATGACTTGATATACTTTATATATTTTTATGACTTGATATACTTTATATATTTTTATGACTTGATATACTTTATATATTTTTATGACTTGATATACTTTATATATTTTTATGACTTGATATACTTTATATATTTTTATGACTTGATATACTTTATATATTTTTATGATTTTATATACTTTATATATTTTTATGATTTGATATACTTTATATATTTTTATGATTTGATATACTTTATATATTTTTATGATTTGATATACTTTATATACTTTTATGATTTGATATACTTTATATATTTTTATGACTTAATATACTTTATATATTTTTATGACTTGATATACTTTATATATTTTTATGATTTGATATACTTTATATATTTTTTATGATTTAATATACTTTATATATTTTTTATGATTTAATATACTTTATATATTTTTTATGATTTTATATACTTTATATATTTTATGATTTAATATACTTTATATATTTTTATTAATTATATACTTTATATATTTTTATTAATTATATACTTTATATATTTTTTATGATTTAATATACTTTATATATTTTTTATGATTTAATATACTTTATATATTTTTTATGATTCAATATACTTTATATATTTTTTATGATTCAATATACTTTATATATTTTTTATGATTCAATATACTTTATATATTTTTTATGATTCAATATACTTTATATATTTTTTATGATTCAATATACTTTATATATTTTTTATGATTCAATATACTTTATATATTTTTATGATTTAATATACTTTATATATTTTTATGATTTAATATACTTTATATATTTTTATGATTTAATATACTTTATATATTTTTATGATTTAATATACTTTATATATTTTTTATGATTTAATATACTTTATATATTTTATGATTTAATATACTTTATATATTTTTTATGATTCAATATACTTTATATATTTTTATGATTTAATATACTTTATATATTTTTATGATTTAATATACTTTATATATTTTTATGATTTAATATACTTTATATATTTTTTAATCTCTTTATATTTTTTTTATTTATGTACTTTATATATTTTATATTTTTTTATATAGTTTATATATTTTTTAATGTCTTTATATACTTTATATATGTTTTATCTGTTTGTATATTCTATATATTTTTATAACTTCTAGATATATTTTATAAATTTTTTATCATTTTATATATTTTATGAATTTATATCCGAACAAGCAAATGTTTTTGAATGTTTAAAGATTTGTTTTTATTTAATCTGATTAGGTTGGATTCCAGAGAAATTGAAACTAAGATTTGACTTAGCCTAAGAAGATTAAAGACAATTATTGCATTGCAGACCTGGATTAACTAAAAAGTTTGTAGTTTAAGAAACTTTTTTTTTTTTCATCTTAGGCAACTTCGAAATGTCAATCGTGTAGTTTGATAAATTTTTTGCTTTTTTCATTAACCGAGCATGTTTTTGTCAGAATATGAGAACTAAAGAAAAAATAGAGCAAAAGGAAACGAGAGTTATGATGTTCATTTTTTTACTCTTCATTTTGTCAATAGTTTGGGTGGAGGTATTTGTGCGCGATTGAACAAAGTTGATTTGATAAGATCTGTACTCAAGATATCAAATTCCATAATCTGTGACAATATTCATTTGGCCTATAATCAGCCCACTCAGCATCCATAAAGGTTTGTATGGTTACCAACAAAAAAATATTTCTGTACTATTTCATTGGTATTCATTCAGATTTTGACCCTAGTTCTGACATCACATCAGCATCTCCCAGTATGGGTGATGGAAACAGCCAAAGATGCCAACATGATCAGCCAATCAGCAGTCAGCTGCTAGCAGACGATAAATTTCAATGAATTTGCGAAGTTTGTTTAAATCAGAAAAAACAAAGTCTTCTTTGTTAAAGTTGAAAATGAATTACAGCATGCTGTGCAAATGCATAAATCTTTCCAAAGGATTCATCGCTTTCTCTTAATAAATATTATTTATGTTAGATGTTTAATTTATGAATGCAGTTGATTGTTCATTCTTTTAGAAATAACTGGATACTAAATATGTTAGTTAAAAGGATGAACAATACAAGTTTTAGAAATAATTAACAAAATAGGTTAAAAGAGATACAATTAAATTTATGAATTGCTTTTGTTTATCAGAGGTGTGCAGATACATGTGCAAAGGGCATGGGTAAATTGAAATGTGATAAAAGCACATTGGTTGACCACACCTCTGATGTCATAAAAAAGGAGATTCTAAATATATTGAGACAGGGTACGAAATTAGAGAGAGTCAGAGACAGAGAGAGCTAGTAAAAAAAATAAAGTCAAATAATGACAAGAATATTATATGAAATAATATTCTCATGCAATTAAGTATTGAATGTTAAGAGTAACGAGCTGCCATGTATTTTAAACTATTATTATATAAAAATATAATACAATAAAAGAAAAAAACTAAACAAACCAAGACAAGAACAAATAAAAAACAAAGAACAAAACAACATAAACATCAAATTAAAGCTATAGGTAAGAGTCAGAGATAGTATAGAAGTGTTGTGAAACTTACATTATCACCAATTAATAAAATTTAAGTAGATGGTAGATAGCAGTAGTCTGATAAAGTTATATATCAGTATACTTTTAGGTGAAATAATATATATATATATATATATATATATATACATATATATATTTATGAGAAATGTAGATTAAGAACTTAGAGCTAGATTGAATTATATTAGATATGAATTTTAGAGGAGTATGTAGATGGCTAAGGAGGTGTGATTTATAATTCCTACAATTGCTTGATATCTTTTGTTTCATTTTATTTAGGAGCCTATCGCTATCTTTAAATTAAATACTAAATAATTTTTCATTTAGGCATAGAAAACAGGGGAAATTTAAGGATTGACATGTTTTGTTTGTTTAGATTTTCCCATTTAACAATTATTGTTATTTTTTGGATTATTTTTTACTAGTTCTTGATAATATAAAAAGAGTCAGGGCTGTATGGACAAATTTATCTTTAGTTGACTTCTGACAACTAAATGTTTTCATTTACTAGCCAAATAGAAAAGTTACTAGCCAAACCCACATGATTTTTAGAATATGACATCTTCGTTCTGTGACGAGTATGTACATCATAAAGATTTATCTGTATTTTGTTAATGTGTAATTCTAAATATACCACAAATTTTATGTTGATACTTGAACGTATAAACATTTTAATTTCTTCAGATATCTTTTCAACAGCTTTCATTAAAAAAAAGAATATATTATTCTATTAAACTTTTTATGTTTAAATAATTTGACTTGTTCGTTTTATTAAAAAAAAAAGTTGAAAAGATATTTTGCATTCAGAAGTGAGTTTCCGAAGATTGTCAGTGGAAGAAATACAATCACCAAAAAATAAGCATTTTACTATTTCTAGGCGCCACTTTGAAAAATCACTCGCAAATGCGACTGTTTCACTTGTAATGTAGAGCTCTGAGAGTGAAGTTTTATGGTTACAATATGGATTAATGAAGAAGCATTAATGGCCAATATATCTTTCTTTGAATGTATTTTCTGTCAGACCAATATAGCATTTATTTATAGTAGGATCATCATATGCTTTTATATTAGCCTATTTATGTTAACATTTTTGTTGGAGAGAACATTCTCACTTATACAACTACATATTTTGAAATTTATAGTTTTATTTGGAATAGAGTTAGTATTGTCGCTTAGAATTTTGTTGCTGTGATTCTTTATTTTTTCGAAATTATTGCTATAGTTTAGTTTATTAACGTTTTTATTAAAGATTTTATGAAGAATGTTGCTGGGAGGAAAATGTAGCTTAATAAGGTTTAGGAATTTTTTTCTTAGGTTAGTCTTAACCATTAAATTAAAAGGAGGTGTAAACCAAATAATTTTTCTATTACATTCTTTTTAAGTCTATTGGTATATGAAATAGGTTCGGTGTAGTCTAGTTGCATATTTTTGTAACTGCTATCTTTCAGGGCTTATTATAAAAATATTTTTGTCAAAAATGTCTTTACTTGACAAGTTGTTGCTAATTCTTTTACTGATAGATTTTGGAATATGTTTGATTATAGATTTTAGATGGTTCTACATAGATATGATTTGTATTATCCTTTTTATGATGTTCATAAGTTCCTTTACTTATTCTTTATATTTCTTTTATAATTGCTTTTTCATTTTATCACAATTAGGATTCTAGATGATGACACACAAGTCATTTTCTAAAATCTTTTGAAATTAATTCGATATATTAGGTACAATATAATATTCAATAGAGAATTGGCTCTGGAATAATAAATACGAAATGTGCATGAATTAAAATATATTTAAGCATATTTCATGAACAGGCAAACCCACCCCCTCCTGCTAGTATCAAATAATTTTATGGATAAATCTAACCCAGTAAAATTGATTTTTGGAGTTGATTACAGATTATGTACAGTTTAAGAAAACTTTTATAAAAAAATTTTTTTTATTCTCTTTAGAACCATGTAGAAATATCTATTTATTAAGTTTGTAAATGGCTGGCAGTTTTTAGAGGAAATCTCATCAGTCTAAGGATTTTCCAAGCCAGAATAAGTATTTTAAAAAATGAATTCTAGTGAAGTGCGTTCTTATATTACCATGGGTTTGTGAGCTTAAATGTGGTTTAGGTCTAACTTAATTTTATATATTACTAGAATAATATCTACCTCATGAGAAGTAAAATTTCCCAGTTTTGCACCACTTTTCTGAAGATTACAATAAGAAAAATATACTTATACTGAACCTTTTGTCAAAAATCTTTATTCTGATTTTTATCAAAATCCATTACATGATTTTTATTCTAAAAAAATGTCTAAAATTTAATGTTTAAGCTTAAGGTGCTTTGATAAGAAATTGAAATTCAAGGAATGTTGCTTGATTGGTGTCCAATAACTATGGATCAAATTTGATACAAATCTGAAATACTTGGATTTTCAAATTGGAATTTGTGCTCATATTATGCATCCTAAAACCCTCTAAAATACTTCAAAGGAACTGAAAGGGGTATTTAATTGATAGTATTGAAAATATGGGCAAATCTAAAGGGAAAACAATAACACAAAACTATCTAATCTCTTGAGTTAAAAAGAAAGTTAAAATCAGTAAATATTACAATGAAATAGCAGTGAAATGAAAGACCAGCGTTTTTATTTTGTTTATTTCTCTATATTGAATAAAGTTATTGTCTGCTTTCAAATAACAGAAATTAAAGAGAATTAACGATTACATTATTGAAGGATAGAGTTAGTGAAGTAAAGTTTTATTAATACTTCCACAGAGATTTATCGTATAGGCTTTTCTAACTTACAAAAAACAAATTACAAATGTAAATTTTGTCATTCATTCATTTATGGTGTGTTCAAAAATAAAAACAAGCCTCTCCCCCACTCAATATCCCAAAAGACATTTGTAAAAGCGGGTATGAAAAATAGGTCATTCATTTTACATGACAAACAGGTCCCAAAATTGAACAGATTATTTTTTTTATTTAAAAAAAAAGGTATTTAATTGATAGTATTCTGAAGAGTTTTTATTTAAAAAAATAAAAAGGTATTTAATTGATAGTATTCTGAGGAGTTTTTATTTAAAAAAAAAAAAAGGTATTTAATTGATAGTATTCTGAAGAGTTAAAAAAAATCCAAAAAGCAAATATCAGGTTGGTGCAAAAATAATGTCGTTTTTATATACATAATTGAACGTCAAAAAACGACATTATTTTGCACCAACCTAATTGTATTAGAAATATTAAAAAGGTTAACATCATATACGTCTGCCACACCAAATTTTGAGATTGTTTTAAACTTTTATTCACCTCAAACAAAGCATATCGCCACTGATGCTTAAGTACCTTCTGTAAATTAGAGGTTAGATTTATAAAGAGCACCCTAAGTAGGGAGCTGTGCAGCAAGATGTTTATTCACCTTATATTTAAATTTCTGTATGTCAGTAGTCACAGGAAGTAGGGAGAGAATTTCAAAGGCAATCGATTTGAAGAAAGAAGCTATTAGAGTTGAAAGTTTCCAGCATCTACAGTGAAGGGGTTGGATTTTGCTGCTGGTTGGGTTTGTCAGAAGTATTTACATTAGATGTAGTAAGTTTATCAGAGCACATTTCATGGAAGTACTTGTAAAACAAAAAAAAAATTCATAATAAAAAAAATGAACGCAGTACTTTATTTCTCTCTTTAATCTCTGTTTAATCTGTTTTAAAAAAGCTGTTTATAGATCAACAAAGTAGGATTTTGGAGGATTAAAAATGTCTAGATTTTTCAAGAAAATTTGATAAAAGAGAAACAATCTACTTGATGACGGCTTCTGGTTTGGAAATTGGAAACAGAAGTGGTGTTTATCAAAAAACTCTTACTCATATTACAGATCAGAATTTTTGGGTTTTTTTTTTCTTTTTTGGAGTAGGAGGTTGAGCAATTTTCACCATTTTTTGTCAACATATAAGAAAATCAAACTGGTTTTTATAATTTTTTTTTAAACAATCACATCTAGGGATCTCTACTGTGTACAGGTGGGACTTTACTGCTTATCAGGTTTGTCGGGAGTATTTATGTTGATGGAGTACAAGGGCTTGTAGTTCGTTGGAGCATCCACCATTAAAATACTTGCAGAACAGGCAGAAGGATGCAATATTTCGTTGATGGGACAGAGCTTGGAGCTTAGATGACAGTTCAGGACCTGTCAGATTAGCGACTCTCTTTTGAACCCTGTCTAGGAGTGAGAGACTAGTAGCAGATGTACCAGTCCAAATGTGATAACAATAATTTTTTAATAGTTTATTTGGAAAATAATTTTGAAATAGTTTATTTGGAAAATAATTTGGAAATCATTTATTTGGAAATTGTTTATTTGGAAAATAATTTTCAATAGTTTGATTAGTATTTTTATAATGGAATGTATTTTTTTACTTGGAAAAATTTTTTATATAGTTTATTTTTTTAATTTTGTGAAAATTTAAGTGATTCAAATTGACTATATTTTGACAAATGCTGCATGTCAATTTCAGATTAAAAACCTGGAAGTAGACTATTTTTAAACAAATTTTCTCTTTCTCTATCTATATAGAATCGTGTAGAAATATTTCTTTACTAATTTCGTAAGTAGTTGACACTTTTTAAATCACTTTTCTGAACTGATGATAACTTTTATTATTAGCTTATTTATGTTATGTATTGTTTGTTTGCCAATAATATGATGAGAATATAGCAAATAAACTTTTATAATAAAATGAATGTAGTAATTAACACCTTTTTTTCTGTTTAATTTTTTTTTTTTACAAAGATGTCATTGAAGTCCACTCGAGGATGGGGATAAATAAGTGTATGGTAGTCATTTAGACATCCATAGTCCTTGAGCCCCTGGAGATGCTTTTGTAGCAAGGAGTTCTTTTTACAGGGTGAGAGTGCTGGCCCCACGCCCAACCTTCCCAGAAGGTACATACAGCGCCTAGCCTTCCCAAATGGTCACTCACCTGGTACTGGCCAGGCTCAAAGTTGCTTAACTTCAGTGATCAGGCAAGAACCCGTGTATCAACGTGATTATGCTGTACAGTCATTGGGACAACAGCATAGTAATTGTTAGGAGTGGAAATGCCCAGCAGTAATATATTACACATAAAGGATGCTACTGTGAAATTTCCACAGGCCCCGCTAGTTATTATTATTATTTATCATAATCAATATTAAACATATTGTCCACTGAGCTGCTTTTTTAAAAACAGTTTAAAGATTTCTAAAATCTAGTTGCAATGAATTCATTTCTTTAAAATATCCCAAATGGAAATTGTTTTCAATCGTAGAATTAAAAATCTGTACAATTATTTTGAACATTAAAAATTAACATTGGGAGCAAAGTGTATTATCTATTCTGATCCTAAACTTTATATTTTCTGTCCTTGGTCAGTGAAAGAGAAATCTTTTTTGACTGCGGCAATTTTAATTTTTGTTCCAGTGTGTCCTCTTTTGATGTGATAAATTTTGCCTGCATTAAAATCCAACCTTATGTCTAACTCTGTCCTCGTGGGGAGGCACTATATAGGAACAATATTAACAGTAACAAGTGCAAATGCAGATCGGTTGGAGGAGCAGCAAAGTTTAATTACAAAATGTTACACATTCCACCGGAGAGATATTCTAAGATTCTAACAGTCCTTTTAAGTGTTACTGTTTGTATCTCTCTTGCACTTGGTTTATAGAGTATATAGTAGTCATTCGGACAAAATCATAGTAATTGTTAGTGGGGATTTGATAGTTTCATTCTTAAATAAGTAAAAAGTATTGAAACAAAACTAGTATCCATAATATTAGATGTTATAAGAAAACTGTAAGTGAAATTGTTTTTTGGAGTTGATTACAGATTATGTACCGTTTAAGAAAATTTTTATTAAAAAAAAAAATTTTGTCCTCTTTAGAACCATGTAGAAATTTCTGTTCATTAAGTTTGTAAATGGCATTAGTCTAAGGATCTTCCTAGCCAGAATAAGTATTTTAAAAAATGAATTCTAGTGACGTGTGTTCTTTTATTATCATGGATTTGTGAGCTTAAATGCGGTTTAGGTCCAACTTAATTTTATATATTACTAGAATAATATCTACCTCATGGTAAGTAAACTTTCCCAGTTTTGCACCACTTTTACGAAGATTATAATAAAAAAAAAATATACTGATACTAAACCTTTTGTCAAAAATCCTTATTGTAATTTTTATCAAAATCCATTAACTGACTTTGATCCTAAAAAAAATGTCTAAAATTTAAGGCTTAAAAGAAGAAATTGAAATTCAAGGAATCTTGCTTGATTGGTGTCCAATAACTATGGATCAAATTCAATGCAAATCTTAAATATTTAGATTTCCAAATAGGAGTTTGTGCCCATATTATGCATCCTAAAACCCCTTAAAATATGTCAAAGAAACTGCAATTTGAGAAATGTTCATGAGTTGATGCCTAATAT
Organism: Euprymna scolopes; assembly: GCF_053919585.1. Classification (NCBI taxonomy): domain Eukaryota; kingdom Metazoa; phylum Mollusca; class Cephalopoda; order Sepiida; family Sepiolidae; genus Euprymna; species Euprymna scolopes. The sequence continues at coordinate 18,938,668 of NC_136491.1, forward strand.
CTATTGTTAAAATTTCATAAAAATCCAAACTGTCTGAATGATCTTTGACCTTCTTCAAATGTGTCTTGTTATCTGTTCTGATCCTAAACTTTATAATTTCTGTCCTTGGTCAGTGAAAGAGAAATCCTTTTTGACTGAGGCAATTTTAATTTTTGTTCCAGTGTGTCCTCTTTTGATGTGATAGATTTTGCCTGCTTTAAAATCCAACCTTGCCCTCGTGGGGAGGCACGTATATAGGAACAATATTAACAGTAATAAGTGCAAATGCAGATCGGTTGGAGGAACAGCAAAGTTTAATCACAAAATCTTACACATTGCAACGGAGATATATTTTAAGATTATAACCGTCCCTTTAAGTGTTACTGTTTTGCACTTGGGTCACCGGGTAGATTTGCCAGGTAGTTTTTGAAATTCTTTTTCACGAGTTCAGTTGCTCCTATAATTACTGAAATTATAGAGATCTTCCTAAGATTCCAATTTCTTTTCAGGACGTACATAAGGTCTTGGTGTTTCGTTATCTTTTCCCTTTTAGCTCCATTTAACTCAGCATCATTGGGGGATACTAACTTCTACTAAGGTTGCTTGCTTCTTTCTTTCTCCTTGTATCATTATGCCAGGATTAACAGCTCTGTTGCCATTTTTATGTTCCTTTGTAAAAATTAAAATCAAGATATAAATGCTGCTAAACTTTATTTCTAGAACCCTTATTCCAATTTGGACCAAAATTTATTACATGTTTTGTTTTTTTTGTTTTTTTCTAGAAAATGTCTCAAATTTGAGGCTTAAGCTTAAGGGATCTAAAGAAATTGGAGTCCGATGATTAGGGATCAAATTTAATGCAAATCTGAAATATTTGGAAGTTGTGTCTATAATATACGAACTAGAAACCTGTTAAAACACTCCAAAGGAACTGCAAGTTGAAGAATATTTATTAATTAATATCAAACAGCTATTGTTGACATTTCACAAAAATTCAAAGATATATATGAAATTTAACAAAGTGCTTCCGGCTTTTCTCTGTTATCTTTGCATAAAATTAAGTTACTCTAAATAAAGCTTACCATTCCAAATTCATAATAATCGGTAAATAAATTAGTTTAGGAGTGGATCCTAGGCAGAAATAAAAGAATCAGACAAACCTGTTAAGAAAATAAACGTTTTCTATATACTATTAAAACTGATGGTGTGGCTATCTTGAGTGTCACCGTGCACACTTTATATGTATGATGTGTTGTGTGTGTGTGGGGGGGGGGCGAATAATGCGAAATGATGAAAGAAAAAGAATTATGTAAATAATTGACAGAGAGGGGAAGAGTATTGTATCATATATATATATATATATATATATATATATATATAAACAAAGACTGACAAAACGGGTCACAGTTGGTCTAGTAATTCAACAAAATTAAAACGTTTTTTTTTTAAGTTCAGAAATGTTTTGGTTATCACGGCAAATCAAAAAATAGAGTCGCATCATCCTTCTAATGAGAAGAAATGATGCAATAAAAATGGCTTTCTGGTTGTATTAACACGAGGTTTATATTTAAAAAACAAAAAGAATATCACCAACAACATATATTTTCCATTTAAGCATGAAATAATTTCCACTTATAAAACAATAAATAAATAAGGTGTTGAATTTCATAACAAATAATAGAAATCATTTTAGTGGCGTTTCATTTTGCCCTCTTTAAAAAAAAAAAAATTTTTTTTTACATTAATCCAAAATTAGTTTGTCCCCCCCCCTCGATCAATATAATCTGGATATATTAAAATCTGAAATAATAAAGTAATAAATTCAAATATAAAATTACTAAAAACTAAATTGATCAGTGGCTGTAAAAGAAAATAACAAAACAAAATCAACATTTGGACAAATGGTGGACGTTACATAGTTTCTAATGACGTGAAATATTTAACACTTCCATTATTAAAAAGCTTGCGATTTTTCGACTAAAACCCCCCACTAAATTGACATAAATATTATTTATTTTTACACCGTAAAATCAAGCTAGAATTGAAAAATAAAATGTAAACAAACCTATCCCCCCAAAAGAAAGAAACAAATAAACGATATGTTAATAATATTAGTAACCGCATACTAGACATGTTAACCTTATGACAATGAAACAGAAAATATAGGCTTTCTTTTATCGTTAAAAATTCAGTTTTCACATTAAACTCGTGTTTTTGTTTATAAACCGAAAAATGTAAATAAAGCAATATCTAAGTCCTTTTCGATTAGAGTCGTTAACAGTTTTAATTAAATAATAAAATATTCTAATCTTGTTAAAAATTGATTTTTTATTAAAAAAAAATTAAACTTTAATTTTTGAAAAAAACTAAAATCTCATAAATTTCTCGAAAAAAGTTAAATAAACTTTTGAAAATAAACCTTTCGCGGTTGCCGCCATTGAATTAAAAATAAAAAAATAAAATTTGAAGTTGCTTAAAGAGAGAAATAGATTGGATGTCGAGTTTGTCAGCTCGTCGAGTACGGATGGCTTTTAGGGACATATTTAAATTGACTAGAATTAAAAAAATAAGAATAAGTCTGTAGTATAGAAAATTAAATGCAATTAATTACAGTGTTATTTTCAGTTTCATCCTTATATTAAAGGTATCATTTTGCAAGTGTAACGTTTGTAGTACTATTTGGCGGCTAAAAATCTAGATTTTGCTAAATTGCAGATTCAGTTTCGACATGTAACTTATAGTTTTGTTTATAAGCTAAAAGGGTCAATAGAAACAAAATTTAAGTCTCTCTCATAGTCGTTAACAACTTCAATAATAAAATATTTAAATTTTGTTAAAAATAATTTAAAAAAATTATTTAAAAAAATCAACTTTAATTCTTGGAAAAAAAAATCAAATAAGTTCTTCAGAGAAAACTTAAATAAAGTTTTGAAAAATAAATTTTGCTGCCATTGTACATCCTTAGAATTAAAAAGTAAATTCTAAATTTTGAAGTTTCTATAAGAGCCAAATAGAGTGGATGTAATGATCGCCTTGATTGGATGTCATTTTCGTCAGCTCGTGTAGTATGGATGGCTTTCAGGGACATATTTAAATTGAGCAGACCTATTTTTTAAGTGCGTAGTATATTAAATTAAGTTCAATTGCATCAGTATTTTCGATTTTAACTTTATATCAGCCATTTCATTTTCAAGTGAAACGTTTGTAGCATTTTGGGGCGACCAAAATTATAGATTTTGTAATAATCTGGAGGCCGCCATATTGAATCCTTTCATTTTTGATTTTGTTTTTATTCGCCAGGAAAATAAAATGGAACTCCGAATTAAGAAAGATTTAGAATATTTTTAACATTTAAACAATAATTAAAAATAATGATGTTAAATATAAAAAAATATTGAAATTCATAGGTTTAATTAATGAACATGTTTTATAACTTTTTATTTTTTATCGGCAAAAGAAAAATGTTTTTAAATTTGTAAACAATTTACTTTCAATTTTAATTCTTCCGTTTCAGTTTAGTTTCTTCTTTCATTCTTCAATTCAAAAATTTTTTCAATTGTTGTAAAGTTTTAAAAACAAATCGTAATTCTTTGTACGAATTAATTTAATATTTTCTTAAAGAATGTCGTTGAAAAACGAATGCATTTCTTTTGTTACTATGAGTTTTTATTTTGTATATTTGAAAACAGTTTGACAAAACTTCACATGTTTAAAAAGATTTTTTTTTTTTTTTTTACCGTAGCAATATATTCTCTCTTCAGTTTTTCATTGAGGTCGTAAAAAACAATTTTTAAAACAAAAATGCTAAGCTAATTAAATTATAAAAATGTAACGGAGAGAAAAAAAAAAATCATTTTCTGTACAATTAAAGAACAAAAAAAAGTGATCTGTTTTACACGTGGTTAAACTTTTTTTCTTAAAAAAAAAAAAATGAAAAACGTAAATTTTTGTAAAAAAAATTCTTTCTCTTATGCCCCTGGGGTAAAATGGCTTTAATATTTGTTTTCTACGACCTCAAAAAGACAATTGCAACAAAAATGTGTTTTTTTAAGGCGTATTCCCTTGTGTTATGCGTATGCGGTAGTAAAAAGATACTTTAAAATATTTTCTTTTATTCTTCCTATTTTTTACTGTTACCATCTTGGTTCGGAAGCTACTAGATTGGGTATCATTTGTACATCCCCAAACGAATCTTTATATTCGATCTCCATCCAGTAGTCAACCCACAGATTCATACAAAACCTCATGATAGCATTGTTTGGGTGGCGGATGGCAGGCATGCTTAATATTGCCACAGGAGGAGGTTCGTGGGTATTTTCAAGCGGGGAAGAAGGGGATACTTGTTGGTGATTGTACAGTTGCTGGTTATAATGATGGTATTCCCTCATGAACGTGTCCTGGAGGTTTTGTCGGTTCAAATGCTGAAAACTGGAATTTGAAAACCACAGGTTGCCGGTGTAGTTCCATTCGTAGCGAAACTCCTGGCCTGGAAGGAGTGCACTCCATGCAGACGTGTTAAATATACTCTGTATGCTTTCACTTTTGTAGTCCGTATTTGAGATCCATTGGTGCGATACGGCGTAACCGATGTCGAACACTCGGCTGCATGTCATGTAGGGTAGCCGGGTTTGTTCGGGCGAGGTACAAATATTGTTCAGAAAATAATCATTTGGAAATTCGAATTTATACTCACCATCAGCGAACAGTTTGGCTTCGCGATCTACGTATGTAATCACGTACGGTTCAGTAGGGCCCGGCACGTGCATTTCATTTGTGAGAGGTAAAAGACTGTGAACCCTGAAACCGGCCTTGATGGGTCTCCATTTGGTGGCCCTTAGCACCAAATGCATATAGTCATTTCTGGTCATACAGGCAGCAAAATACGTGTAAGGCAACACTTGCAAGTTCATCTTTTCGACCAGCTTGACCCATTTGTCCTTTTCCGGGTCATACTTTTCGACATGGTGCACATGCTCAACAGGTTCCACGTAGTGGTTAAGGGTCCGTTGGAAACGCCGACGGACAACAGGGGAACTCGAAAGTGAAGAGGCTTGATTCTGCACACTTGGTGGTTGCTGTTGTTGCTGCGACGCAACGATGTTGTTGGCGAGACCCGAATTGGTTGTAGGGGTCGAAGGGCCCACATTGGAAGAAGGGGTTGTTGGCACACCCGCGTCACGATTTGCGCCGACGCCGCTCGTTGCGGACGAGGGCCTCTTATAAACTTGCATAACTCTACTGGATACTGGCACGCAGTTCCTGACTGTGGTTGCACTTAGTTTTGTATGTCCTTACTTAGTATGTCCCCTAAAAAGAAATGATTTTGCAGATCCCAACCTTGTTTGCTGTGATTTCGCTAAGCTTTGATTTTTGTTGTTATTGAAAATGTGGATATTTTCAAGAAAACGTTATAGTTAACTCACACCAGCGCACACTAAACACGTGACTATGTCAAGACAGGGCGGACGAAAAAGATTCTTTCTTTCTCGTTTTTTTTTTCTTTTCTTTTCTTTTTTTTGTGTTATTTCTTTATTGTATGTTTTTACGTATTTTATGTATGTGCGTATTTTCCCCTTTTCTTTTTTTTTTTCTCCCCCTTTTTACCACCAGGCAAGGACAGCCCTTGTGAAATTAGATAGTCGTGGCTAAAGAAAAAAAAATGTTCTATTTTTTATGTGATCGGTGAATATATGGAAATAAACATATTTGAATAATATAGCTGAATATGCGAGTAATATGTGTTGTTAATTTTGAGGAATTTATCAATGGAACGATTCATTACCAATATTTTTTCTGCTTAGTTATGTTATGTTCTCATTTTGTCAGATTAAATCGCTTATTTAGGGTTAATTCGAAATCTGGAACTGAGAAGAAGCATTTAAAAAAAAAATTTATAAAGTTAACTTCTAAGTATTATGTATTATGGATGGATGTATTATCGCGTGTATTATTCTGACAACAATCGCATATTTCTCTCCCCGTCGTGTTTTCTGGCACGCGGCGTCTTAGTTTTAAGCCTCGATCGTACTCTCTCTCTCTCCCTCTCTCTCTCTCTCTCTCTCTCAGAGAAAGACAGGAAGAGGGTGTTAAACAAAACAAAAAAAAAAAAAAAAGAAAGAAACTGAGTACGAAGAAAAATAAGTAAGAGAAGGTTCCTTCGGTTCTTGCAATGGCCGCGGAGTAGAAGGACGAGAAGGAGAGGTGGATGCTGATGTGATAGAACAGTGTATGTGTGTGTGTGTGTGTGTGTGTGTGACAGAGGAGGAAGCAGAGAGTTGCTGTTGATGATGATGGTGTTGGATCAGTTTGAGGGTGACAAAAAATAGGAGGAGTCGGAGGTGGTGTTGTAGCAGCCGTAGTACTTCTTACTAATATTTACTAGGACGATGATGATGGTTGCAGAGTTGTGGCTATTATTTATCGGGATGTCGCTTGCATCTGATGGCAATGATGATGATGATGGTGGTGGTGGTGGTCTTCGTAGCGGTCGTAGCGATTAATACGAGTCTATTAAATAATGATAACGGAAAAGAGACAACGACGTGACGACACACAGTGGCGTGCCGCGTGCACACACAACTTGGTGACACTTCTGTTATTAGTGATGGTAACCGTTATGTAATAGGAACAGCAGTGCTTATGTCAGCATTTGCCTCTTTTTCGGCCAACTTCGATTTTTTTTTTTTTTTTTTGCCACTACTACCGGACTTGAACAATGTCGGCTCAGTTAGAAATGCGGTTGCTCATTATGTAACACTTGCTTCTGAGAAAGCAATGCTTCTCTAATATGACGCTCTCTAAAAGTATCAGGAATGGTTCTGAAAATAACCTTAATCGGCCCTGTCGGCATTCCCTGGTGAGAGCACTTCGAGCGATCAACAATAAAACCTCCTGAACGGGGGGGGGGGGGAAGTAATATCTAGGAGTATGGTCTCATAGCACCAAACAGAAGAACTATACTCCACCGAGAAAAAGAAACTGTTATTTTTTTAGTTTTATTTATTTATTTATTTATTCACCTCGTAAGTACACCTGCCGTAAATATTACTGTGATGTTGTTGATGATGATGCTAGCAAGAGCACGAATTAAACTGATGCTGAGTGGTGCGGGTGTTAATTCGCGTTTCCAACCTGTTTGTGTCCGCTATCCAACTTTTTGACAGACTGTTTAATCATTGAGGCAGATAGACTAACGTGCAGATAATGCAGTTTTTATCGTTATGCTTGCAACAGCGGTGATGATGATGATGATGATGATGATGATGATGATGATGAGTGGAGATTCCTGGAGAGAGGGGGGTATAGCTCGTCATTCACTCTTTTAAGAAGTAGACAATAGTGATGATGCTGTGAGGTAATGATGGAGGAAAAAAAAACAGTGAAAACAAGGAAGAAAAGAGCAGTGATATGTTATGTTATGTTAGGAAGGGCCGCGAATATCCTTGAAATGCTACCATCACCAATATTTATTGTTATTTTAGGTGTTTTGTTTTTTTCGTTTTTCATCTCCACCCACCCAACGAGAAACCACTCCTTATTTGTTTGTTTTATTTATTTATTGTGTGTGTGTGTTTGTGTGCGTGTGTATCTTTTGTGTGTGTGTGTGTGTGTGTGTATGTTGTGTGTGTGTGTGTGTGCGCGCGTGCGTGTGCGTGCGTGTCAGTACAAAGAAAATAAGAGGTACGGAGGGTTAGGGTTGAATGTCTGTGGGTGTTGGGGGGGGGATAATTGGGTGGGGGAATGGACGGAGAAGAAGACACGAGCTGATCGAGAACTGGCCGCTGCTGCTCTATTTATTTACCTTACCTCCTACTCCATCAAGGTTAGGCACAAGGTCTGTTTAAAGTGGAGAAACCCAATTCCCGCCAAAAAAAATAGGGGGCACTGTAAACGAAAGCTAAAATCGCCGCAATCGGACACGTCGGTATTTCCGGTGAAGGGCGACTGTCAATACCTTCCTCTCTCGAAAGAGAAGGTAATGCCTGGGAGAATAACTTAATTTTGTTTTACTCTAATGTAAGTCCTAGAGTCTGTACCAGAAGAACTGGCCACTGCTTTATCTAGTTCTGTTTTAGTTTTAGTCCCCACTCCTCCAACTTTTTGCGTCCTCGTTTCCGAATTTTTTCTTTATTTTTTTGCTTTCTTTTTAACTGCTTTCTTTGACAATCCATGCGTACACTAGAAGCCCCCCCCCTTGGCCCGCATTCTCTTTTTAGTGGGGAAGGGGGGGCGACAAACTTCGGTGATTATTTAGATTGGCATTAATAAAGACAACGGAACGAAGATGAAATATTAAAAATATCACGTAATTTGACCAAATAAGTTGTTTTTTTATTAAAAAAAACAAACAAATTTTACGACTAAGCGAGTTGTAGTGTTTTCGTCCGCCATAATTAAATTTGATGAAATAAAAAAGGGGAGACAACTTAAATTGAAGTTGAGAGGTAAAAACTTAGCCTTACGTTCAATGCAGTTTAGAAGTGAAATCGCTAAAAATCATAAGTTTTTTAGTTTTAAATGAAACTACTTGATCGATTTACGTAATTTTTGGAATTTTTTTTTTTTTTTTTTTTTTTTTTTTTACAAAGGCATCACCACATTATCAAGGCCCAGAGGCCAATCAAGGATAAGGGTTAAAGATTGTACAGTAGAAATTGGTCAATATAGTAATCATTAGTAATGAAAATTTGGTAAATTTAATAACTTATATGGAACGGCTCATCAAGAACTTATTTACTTTAGACTTGAACACAACCATATTGTAGTCAGCCGGAAAGCAGGAAAACGGAAGACAATTCCACAGGCGTGCAGTTCTAAGAAAGAAGCTTTGTTCATGGAATCTACGTTTAGGTTTAGGCACAGATAAAGAGTGGGGGAAATTATTGATAGTGTTTACAGCTAGACGAGTGTTTCTTGTGAAAGTTTGGCGAGGGGGGACCATAGATTGAAGCTCAGTTGAACACTTTCCATGAAAATAACGATACATCAGAGACAAACTCGCAACATCTCTTCTGTGAGATAGAGGTTGCAAGGAGGAGAAAAGGACATCTCCTACGAGGCTACGAAGTCTATTTTGAACTCTATCAAGGCAGGACAAGTCCTTTCTAGCAGCTCCTGCCCAGATGTGGCAACAGTATTCCATCCTTGGACGTACCTGGCTCTTATATAGGTAGAGAATAGCATCAGCAGTGAGATATCTACTGGATCGATAGAAAGATCCCACCATTTTTCCAGCGGCCTTGGCAACAGATTTGATATACGTGTTCCATTTAAGATCAGGAGTAATGGTCAAGCCCAGAAGCTTGTCAAAACTTGAGGCCTCCTGAAGACGAGAGCCATTCATTTCAATTGATGACAAATGTGAATTAGAATGTTGATGATGTAAAGAGAGAAGCTTGGTTTTAGATGCATTAAAAGTAACCAGCCACTCCTTTCCCCATTGTACTACGTGCTCAAGATCAGAGGAGAGAGAATTGGAGAGAACTTGGTCGTTTACTGTCTTAGATGTGCTACCATAAATGGTAGTGTCGTCAGCATAAATGTCTACAAATGATGTAAGGATATGATTTGGAAGATCATTAATGTAGATCAGGAAAAGAGTTGGGCCCAGGATGGATCCCTGAGGGACACCGGCATTAATACTGTGAGCTTCTGATTTTTGCCCCTCAACTACTACTCTTATGAACCTATCAGAAAGAAATGATTTAATAATTGAGAAGACTTTTCCAGCTATACCATAGCTAGCGATCTTATGAAGTAAACCTTTATGCCATACCCTATCAAAGGCTTTAGATATGTCAAGAGCAATTGCCCTAGAAAGATTGTCACCGTCGAGAGATTTGCTAATCCTATGCGATATAACTGTAAGCACATCTGCTGTAGATCTAGCAGAACGGAAACCATATTGAGTGTCACTAAGAAGGTTATTTTTGTTGAGATGTGACATCTTCGTTCTGTAACGAGTACGTATATTATGCAGACTTTTCTGTATTTTCTTTACTTTTAATTGCCGCCATAAGTGCCAATCTGAATAAGCGTCTAAACTTCTGGAAGTTTGTATTTTTCTTCTCGACTCTAGTTCTTTTCCTTTTGTTGTTATTTTATTTATTTATTTTTTCTCATCAATACCCGGCACCTACCTTCCGGCTTATATCAGTGGAGTATAATTCTTATGTTCCGACCGAGATCATCTTCCCAAGCATTAACTCCTCCGCTGGAAGGAAAACGGTTTATTACTGATCATCAGAGGCACCCACATCGGGAATGCTTGCAATGATGATTCATGGAAATGTTGCAACTGTCCGGAGTGACTCCTGACCTATCACAGCAATGTTGCATCCTCGTACTTGTTTCACAACTACTTTCACAGAATATACTCCAACAAAATTACTGCCCTTTCGTATCCTCTCAGCATGAATACCCATGGCAAATCTGACTGGCAGCAAAATCCCACCCCTTCACTGTAAAATGCGAGAAAATGTGCTACTCTAACAGTTTCTTTTCTTGGACTGCTTTCCTTTCGAATTTCCTCCTTGCTCTGTGTATCCTTAACTGTACTAACATAAGTTTAAATGTAATGTGAATAAACACCCCACTTAGAATGCCCCCTGTAAACTTGATCCTTAATTCCAGTAGCCCTTTACGTATCCGTTGCAATGTGCCTTGTTTGTGGTGAATTAAAGTACAGGGTGGAACGATAAAATTGTCGCACTAGAAAAGACATGATTCCATTTCCGTTTGATGAAAACCGGTTTTCTTTTTTTGTTGCAGACCATCTACTAGTTGACCAGTTGTGTACAAATCCCAAGAACGATAGGAGCCTTCTATCATGTCTGAAAGTAACACAATGTTCAACAAGCGAGATTAGAGATGTGCCACTGTACAACTCATGCTCTCTACCAAACTAAGTTATGATAACAGGACCATTGCCAGCACCTTCATAATACAAATCCAGATGGTCCAACGCTTGAGGGCACAGCTCAATGAAGTTTCCAGCCATGGTTATGGTCTTTGGTGTAATTTTAAGTGAGGGCCACATCATGCCACCTCACATCTTCCAAGTCAGCTTGAAAGTCAACACCAAAGCGTACCTGAATGTGCTGAAGAGTGTGGTGATCCCCTGGTGCAATCCGGTGACTGCTGGTAGACCCTGGGTGTAGCAGCATGACTCAACACTAGCCCACAAGTCCAAAGAGACTCAGGTTTCGCTTCAGGAGTGCTACAACTTTGTACCCTTCTCTCATTGGCCCCACCTCCTGCCCTGACTTAAACCTGCTGGACTACTTCATTTGGTCATACGTTGAGAACATCACCAACATGACCTCCAGCAATACCAAAGCCAGCCTGATCACCGCTATCTGCCGAGTATTAGTCAAGTTGAGCTTGACTCAAGCTCCCACCGGCACTAGTGGAAAAGGCATGCTCCTAGTTCTGAACCCGTATTGAGGCTGAAGGTGGCTACATTGAATAGATGTCAGCTCTACTACATCATCAAGTTACCTGAATTGATTTATTTTAATAAAAGTTAAAAAATAAAGCTGTAGTGTTGTTTTCTTTAGGGCGACAATTTTATCATTCCACCCTGTGTTTATAAAGAAAAAGATCTGGAGTTGAATGAAGAAGATATGAAGTTTAGAGACCAAGCGATATAGCTATTGGATTTATCAGATCTATTTCATGAAGTGTGGAAAAAGTGCAACATATGTTGGAGGTAATAAAGCAAAGTTAACAAACATATCAAATAAAGATGGAAACAGTAAATCAAGTGGAGAAAAGGTCTAGGGAATATGGATATGCATATGTACTAGCAGGGAGACCCGACGTTGTCCAGGATTGAATGAGGATCAACAAATGTTCTACCCTCCCATTCTTTTATTGTCATTCAAATAAGTAAAATCGACCATTTTTTCATCAAATCAGTTGATTGCCTTCTCTAATTAGGGACTCTCCCGTCTGCAGTCTCCCGATAGTGACTTAATCCACAATTCATTTTAGTCTACATTGCACTGTAGAGAATCTACAGTTCATTTTATAAAATTATCTGTAAATAATGGCTTCACTTAAAGTATAAAATATAAAAGTCAAGGATCATGGTTCAGTTGTGCTCTAAACAGAAATATTCATTTTGAACGCACCCCTGTCTTATAAAAGAATCTACACTTGATTTTATAGACTGGGCCTTTCTGCTTGTGCTGTGATAAAACTACTCAAATGTAATTGTGATGTTAGGTTGTATAAGAATAATATTAACTTTGATCAAAATTGAACTTCTTTCTTTAATCGATTTTTTTTTAATTATCAATTTTCGATTCTTATCAGACACGTTCCCATGCAAAACCTGTATAAGAACACTCCCTGATACATCAACTACTTTCACGTGTAATTTTGAAAAAATTGCACCAGCTGGTTCCAAATCTATAGAAAACTCTCTCTCTCACACACACACACACAAAGTTTCTTTTATATAATAGTAGAAAAATATATATACTAGCAGATGTAGATGGCGTTGCCTGATATTTAATGTAGCGTTAAATTACTTTTAAAAAAATACAGTAAAAAAAAAGGAAAAAAAACTGAGACATGTGTATGTGAGTATGTTTTTTTCTGAATAGTTTACTTCTCGTAAGTAAAAAAAAATACTCAAGCTGAGATCGAAACCAAAACCTAAAGACAGTGAGTGAAGAACCATAACCATTGAACCAGCTTGACACGATTTTCACAAAGTGTTTTCAAACCAACTTAACTTAAAAACGCTGTCATGTTTCATGGCCGCGCATGCACATTTGTGAAACAGTTGACAAACAGAAAAATATGATGACTCCCAAGTACCAATTTTTCAATGTTGACCCCTTAGCAGCCTTTTTTTTTTCTGATGAAAACCAATTAAATGTTTTCAACATGTCTAGATACCCTATATACCAAATTTAAAGTCTGTAGATTAAAAATTCGTTAAGTATATAGGTTGAGAAGTGTCCTCACACGCACACACATTCTAACATATATATATATATATATATATATATATATATATATATATATATATATATATATATGATTTTATTTTTTTAATTATTTTTTCGTGGGTAAACATAGGGTCGCTACAAAACGGCCATCTGTTTCAGTCAATGAGACTTCGTCAGGCGACCCTGAACCATTCGACGCTATAGGAAAAAAGGTAAAGACCCTAAATATCTTGCTCTTTGTTATCGAGCACTATCTAACAACCTCGTTGTATTCATTAGTCCCTACTTTTGAACATCTTAAACCTGAATTCATATATATATATATATATATATATATATATGAATATAGGAAAAGAAAAAAACATTAGCAGAAAGAGATAGCGACTACAGCGAGGTCAACGTCTCCCTGGACAAGCCAAATAAAAAAGCAATAAAAATTCAGCATACCAATGAATAATAAACACTTACAAGCCTCCACCCCTTGGAAAAACTTCAAATTAACTACGAAAATCGCCATTTTTACACATTTGAAAATAATTTCTGACGAGGACGCATCACAGACCGTCGGAAACGCGCGTAAACGATTTCAATGACTTCAAAACATTATTACAATGATCCAAACATAATTCTCAATGAAAAACCAAGACACGGAATAATAAGATAATGTTAAAAAATACACATTGTTGGTGACTACTCCCTTATTTAAATATATATATATATATATATATATATATATATATATATATATATATAAGACTGACGAATCCTAGTGTGAATGAAACGCGGAATATTCTGTGTAGCTTAATTGCCATATATATTTTTCTAACTTACTATATATATATATATATATATATATATATATATATATATATATATAAAGATACCACATTAGAAGGATTAGATTCACAAGAATTTACTTATTTTCATAATGTTGGTCTTTTATTGGTAACACCTTGCATACAATTGTTTCAGGCCTCAGTGTTAGCATACATATACAATAGAACCCCTGGATACGGTGGCCCCAGGATACGGTTTTTTCAAGTTACGATGTGAAATACAATGTTTTTCTGACCCTAGGTTACAGTATTTGCTCTTCCTTACGGTGTTATTTATAATGTTATTTGATTATATACATGTGCATTATATACTGTACTGTATTTTATTACTAATTTTTAATTCCTATTCCAGGGTTCTACTGTATATAATAGCGCACCAGTTATAATTTTGCACAAACTAGGCTTCGCCAGTGCATGGAGCAACCAATTTGTCAAGAGTTTCACAGCCTATGAAACAGGGCTTTTCCTATCAACACATTTTTTGTTGATTTTTTTAAAGGATAGTACGGTTAATAACGTCTTCAACCTTGAAGATCTTTCTCCTTAGAAAATCGCCCATATTTTTGGACGTAAACAAATATTTATTTATTATTTTTATTTTACTTTTAAAATAGTAATCTACAGACATGCATGTTTTGAGGTGTTACCTCTCGCCAGCATAGCTTGACTGTTTTTAGGAATCGGACTTTAGACGATTATTATATTCTAGTTTATAATAGTCTAGTGCCACAAATCTTAGATCATTATACGTTATATTATTTAACGGTTTTAAAGTTATGCAGATTTTTTTGTTGATTTTTAAACGATAATACGGGTTTTCCATAGATCTAAGGTGTAAGGTTCAATTCCTGGAATCAGTCAAACTACGATGACAAGAGGTAGTACCGCGAAGCATGTATGTTTGCAGATTATTGTTTCATAATTAAAATAAAAATTATATATATATATATATATATATATATATATATATATATATATATATTATCAGGAGAGAATATGGGCCGTTTCAGGGCCTTCCTTTTCTTAGTTTATTCACTTGTAGACTTGTATATAATCGAGTATATCGTTTTCTTTTTGTTTTCACTTGTGGAGTATTTTATTTCATTTCGCCCTCCAGATAATGTCAGGTCATCAGGAGAGAATATGCACTGTTTCGGAGCATTCTTCTCAACGTCTTTTTTTTTTCTTTTTTTTTTTCATATTTCCCCTCACTGATGCGAGGCCTAACTGAATTGCATTTAAATGAACTGCTCAATACAATAATAATAATAATAAAAAATAACGTTTCCTGTTATGAGCAACGGCTTTGCGCTTGTCATTAAAATGTTCAAAAGCTGCGTCTAACATATTCGTTTTGTTGAAACGCGCTCATATTGAAAAGAAAAAAGAAAATGAACAAATAAAACAAATAAAGAAATAACAAAATGAGTTGAAATAAATAAATGAAATAAATAAATAAATGAATAAATGAGTCTACTCACAGACATTACTACACAGTAGACACTTGCTACTATATCATGCAGTATTTTTTGTGGAAAATTATTTATGCCATTCTTAATATGCATCTATTTGCCAAAATAGGCTTTATATGACTTACCTCCATTGTTTTGGGAAACAAAACAAATAACTAGTTAGAAACTAATAGGTACGCAAATATTTTTTGCTTGTTTCTTTTTAAAAAGTATATCTTTTTAATGACGTTGTATTAATAAATGCATGGCTTGAATAAAGGCATCTTATTTTAGATATGTCCAAGCATCTGTAGCAGTGATATGTTCACGGACTATTTTATTTTGAGCAGGTTAATTCTTCCATGCGGACTGTTCCATCTCTGTTTATATATAAAAGGCACTTTGTGCGCCTGTGTGTGTGTGTGTGTGTGTGTGTGTGTGTGTGTGTGTGTGTGTGTGTGTGTGTGTGTGTGTGTTGGGGGGGGTTATTCCCTATGAACTGCAAAATGGTTGGGCCAATATTTTTGAAATTTCATACGAATGTACTTTATGTGTCTGGGAGTGTTCTTAGATAGGTTTTGTAGCAGAATGCTTCTGATAAGTATCAAAAATTGATCATCGAAAAAATCTGACTAAAAATGAACAGTCCAATTTTGACCAAAGTTAACACCCTTGTACAGACTAACATCACAAGTGTATTGAGAAGTTTTATCACTGCACAAGCCAAAGGGTCCAGTGTATAAATCAACAGTAGTTTTTTTTTTGTATCTTTTTTTTTTTTTTTTTGCTAAGACAGAAGCATATCGAAATGAATGTTTCTGTTTAGAGCACAATTGAACAATGATGCTTGACTTTTGCATTTTAAACTTCAATTCAAGCCATTATATGAAAATAATTTTATAAAATCAACAGTAGGTTCACTACAGTGCAGTATAGACCCCAACGTATTATGGCCTAAGTTACTGTGGGGAGGCATGTGAAGTTTCCTCCTGGTGCACTGCAATGGGTCCCCAACTAGAGCAGGGAATCGATCGATTTGATTAAAAAATGGGAGATTTAACTGATTTCAAAGACAATAAAAGTATTGGAAGTGTGAAGTGTGAAATATTCATTGATCCTCATTCAATCCCGGGCGACGTTTGGTTTCCTTGCTAGTGAATTATACAATCAGAACATGTGTGGGAAGCACTTCTGCTGAACTGTAAGTACACTTTTTCTCCTGCTTTTTATTAATCAGATGCTTTGACGTCAGACTATATAGGCATATCATATCCTCGTCTTAACCAAACAGAAGACTTGAAACATCTATTACAATGGATTTGTTAACCAATTAATCAGGCAAATATACAACAATATCTCACAACTCAGCATGAAGCTATATTTCTCATAGCTCATTCAATGTTCCTGTGTATCTTAGTGTTGCTGCAAATACAATTTGTGGTTTACTGCCAAATGTGTAATGATCAATTACATTATGTGTTAGTTATTAATTCTCTGCAGAGAATTAATTTTCCTGATTTCGGGAAGGGGACTGCAGCAGGTGGAAATGAACATTTGGTTGAAAAGTGGATAAAACATCGTGTAAAAATATAATTTATTTTCTTCGTGTTTCTGTTGTGGTGGCAACCCTACAGATAATAATGAGCTTTTCTACTTACTATAAAAACCGGGAGAATATTGCACACAGGTTATGCACAAGTCATGCGCACCTTGTAGTCGGGCTGACGTATACCCACACTCTTCATTTGTTGTATTTGCGTGGGTGTTCAATATATTTTGTTTCCACTAAATACAGAGTTGTGTTTTTCTTCCCGACCCTTACAAGACCACGATAGTGATGACAAGGAACTCAAACTTTTGTCATCCACAACAATTTTGAAAATCACAAAGTTTGAATTTTGTCTGTGTGATGGAATTTTAACAACTATAGTTTCTCATGTTTACAAAAAAAAAAAAAAAAGTTTAACAAAAAAGAAAGAAAAGATCAATAAAAGAAAAGAGAGAAAAAGAAACAAATGTCACTTAGAGTGATTGACCCACCGGGCCACCTGAAACCCACTACCGAGAGCTGTCAGCCATGATCGGTAGTTGTTAATTGCAGCTGATTTAACTTTACCCTCGAACAACCCTAACAATCTCGGTTATTGACAACAAACCTGACACTGAAGGTGAAGGGAAATTTGATTGACAAGGCCCCCTTTCAATGCTGGATATAATGATGTTTGGTGTGTGTGTGTGTGTGTGTGTGTGTGTGTGTGTGTGTGTGTGTGTGTGTGTGTGTGTGTGTGTGTGTGTGTGTGTGTGTGTGCGCGCGCGCGCGCGTGTGTGTTGAGAAAACAGTGTTATCTTCTATTAGTTCCCAAGATCTGTCCGAGGTAATGATAACAAAGGAGCTGCTTTCATTGCTTTGTAGCATAAAAGCAATAAGTTTGAAGAAAATTTATTTCTTTTCAAAGAATTTTAAAAAGTTTTAACTTGTAACATTCTGAATGCGATGAAAGACAAGAGTTACGTCTGTAATACAATTTAGAGTTATAGAAAATATCTTTTTCTCCAAAAGACTGACTGCACATCTTTTTTTTTTTATTGAAAATCGTCCCAGACGACACGTGAAGCCACTTAATGTAAAGAGCTAACAGGAAGGAAAAATGATTATTGCAAAGACAGGAGATGCTTATTGACCTTAGCTTTGAAACGTTTTAGTTTTGTTTTTTAATATATATTGCATGTTCAATACCCTTAGACCCAAACACGTAACATATAGCTTTGCAGTAGGTTAGATTATTTCATTAGTAGATAATGGGTGACTACATCATGACTCTTACCATAAAATCTGTATTTTATATATAACATGTACACCTGAACTGCTTTAACATTTTCTTCCTATAAGAGTCACCACTTATCAAGGCCTGAAAGCCGATCGAGGATAAGGGTTAATGAATGTACTGTAATAACCCAGAAACAGCTTATTAATAGTTAGTGGTGGAAATGCGATAGAAATGGATTATTTAGCGAGGGTGGCTCAACAAGAACTTGTTTACATTGGACTTGGAGACGGCCATATTGTAGTCAGCTGGAAAGCAAGCCAAGGGAACAGAGTTCTAGAGGCAGGTAGTTCTAGAAAAGAAGCTTTGCTCATGGAATTTGCGTTTAGATTTAGACACAGATAGAGAGTGGGGGGAAAAGTTGATAGGCGTTGTAACTAGAGAAGTATTTTTTGTGAAAGTTTGACAAGGAGGGGATCATAGATTGAAGCTCAGCCGAGCACATCATGAAAATGACGATAGAGCAGAGACAGGCTCACAACATCTCTTCTGTTGGAAAGAGGTTGCAGGGAAGAAAAAAGGGCATCACCTACTAGGTTTCAAAGTCGGTTTTGAACTTTGTCCAAGCAGGATAGAGTGCTCTGATCTGCTTAAACCCAAATAAGGCAATAGTAGGTATTTATTTGCTTCCCCACGCAAGCAAAATATGACACAAGGTCGGTTTTTATGTGAGGTGAAGGGGATGGTACATATAGGGTTGCCCCTATATGTACCAACAACCAATTGCCACAAGGACAATGGTCACAAAGTGCAGCATCTGCCGGAACAGGTACTACAATTTGTTCCCAGCAAAAGTGCCAGGTAAGTCAATAGTACTCCGTTGTATGACGTATCTGGATCTTTTATAGGTAAAGGATTGCGTCATAAGTTAGATACCTTATGGAGCATACATACAGAAGAAATTAATTCTCCATTTGCACGTATTGTTTATAACATGATTTAGAATATGAAATGACGTCTGTATCCGAGGACTTTGAAATCAACATTCAATCTAGAAACTACCTGTCTTTTGCCTCACAGAAAGCGCAACTGTTATCTCAAATTTCCAGAACTTTTCCAGCACATCTTTTTTTTTTTTTTTTTTTTTTTTTTTTGTAATTGAGCATAACAACGCAGCTTCTAAGATCAAACAAACAGGTTGTAAAACTTTAATCAACGATCTGTTTCATTAAAAAAAAGAAGAAAAAAAAATAGGTAATTGAGCATAAAACGGTAGCCTAACTTTCAAACACGTCAATAGACGGCGTTCGCATCACTCAATTGAGATATGGAAGCACAAAATGGAAACAATACCTCCGCTTTTCTCCAAAACTGTTTACTTATATATTTGACCAAAATATTAAGATACTTTGTGCTAATGTATTTATGTTTTAAAATATATCTATCAACAGAAATATTGGAAAAAAAAAAAAAACAATGAATGTGTCGAAAAATATTGTTTTGAAGTCGTAAAAATTTTTTTTATCAATTTTTATTTATTTTTAGCAAACTATTTAGATATTTAAAAAATATATTTATTTACAAAAGCATGAAAAAAAAAACGTATCACCTTTTTTTTTTTTTTTACAGATTTAGCAATTACAAAATGGTGAATGCGCAAGAGAAAAATAGTTTAACAGTTGTACGAATAAACTTATTAGAAGTCAAAACAATATTTCAGGTTTCTATAAATAAATATATTTTCAAAATATCTAGATAAACGAAACAAACACTTAAAAAAAAGTTGGAACACAATGCAGCACATTCCTTTTTTTTTCTGTAAATAAATATATTTTTAAAAATATCTAAACAGTTTAACTTGGCCTTCGGGCCAAAATCAAAATGTGGTATCTGTTCCGGCAGATACTGCAAGCAAAGACCATATGTGGAGGCGACCTCACATACAAGACCTTGGTCAATATAGGGGCAACCATTCATACCAATTGTCACTATCCAGCTCCCCTACTCTCCGGGGAGTTGGTCCCCATTTCCCCTTCACTCCTCACATTAAAAATCGGCCTTGTGCCTAATTTGCTCTGTGGGGGAGCAAATAAATACCATCTGTTCTTTCAGATGCTACACTTTAATTTCTTTTTCTCTGTTAGTGGAGGGGAAATCCTTCACGACTGAGACAATTTTTATTTTTTGTTCCCTTTCTCCACATTAAAAAACGACCCTGGTGTCTAACTCTGTCCCGTGGGGAGGCATTGTAAATAGGAATATCTAAACAGTTTACCAAAATATATGACATATTAACTTAAATAAGCATAGTTATATATATATATATATATATATA
Source organism: Euprymna scolopes (assembly GCF_053919585.1). Taxonomy (NCBI): domain Eukaryota; kingdom Metazoa; phylum Mollusca; class Cephalopoda; order Sepiida; family Sepiolidae; genus Euprymna; species Euprymna scolopes. Next base: position 18,958,996 of record NC_136491.1, read on the forward strand.
TATATATATATATATATATATATATATATATATATATATATATATATATATATATGCTGTAAAAAAATAAGTTATAAAAATTAAGTAAACAATTTTGGAGAAAAGCGGATGTATTGCTTCCATTTTCTGCTTCCATACCTCAACTGAGTGATGCGATCGCCGTCGATCGACGTGCTTGAAAGTTAAGCTACTGTTTTATGCTCAATTTTTTCTTTTTTTTTTTTAATGAGATAGATCGTTGGTTATAAGTTTTACACGGCCACCTGCTTGTTTGACCTTAGATGGCTATCCTGTATTTGTATTATTTGTATAACTACTGTTCTTATCTTGAGTGCTATTTTCACAACATTTCAGCCGATGTAACACTGACCTTCTTCGGGCGTATCTGGTTGACAAAAAATTGTGGTGTAGTAGATAAATTACTAGATAAAATTCAGTCGTAAGTGATACTCCTTTGGAGATGGAAGGTTCAATCTTCAGTATGGGGTGATACTTAGGATACACTTACGAATTATTTAGAACTTCTCGTTCTGCCATGGCTGGCAGAACGAGAACATGCTACTCCCGTCAATAAATAAACTATCTCTACCTTTAAGTCGTCTAAAGACCTTCTGGTGTTTCCTGTCTTAACTTTACTGAGATGAGGGAAGGCACTGGGTTTGCAGACCGGTCTGTATTCAACATCTAGCCGAGGAAGGTATGGAGTGGCCTACCTTGACGTGTCATCAACATGTTGAGAAGCTGGTTTTCCTGAGTTAAACTTTGACAGAGGAGTCCTGTGATCGAGAGCTCCGTTCCTGACCTCATCTTTAAGTGCTTTGTTTGGAAGTCATCGTAGTGAATTGTAATTTTTCAAAGAGTGCCAAGCTATTTTTAAATATCCTTGGTTTAGTCCTGCATTTTTTTTTGTGTAACCAAACCCTTGAAGTGACCTGAGCGGAGGCGCAAATTTCTTATCTCTTACAAATGGATATTTGCTATTTGTCTGTCAGAAGCTGAAACTTTACTATTAGTGTAGTAATAATGGAGATTTGGTATCTGTATGTCTGAATCCAAAATTATACTATTACTATTTTTTAATGGTCAATTTGGACGAAGAATGTAGTATAGTATGTCTTCTGTTTTCATGATTGCATCCTCCCACGTATTATGTCCTCCTTTTTGAGCATAGCATAGTATCTGTTTTGTTGTCATGAGACCATCTTCTCAAGCATAAGTTCCTCCTTTTTTGGGGTAGAATATAGTATCTGTTTGGTAATCATGGTACTATCCTCCCAAGGATTAACTTTTTTTTTTGAGGGAGTAGTATTGTATATGTTCCTTCATCATTACCTACTAACAAAAATAGTCTTTTTTGTTTCCAACTCAAAAGCACTAATTTTATCCATAAAGCAAACTAGTTCTACTCAGAATTCTGCTGCTGTTGCATGTGCTTCTACTTGTAATTAAGTAAGTACAGCGTGTTATATTCACACAATGATTGGTGTTGAACACAGACTTAGAGATTAGATGGAGAGTCCTTAGCAAACTGGAAACTTAGCGACTCCAGCAAATAGCCGAAGACTGTCAACGGTATATTAGCATATATATCGAACTGTCTGGAGTGTACCACCCAAGAGAAATCTGCAACACACACAAAAATAACTTACACAGTAACATTTGATAATCAAAAGAGAAGTAGTCTGCCTCCTAAACCGTGCTTCAAGCATCAGCTTAAGATCAAAATCAGATGTGATTGAAAAATATTACATTCTTCGGAATTTGACCAAAGTTGAGAGCTTGTGTGCATGAAAAGGTGAGTATTTATTTCCTTATAGTACACACTATTTCATGTTCGTTTAGAACCCTGGCTCCGATAAATTATCCTATGATCATCACAGTCCACTTTGCTGAACCTGATCTAAGCTGCATGGTATCCAATCCCACTTTAATAGTTGAAAATCAACGATTTGTGAGTTTGACAACATCAGCATTGGATTTTTTTCTTACTTATCAAGGCCAACGCCGCTTGAGGATAAAATTAAAGGAAAGTCATAGTATAATGAATCGTTTGTATTAGATGTTGCGTTTCAACATTAAATAACTTCCCTGACAAAACAAATCCAACAAGATGAACTTGCTATTAACTATTACTTACGATTTACAAATCATTCGTTTAATTAATTAGTAGAGTACTTAGTCTGGCACAAGGCTATCACTGTATGGCATCCAATAATGATAGTACTACTGATTTAGAGTGCTAGCATTTGTACAGCAAAATTCTGAATATTGGAACAGGTGTGTAAAGAACGTAAAGTAGATAATATAAGAAGGTGTATATCTTATTAATTATTCATTGAGTTGATGTTTGTGTGTCGATGCAGCTACAGAATTGTTAGGTTCAGGTCACGTTTTCCTCAAAATGTGTTGAGTTCTTCCCATAATATCTGACTTTACTAATAATGACAACTACACTCTTTTTCTCTCTTTATTTATCTATCTGCCTATCTGTATAACTCTGTCCACTAACTGACTGTATTTTTCTCTCTCTAACTGTATCTTTCTTTCTCTCTCTCTATATATATATATATACACAGAAACCGTATAGCATAATGTTAAGAAACCAGGACTGTTATTTGGGCGGTCGGGTTTCAATCATGGCTTGAGGCAGTTGCCTGTCTAGCCGCACTGATGAGCTGTGAAACAGCAAAACAGTACTGTATGTGAATAACTATAATGCTCCCTATCTTGGGTTGAGCATATTGGGAAGTGATATACAAACTGCCATTAGCGTATTAAGCGACGCTCTTTGTGTAAACGCCCAAATTAACCATTGAAAAATAGTAATAATTTTGGATTCAGACATACAGATATTTTGGATTCAGACATACAGATACCAAATCTCCATTATTACTAATAGTAAAGTTTCAGCTTCTGACAGACAAATAGCAAATATCCATTAGAAAGAGATAAGAAATTTGCGCCTCCGCTCAGGTCACTTCAAGGGTTTGGTTAATCGCCATATATATTTTATAACTTACTAACTAGCTCTACCTATGTATTGAGCACTTTTGAAGTAAATACTTAAAGTTACGCATAAATTTATACTTTCGTATATTAATTTTATGTGAGTAAATGAAGTATATACATATATATATATGAGGTTGGTGAAAAAATAACGTTTTTTGGCGTTCAACTATTTATATATATATATAAAAACATCATTTTTGCACAAACCTAATAAACATATATATATATATATATATATATATACATATATATATATATATATATATACTAGCAGTTCAGCCCAGTTTTGCTCGGGCCCTATGTATTGTTCATAACTTTATATTCATATATATAATATATAAAAGTTTGACTCGTGTCCAGGTAACCTATATCTAAAATTTCAAGTGTTTAGATCCAAAATTGGCGGAGGAGTTTGGTATAGTCTGCAAAGGTCAACTGTTTCAACTTTGACCTCTTGGTAGCCAAATTTTTGCCCCAAAAACTGATTAAAAAGTTCGCTGCGTGTCTGGACACCCTTGATGTAAAATTTTAAATGTTTAGACCCAAAATTGGTTGAATAGTTTGCTAGAGACTGCAATGTCAAATCTTTTGAACTTTGACCCCTTGGCAGTCAAATTCTCGGTCAAAAACCGATTTAAAACTTTGCACTATGTCTGAATACATTTTATGTAAAATTTCAAATATTTAGACCAAAAATTGGCTGAGAGGTCAATTTTTTATAAACTTTGACCCCAATTTTGACTCCCTTAACTTTTATTGTTTCGAGCTCAAATCAACTTAAAAAGTTTGATCCATGTCCAAATAATATACATCTAAAATTTCAAGTGTTTAGACCCAAAATTGGCGGAGCCGTTTGGTAGAGTTTTCAAAGGTCAAATTTTTTAACTTTGACCCCTTAACAGTCAAATTTTTGGCCGAAAATGAATTGAAAGGATTTTCCTAAATCTCAATATCCCTTATGTCAAATCTCAAGTAGATCTCTTTGTAGACTGAAAATTGACAGTAACTTGGTAGGGAAATGTACAAACGCGGACAGACACAGAGACAATTTCATTTTTGTACATATACTAGCATTTCAGCCCGACTTTGCTCAGGCCCTATGTACTGTTCATAACTTGCCCTACGTGTTAATACACTATATGTAAGATTTCAAATGTTTCAACCAAAAATTGTCTGGGTAATTTCGTAGAGACTGCAGAGATAATTTTTTTTAACTTTGACCCCAATATTGACCACTTAACATTTATTAATTTGGTCTCAAATCAAAATACAAAGTTTTACCCATGTCCATGTTACCTACATCTAAAATTTCAAGTGTTTAGATCCAAAATTGGCTGAGAAATTTGATAGAATCTGCAAGAATCAACTCTTTCAACTTTGACATTTTGGCAGCCAAATTCTCATCCCAAAACTGATTAAAGTGCTTTCTGCATGTCTAAATACCCGTTATGTATAAATTTCAAATGTTTAGACCCAGAATTGGCTGAGTAGTTATCTAAACACTGCAAAGGTCAATTCTTTTGAACTTTGACCCTTTGGCAGCTCAAATTTTCGACCCAAACACATTAAAAAGCTTGCCTTATCTCTGAATACCCTTTATGCAAAATTTTAAAGGTTTAGACCAGAAATTGGCTGAGTTATTTGGTAGAGACCGCAGGGGTCAAATTTTTTTTAACTTTGACCCCAATTTGGACCCCTTAACATTTATTGTTTAGGACTCAAATCAAATTAAAAAAGTTTGATCCATGTCCAAGTAACCTACATTTAAAATTACAAATCTTTAGACCCAAAATTGACGGAGGAGTTTTGTAGAGTTTTCAAAGGTAAAATTGCGATGTTAGGCTGTGTAAGGTGTTAAGTTTAGTCAAAATCGCCTGTTCCTTCTTTCGTCGGATTATTTCAATTATTATACTTATCACAGACATTCTAATACAAAACTTATCTAAGAACACTGCCAGGCACATAAAGTTCCTTTGTATAAAATTTCATAAAAATCGACTGAGCCGTTTTCGAGTTCATGGGAAATGAACTCACACACATGCACACACATAGAGACAAAATTATATATATATATATATATATATATATATATATATATATATATATATATATATAAATGAGAGTGAGAGAGAGAAAATGAATAGATAATTAAAACAACATTACAAAGAATACGTTCTATAATGTCTGAAAAAGGGTATTTTTTGTCAATGAATTTGATTTAATTTTATTTCTTTTCTAAATTAAATTCTTTAAATTTTGTTCACATGTTAGAATATACGTTATTTTATTTAACAACTCATTAAACATACATTCTCAACATATCCAATATTAAAACGAAAAGCTGAGTACGGAAAGTACGGTTAACACATTTCTTTTATACTTGACAATCATGAAGAACATCATACAAAACGATAGAGGATATTTAGTCCTACTTTTAAGATAGTAAGATTGATTGCCGGGGAACCTAGATTCTCCATTTTGTGGGAGCTCTACGAGATAAGTCTAACAGCAGTGAATTCTTAATACTCTCTGGTCCCTTTTTATATACAATCAAGGAGAAACTACTCCAAAGTTATCAGAATACAAAATTGTTGTCTGTTATGAAAAAAAAAAAAAAAAATCTGAACTTCTTTACACTAACTCCGCAATTCGTACTAACTCCTCTCAACTCAATTTACACTACCAACTCTCAATATATTTGCTCATTCTCAGCTGTCAAAATCTCGACTCTCTGCCCTCTCCATTTCGATCTTTTTATAACCTCTTTTCTCCCACACACACAAATTAATGTCCTATGTATATAATAAATCCACAAATTCCCTTTTTTCTTTTTCCTTCTCCTGACAGTCGAAACAGACGCGATGCCGCTTGTGAGTAATTTATTTTATTACAGCATTTTCATTTGCGTTTATATTTTAGACCACAACGATAAAAGAATAAATAAAATAACAGAGATTTGAAAAACGTATTTATCCTCTTTAAAATCAAAACACTGCACATAAAATGTAGTAATTAAAATTATTACTATTTCTCTGGACGGAGTCAGACATTTTAAAGAATTTCAGATGTTGGTGTTTGAGTTATCGACTCCATAGACCTGTTTATTAATAAAATGGAAAATTATTATCTATGTTGTTTTTGTTGTGGTCTCATTAGGGTCTGGAAGAAAGACACAACTCGATAATCAGTAGAAACAAAATACAGCAGGCAGAAAGATAAATACAAGAAATGGAAACTGTGATTATACGTCAGTCCGACTGCCACGTGTGCAAAGACGAACATAACTGTAGAAAAACTTTCTTTTTTTTTTTTTTTTTTTTTTTTTTTTTTCTCTCTCTCGGTTTTTATAGAGAGTGGAAAAGTTCATTATTATCTGTAAAGGTCGGTACCATAACAGTTTTGTCTGTTCCCTTTTGTTTTCATTTTTAAAATTTTTTTACTGTTCAAAAAAAATATTCATCACATTTTTTCTTTCATTTCAGATTCTACTAGTGTGATAAATAAACTTCGGACTTTCGTTAACGAACATTATGGAAAATTACTTAAGGTGAGACAGCCTTTATCATATTTATCCGTGTATATTGCAAACTATTTTTTTATGTAAAGGATGTATAAATATTTATCGCGTATAAAACAATATTAAATCTAATATATAAAAGACTATATGTCTGTCTGTCTGTCTCCATATTTTCAAAATCTATCTCCTCTGAAACTAAAAATCACAGAGCGGCGCTAGAGGTCTCAAATGATTGGATTTTTTGCAGACCGTTCTTTTATGGGTCTTTAGCCGATTAAAAGAGTTTTTAAAGGGGTCAAAAATGGGTTAAAATTGAAAAAAAAAATCGTTAAACATTTTGCCCATTCATCTTAGTTTATTTTTCATTTTTTATTTTTAATCAGTTCATATGCGTGTCACGTTGGTACAGTGGTAACGTCACCAGCTTTGAATGCTACAGTTTTGCTTTCGGTTTCGATTCTAGTTGATGGCACCCAAATCCCTTTTTTTTTTTTACTTTTGAAATCATGACTATAATATCTACGAAATCTGGACAAATTAAAATATCATATTTAAGCGTATTTTACAACCGGACAAGCCCCCCTCCCCCTAGTTTATTATGTAAAGTATGCCCTGAATATAATATTAAACTACATACAGACGTGAAGACCTAAATTAATGTTTTTGAAGAATGTGTAGTCATCACATAGTTCTCATTACTCTCAGGTTCAATCTATGGTTAAATAAAATCAGTCAAGAATATCAGGTATATCGGCCACTAGCCTCTCCCTCTTAGATAGGGTCCAAAAAAGAGCTTTCAATCCGATAGGTCCCTCATTGTTTACTAAGCTCCAAACCCTGTCCCATCACTGCAATGTTGCAACTCTGTGTCTGTTTAACAAATATTTTAATGGAATGTGATTTGATGAATTCGTTGCACTTGTGCCCCCTCCACGTATATATCCCTGACAAACCTGCTTAGCAACAGAATCTCACCTCTTCACTGTTGCGGTCCCTAAATGCCGGAAAGCTTTCTACTCTAATAGCTTCTTCCCTGGAACAGCTAGACTTTCGAATTCCCTTCCTGCTACCCATTTCCCTAACTGTAATGATATACAGAAGTTTAAATGTAACGTAAACCAACATCTTGTTAGTCTTTCCTAGGCATGGTCCTAAATAGTAGCCCCTTACGATATGCCTTGTTTGGAGTGAACGTGAGTAAAAAAAAAAAAAAAAAAAAAAAAAAAAAACACATGAAACTGCATCCGGTGGTATATATATATATATATATATATATATAAATTTATAGCATGAATAACTAATTAAAAGATGCTTTCTTTTTTTTATTTTTTTTTATTTTAACTGTTTACCAATTGTTTGACTATTTTTTTTTTTTTTTTTACAGAACAATTTTATTTTTCTGTGTAGACTTACCGGTTATGTTACTAGAGAATTCTGTATTTTTTTTTTTTTTTTTACCAAATATTTAAAATCTGAATGTTGGGATCGTAAATTGTTAAAAGAAGCTCTAGATAGAGGTAAGTACAGAAGCTTAAAATTGATGGACCAGCTTCTGGAAAAAGTGAAGTAGATAAAAAATTTAGTGAATAAGAATGAGCAAGTTAGGTTTCTGGATATATTTCAAAAGAATGACCAGAAGAATGAAATCGTCAAGATAACTAAACGGATGATGAAGAAAAATATGGATATTGTTGGAGAGAAGTGCATTCGAAATAAGAATGGGATGCTAGCAAGAAATGAACGGAACAAGAGGAGTGTTTTGGAATTGTTATTATAAGAAATTGTTGAATACCGAGTTTTCATGGTACCAAGAAAATCTTGAACTGCAGAAATTGTATGTTTATCACAAACTTTACAAATCGTAAAAGAAAGGGTTTTTTTTTTCTCAAATATGGGGATCTTAGTACAATTTCTAACTTTTACAAGTGTACAAAAATGAGTTCTGGATAGAAATAATTTACAGAAATTATTGGATCAGATCTTGGAAGTTGTTGAACTAAAAAAATGGATAGTAAATATGTTATATAAAACATAGATGAAATGCTGTTTGGTTTTTATGCATGAGAGAAGTATTATTAATGCTATATTTATCCTAAGCAAAATATAAGAGAAGTATCATTAATGCTCTATTTATCCTAAGACAAATATAAGAGAAGTATTATTAATGCTATATTTATCCTAAGACAAATATAAGAGAAGTATCATTAATGCTATATTTATCCTAAGACAAATATAAGAGAAGTATCATTAATGCTCTATTTATCCTAAGACAAATATAAAAGAAGTATTATTAATGCTATATTTATCCTAAGACAAATATAAGAGAAGTATCATTAATGCTCTATTTATCCTAAGACAAATATAAGAGAAGTATCATTAATGCTCTATTTATCCTAAGACAAATATAAGAGAAGTATTATTAATGCTCTATTTATCCTAAGACAAATATAAGAGAAGTATTATTAATGCTATATTTATCCTAAGACAAATATAAGAGAAGTATCATTAATGCTCTATTTATCCTAAGACAAATATAAGAGAAGTATCATTAATGCTCTATTTATCCTAAGACAAATATAAAAGAAGTCTCATTAATGCTATATTTATCCTAAGACAAATATTAGAGAAGTATTATTAATGCTATATTTATCCTAAGACAAATATAAGAGCAGTATCATTAATGCTCTATTTATCCTAAGACAAATATAAGAGAAGTATTATTAATGCTCTATTTATCCTAAGACAAATATCCTAAGACAAATATAAGAGAAGTATTATTAATGCTATATTTATCCTAAGACAAATATAAGAGAAGTATCATTAATGCTATATTTATCCTAAGACAAATATAAGAGAAGTATTATTAATGCTATATTTATCCTAAGACAAATATAAGAGAAGTATTATTAATGCTATATTTATCCTAAGACAAATATAAGAGAAGTATTATTAATGCTCTATTTATCCTAAGACAAATATAAGAGAAGAATTATTAATGCTCTATTTATCCTAAGACAAATATAAGAGAAGTATCATTAATGCTCTATTTATCCTAAGACAAATATAAGAGAAGTATCATTAATGCTATATTTATCATAAGACAAATATAAGAGAAGTATCATTAATGCTATATTTATCCTAAGACAAATATAAGAGAAGTATTATTAATGTTCTATTTATCCTAAGACAATATAAGAGAAGTATTATTAATGCTATATTTATCCTAAGACAAATATAAGAGAAGTATCATTAATGCTATATTTATCCTAAGACAAATATAAGAGAAGTATTATTAATGTTCTATTTATCCTAAGACAATATAAGAGAAGTATTATTAATGCTATATTTATCCTAAGACAAATATAAGAGAAGTATCATTAATGCTATATTTATCCTAAGACAAATATAAGAGAAGTATTATTAATGCTATATTTATCCTAAGACAAATATAAGAGAAGTATTATTAATGCTCTATTTATCCTAAGACAAATATAAGAGAAGTATTATTAATGCTCTATTTATCCTAAGACAAATATAAGAGAAGTATCATTAATGCTATATTTATCCTCAGACAAATATAAGAGAAGTATTATTAATGCTATATTCATCCTAAGACAAATATAAGAGAAGTATCATTAATGCTCTATTTATCCTAAGACAAATATAAGAGAAGTATCATTAATGCTATATTTATCCTAAGACATATATAAGAGAAGTATTATTAATGCTATATTTATCCTAAGACAAATATAAGAGAAGTATCATTAATGCTATATTTATCCTAAGACAAATATAAGAGAAGTATCATTAATGCTTTATTTATCCTAAGACAAATATAAGAGAAGTATCATTAATGCTATATTTATCCTAAGACAAATATAAGAGAAGTATTATTAATGCTATATTTATCCTAAGACAAATATAAGAGAAGTATCATTAATGCTATATTTATCCTAAGACAAATATAAGAGAAGTATCATTAATGCTCTATTTATCCTAAGACAAATATAAAAGAAGTATTATTAATGCTATATTTATCCTAAGACAAATATAAGAGAAGTATCATTAATGCTCTATTTATCCTAAGACAAATATAAGAGAAGTATCATTAATGCTCTATTTATCCTAAGACAAATATAAAAGAAGTATTATTAATGCTATATTTATCCTAAGACAAATATAAGAGAAGTATTATTAATGCTATATTTATCCTAAGACAAATATAAGAGAAGTATCATTAATGCTCTATTTATCCTAAGACAAATATAAGAGAAGTATCATTAATGCTCTATTTATCCTAAGACAAATATAAAAGAAGTATCATTAATGCTATATTTATCCTAAGACAAATATTAGAGAAGTATTATTAATGCTATATTTATCCTAAGACAAATATAAGAGCAGTATCATTAATGCTCTATTTATCCTAAGACAAATATAAGAGAAGTATTATTAATGCTCTATTTATCCTAAGACAAATATAAGAGAAGTATCATTAATGCTATATTTATCCTAAGACAAATATAAGAGAAGTATTATTAATGCTATATTTATCCTAAGACAAATATAAGAGAAGTATCATTAATGCTATATTTATCCTAAGACAAATATAAGAGAAGTATTATTAATGCTATATTTATCCTAAGACAAATATAAGAGAAGTATCATTAATGCTATATTTATCCTAAGACAAATATAAGAGAAGTATTATTAATGCTCTATTTATCCTAAGACAAATATAAGAGAAGTATCATTAATGCTCTATTTATCCTAAGACAAATATAAGAGAAGTATTATTAATGCTATATTTATCCTAAGACAAATATAAGAGAAGTATCATTAATGCTATATTTATCCTAAGACAAATATAAGAGAAGTATTATTAATGTTCTATTTATCCTAAGACAAATATAAGAGAAGTATTATTAATGCTATATTTATCCTAAGACAAATATAAGAGAAGTATTATTAATGCTATATTTATCCTAAGACAAATATAAGAGAAGTATTATTAATGCTCTATTTATCCTAAGACAAATATAAGAGAAGAATTATTAATGCTCTATTTATCCTAAGACAAATATAAGAGAAGTATCATTAATGCTCTATTTATCCTAAGACAAATATAAGAGAAGTATCATTAATGCTATATTTATCATAAGACAAATATAAGAGAAGTATCATTAATGCTCTATTTATCCTAAGACAAATATAAGAGAAGTATTATTAATGTTCTATTTATCCTAAGACAATATAAGAGAAGTATTATTAATGCTATATTTATCCTAAGACAAATATAAGAGAAGTATCATTAATGCTATATTTATCCTAAGACAAATATAAGAGAAGTATTATTAATGTTCTATTTATCCTAAGACAATATAAGAGAAGTATTATTAATGCTATATTTATCCTAAGACAAATATAAGAGAAGTATCATTAATGCTTTATTTATCCTAAGACAAATATAAGAGAAGTATTATTAATGCTATATTTATCCTAAGAAAAATATAAGAGAAGTATTATTAATGCTCTATTTATCCTAAGACAAATATAAGAGAAGTATTATTAATGCTCTATTTATCCTAAGACAAATATAAGAGAAGTATCATTAATGCTATATTTATCCTCAGACAAATATAAGAGAAGTATTATTAATGCTATATTCATCCTAAGACAAATATAAGAGAAGTATCATTAATGCTCTATTTATCCTAAGACCAATATAAGAGAAGTATCATTAATGCTATATTTATCCTAAGACAAATATAAGAGAAGTATTATTAATGCTATATTTATCCTAAGACAAATATAAGAGAAGTATCATTAATGCTATATTTATCCTAAGACAAATATAAGAGAAGTATCATTAATGCTTTATTTATCCTAAGACAAATATAAGAGAAGTATCATTAATGCTATATTTATCCTAAGACAAATATAAGAGAAGTATTATTAATGCTATATTTATCCTAAGACAAATATAAGAGAAGTATCATTAATGCTATATTTATCCTAAGACAAATATAAGAGAAGTATCATTAATGCTCTATTTATCCTAAGACAAATATAAAAGAAGTATTATTAATGCTATATTTATCCTAAGACAAATATAAGAGAAGTATCATTAATGCTCTATTTATCCTAAGACAAATATAAGAGAAGTATCATTAATGCTCTATTTATCCTAAGACAAATATAAAAGAAGTATTATTAATGCTATATTTATCCTAAGACAAATATAAGAGAAGTATTATTAATGCTATATTTATCCTAAGACAAATATAAGAGAAGTATCATTAATGCTCTATTTATCCTAAGACAAATATAAGAGAAGTATCATTAATGCTCTATTTATCCTAAGACAAATATAAAAGAAGTATCATTAATGCTATATTTATCCTAAGACAAATATTAGAGAAGTATTATTAATGCTATATTTATCCTAAGACAAATATAAGAGCAGTATCATTAATGCTCTATTTATCCTAAGACAAATATAAGAGAAGTATTATTAATGCTCTATTTATCCTAAGACAAATATAAGAGAAGTATCATTAATGCTATATTTATCCTAAGACAAATATAAGAGAAGTATCATTAATGCTATATTTATCCTAAGACAAATATAAGAGAAGTATCATTAATGCTATATTTATCCTAAGACAAATATAAGAGAAGTATTATTAATGCTATATTTATCCTAAGACAAATATAAGAGAAGTATCATTAATGCTATATTTATCCTAAGACAAATATAAGAGAAGTATTATTAATGCTCTATTTATCCTAAGACAAATATAAGAGAAGTATCATTAATGCTCTATTTATCCTAAGACAAATATAAGAGAAGTATTATTAATGCTATATTTATCCTAAGACAAATATAAGAGAAGTATCATTAATGCTATATTTATCCTAAGACAAATATAAGAGAAGTATTATTAATGTTCTATTTATCCTAAGACAAATATAAGAGAAGTATTATTAATGCTATATTTATCCTAAGACAAATATAAGAGAAGTATTATTAATGCTATATTTATCCTAAGACAAATATAAGAGAAGTATTATTAATGCTCTATTTATCCTAAGACAAATATAAGAGAAGAATTATTAATGCTCTATTTATCCTAAGACAAATATAAGAGAAGTATCATTAATGCTCTATTTATCCTAAGACAAATATAAGAGAAGTATCATTAATGCTATATTTATCATAAGACAAATATAAGAGAAGTATCATTAATGCTATATTTATCCTAAGACAAATATAAGAGAAGTATTATTAATGTTCTATTTATCCTAAGACAATATAAGAGAAGTATTATTAATGCTATATTTATCCTAAGACAAATATAAGAGAAGTATCATTAATGCTATATTTATCCTAAGACAAATATAAGAGAAGTATTATTAATGTTCTATTTATCCTAAGACAATATAAGAGAAGTATTATTAATGCTATATTTATCCTAAGACAAATATAAGAGAAGTATCATTAATGCTATATTTATCCTAAGACAAATATAAGAGAAATATTATTAATGCTATATTTATCCTAAGACAAATATAAGAGAAGTATTATTAATGCTCTATTTATCCTAAGACAAATATAAGAGAAGTATTATTAATGCTCTATTTATCCTAAGACAAATATAAGAGAAGTATCATTAATGCTATATTTATCCTAAGGCAAATATAAGAGAAGTATCAGTAATGCTCTATTTATCCTAAGAGAAATATAAGAGAAGTATTATTAATGTTCTATTTATCCTAAGACAATATAAGAGAAGTATTATTAATGCTATATTTATCCTAAGACAAATATAAGAGAAGTATCATTAATGCTATATTTATCCTAAGACAAATATAAGAGAAGTATTATTAATGTTCTATTTATCCTAAGACAATATAAGAGAAGTATTATTAATGCTATATTTATCCTAAGACAAATATAAGAGAAGTATCATTAATGCTATATTTATCCTAAGACAAATATAAGAGAAGTATTATTAATGCTATATTTATCCTAAGACAAATATAAGAGAAGTATTATTAATGCTATATTCATCCTAAGACAAATATAAGAGAAGTATCATTAATGCTCTATTTATCCTAAGACAAATATAAGAGAAGTATCATTAATGCTTTATTTATCCTAAGACAAATATAAGAGAAGTATCATTAATGCTTTATTTATCCTAAGACAAATATAAGAGAAGTATCATTAATGCCAAAGAATGTTAGCAACAAATGTGCAATACAAAAATGACGATTGGAATTGTTATTATGAGAAATTGTTGAATACTGAGTGTTCATGGAACCGAGAAAATCTAAAAGTTGCAGAATCTGTGTCTGGTTTGCCTATAAGAATTGAGAAAGGAATGATGTGAGAAGCTGTGTATAAGATTAAGCAGAGTAAGGCTCAAGAACCCTTACACATTGTTGCAGAAAAATGTTGAAGACTGCTAATGCGATATTTAAAGTCGTGACCAGTGATTGTTATTTTGAAAAGCTTTTCAAAAGGGGAATTTTATCTGCTCAGTTTGTGGAAAGGAAGTTGAGTGCGATTCTTTTTTTTTATTATTATTATTATTTTATTTATTTTTATTTTTATTTTTTTATAGCAATAAGCATTGTGTTCATAAGTGCATTGGAATTACTGGTAGATTGAGAGAGGATGAACAATTTCTGTGAGAAATGCATAAAATAATGGAGATGGATGAGAACTCAGATGTGGAGAAAATATATCTGGACGGCAAAACTGTTGAGCTTGTTGAAAATTTTGTTATTTATTGGAGCACAGGGTGGGGCAGGTGCTAGTGTGATTGCAGCTGATGTTGTAGGTTAAGTGGTTTACATACATCGTTACAAGGTCATTTGAGTTTTTTTTATTAATCATATAGATTGATTTTAAAAGATTTAAAAAAAAAAAGGACTTGGGTGCTATCAGCTAGAATCAAACCCAAAACATTTAACACTCCAGCCACATTTCTTACCATTTACTGCTATCGACGGATAGATCAGAAAAATTTTTAGTTAAACCACTTCTAGCTATGATTGAGTTTGCACATGCATAAACACTCATATAAATATGCTGGTAAGTTGAAATGAACATTTTGCATTTTGTATTTCAACTTGCTGACATATTTCTGTATGCGTTATTCATCCATCCAAACAAAGATTTTACTTATTATACACCATCCTTGGTGTATGATTACTATTTCCTGCTAATTTCAGTGTCACATGACCAGTAGTTTAAGAGTTTATCGGTTAAATGTCTTCACACATACACGCACACACACACATCTACTGTTTTTTCATTTTAAAAAAATCAAATATTTAATTTCCTTTTTCTTCTTTGTTTTTTCAGGCGTTTAGTGCGTGTGATAGGAACAATAATTCCACCATTTCAGCGAAAGATTTTAGAAATACACTTGATCGGCTTTTCATTCCACTGGCGGAAAAAGATTTTGAGCAGATATTATGTCAGGTGAGTTACTAATTTATCCCATTGTTTAAGGTTTTGTATTAATTGTTTCTCATATTTCCCAGTAGTTTGTCTTAAATTAAAATGGTTTTAATAATTATCACTTCCTGCACTGATGATTGCATAAGCAGTAGTGTTTGTTAGTATAAAAATAATTGTTAATATTTATATACAAAAATATTATCGTTACAAAGCCCCTTTAAGAAAATAAAGTTGAGCTCTCTTTAGGGAATTAAGAAAAAGTGGTCAACCTAGATGTAAAATGTGATATTCTGCCCTCTGGTCATTGAATACCCTATGACTGTTTACTGCTTATGTCTGTTGATTTGGAATTTATAAATACTTAAATTCCCTCAATTCATATATTAGTTTCTGGTGATCTGGAGGTAAAATATCAACCTATGAAGTCAAGGGTGACTTTGTGACTAGGTTTGAATCTCATTACTGGCAGTAAATTCCTACACTGATGATTGTGTAAGCATGAGACTTAGCTGTTACATCCCAAATGGACAGACAAATAAAACAGGAAATCTATAAATATAAAAGCGAAAATGTATGTTTGTATGTGTGTTCGCTTTTTCTGTATGTCTACAAAAGGCTTTTTTCAGAGAAGCGGTCGGTCGCCTAACAACTTTTAAAAACTTTTTATATCACATATAAATCGTAATATCTCAGAGTTAACAATGAAGCTCGCCTCTCTATTTAATTTGCTCGACTTTGGGTAGATCAACATTTGTCGCTCGCCGCATGTGGGTTAGTCTTTTTCCTATAACATCTTGGGAAGCGTTCCCACAGTAAATAAAATACTATCCCGCAGTCAAACTTGACCTCATTAAGTCATTAAAACAAGCACCTGCCAAATCCAAGTAATTAAATAAATTAAAACATGTTTCCGTTAGCATCTCGCGGTGGGGCAATGGTTAATGTCGCATGTTTTTTGTTTTCACGCTTTAATTTACAACTTTGCCTCAAGGGTTCGGGTTCGATCCTCATACTTACCTACCGAAACATTTTTTTAACCCCCCCCACCCCCGGAGTTTCCACACACACCTCCAAACACCCGGGCAACGCCGGGTACCCCTCGCTAGTATGTTTGTATATCTCATAAAAACTTTCCACAGAGGCAACGGATTTTCACGGGATCGGTATCATTTTGAAGCTCGACCCTTTGGATGACAAATATCGGAAAATTGGCCCGAAACATTAATTCCTCCACCCTCAATTGGGCACTTTTATACCGGGAAGGTCGATTTTTCTCTGACATTTTTTGCAATTCATTCAAAGCTCACTTAAACGATGTCGCATAAAAGCCATTATTTCGACCGCCCGTGACGTCACACCACGGTAGACTCATCGATAAGAGCTTTTTTTTTTTTCCACCTCTTTTTCCTCTGATGCGTTACAGGTTCGAGCCTGCTTACTACTATTTTATTTTTTTTTTTTTTTGCACTCGCAATTTTCCTTTTTTTTTTCTTTTTTTTTTTTTTGCTCAACCAACACACACCTTCACTTTCTTTTCTGGCTTCGCGTCACGGGGTTCGAGCCTGCTTGCCTACTACAACTTTTTTTTGTTTTTTTTGCTCACCACACACCTACACTACAAACACCCGGGCAACGCCGGGCACCCAGGCTAGTGAATAAATAAAATCCAGGTCGGTATTTTTTTCTTTCTCAACAAAAGTTTTTATTTATTACCATTATACACAGACTTTAAACTCTCGCGCTGCCACCTATCCATTTTAGCCTGGCAAGCAGTTCTCCTTCTTCCGACCGCCCGCTGGGCACAGCCGGCCAATTCTTGTCCTCGCTATTTACACATCCATTTTCTTTGACGTCTACTTTATTTCTCTCACGAGCACGTGTTGCATTTTTTTCTCCTTTTTTTCTTTCTTTTCTTCTTTTTTTCCTTCCTCTTCTTTTGCACACTTCCTAATTTGCATATGCGCGTTTTTCTGCTACTGCTGCACCCCCTTTTTTTTTTTTTTACAAAGGTGTTACCACTTATTAAGGCCTGGAGGCCACTCGAGGATAAGGGTTAATGAGTGTACAGTAGTCGATGGAACAATATCATTAGGGCTATGACAAGAGAATATTCTTTTCATTATTTTGACTCTCGAGTATATATCAGTTAATATCTTATATGTTTTTAGATAGAGTGACGTGGGTCTCAATTGATTAACTGTGTCGGATATATACTCGAGAGTCAAAACAGTGAAAGGATTATTCTCTTGTCATAGCCCTAGTAATCATTACTAGTGGAAATTTGGTAAATTGGATTACTTAAGGGGGCGGCTTATCAAGAACTTGTTTACATTGGACTTGAAGATGACCATATTGTAGTCAGCTGAAAAGCAGGGAAATGGAAGAGTTCCTACTGCTAATCTCTTTGTATACTGGCCATCCTTGCTGCGGATACTTTCCACCACACTCATATGCATCATGTTACACAAGAATTTAATTAAATTATTGTTAGAGACGCCCCCTCCATGGGATTAATGGACTATCTCATGACACCACTTCCTCTAGTGACGTCACTTCCAGTATCGAGACCGGTGCCTGGCAGTCTGAGATTGGCACACGACCAAGCTGGACGTGTGCAAACGTCCTACCGTTGAGGAATGGATTTGTTCAACTTACTTTGCCTGTAATATATGTGAATACATGTTTTGTTCTTAAAAATCCTGTGTTCCTCCGTTCTTATTACCATTTAACCCCAAAACAATTATATGCGCTCTGTTATATACTTTCCCTTCCAAAAAAATTCTTTGAAAGAATTTAATTAAACCAGCCTGAGGCCATAAAGGAAAATAATAAAAGAAAACTGAAAAACTCCCAGAAAAAAATGATTCAAATAAAAATGTTCCATATTTTCATTTTATACTTTTTCATCAGAAATTCCTTTCCTTATTTATTCTTTCGTTTTTTCGTTTGTAAAAATAAAGGAATTCTAACATATTCTTCCAAATATCTAAACGGCAACGTTTTAATACATTAAAAGGAAAAAGACTCAATCAGATGTTTAAATAGCGAGAATGTATTTTTTTTTTTTTTGTATTTTCAGAAATTTCATTGAAGCAGTGTTGAAGTGTTTCAGCTTGGTTGTGCAAGAATACATTTTGAAATGTTAAAAATATTTTACAAATCCAGTCAAATCATTGCAAGACCAAATCAGAGTTTGCATAGTCTTTAATGTTTGTTGGTCTTGAGTCTAAAAATTCACCAAACTGAAACAAGATATTTTTATTTTAGTAATAATGTCAGTTTTATTGCTTTTTGACAGTTTTCATAACACATATGTAAAAATGTTATTTGTGTTTCAAGATACATTTATACATATATTGTTTTGTGTGATTTTGCTTTGCACAGCTTTTTTTCTTATTTTCTTACATCAACGCTCGATTCTCTCTCAATATCCTATCATATCTCTCCTTGCTTATTGATAGAGTTTTTTTATGCCAACTGCCCAAATACTTTTCTTTTGGTAAAAACTTCTCCTTTGAAACCTTTGACTAAACTAGTTATCATAACATTATTCCTATTCCTCAGTCATCTTTATTACTCAGTTACTTTTAACGAGATTATTTGAGAGAACACTAGTTAATCTAATCCTTTGTTTAGTCAATGGCCCTTTTTGTCTCTTAACTGCACAGCCCCTGTTTAGTGAAATCTTCAAGACAATTTTGGCTTATTTTGTCTCTTACGTGCTCAGCCACTTTTAACAAGATTATTCAAGACATATATGGTTGACACTTGACTCAACAGGCCAGAAGCATTATTCGTGTCCCGGACTTAATCAGATATCAATATCTTATACAACAATTATTCCATTTTTCCCTTTTCATGTCACAATAAAGTTTGACCTTATCAAACATCAGTAGTTCCATCTAATGCGATCATTGTTTCTCCACTCACTATTTTCTAATTTCCACTATCCTCTCAGCTTCTTTATTCGTAAATTAACCCATCCAATAAATGTTACAGTAACATTTATTGGGTGGGTTTCTACCACCATTTTGTTTTATTTCTTATTTTGAAGTCTTTGTCGAGACTTCAAAATCATAGTGGCCATTTTTTCTTGTTCTTCAGTAGCGTTCAATATTACTTGTTTTTTTTTTTAAACCGAATAAACATTTTACATTAAATATAAACGCTAAAAACTTATCCAATTAGGTAGAAAAGTAACTTATATTGCCTTTGATAATATTTATTTGTCATATATTTGTTTTTAGATAACTTTTTCGTATCTCTGTGGATTGCTATACAAACCCATGTTTTCTCTTCGTTTTTATTTATTTTTCCTTAAATCTCGCTTTATATATAAACGAATTGAATTTTTTGTATGACTTTAAAAATGTTTCTTACTGCGTTTTGTGGACGAAAGAAGAGACTCTTATCTTGATGATATCTTTCTTCACACAAATGTCCCAAGCATAACTTTTCATTTTGTTGGGTAAGAAGATGAGCTATTCCGTGAGCAACTCTGTGTGCTAACAACTGATGTGATTTTTTTGAGCATGCCCGAAAAGACGAACCTAACGTATAGGCAGTATGTGTGTGTGTGGGGGGGGGGTTAGGATGTTGTCGCGCCTATGTTGAGTTGATAAGACTCTCTTCTTTCATCTACAAAATTCTGAAAGTGTCAGAGGATAACGACACTACACTGTTTTATTAGCCCTACACTTGACCAATCTCAACTCAGTAAAAACAACTCTGCACAAACAGAAAATAGTTTGTTACTGCCACATCTTTGCAGTTGATGTTTGATGAGAGATTTCCTCTTAAATCTTTTTTTAAATAACTGGTTCAGTTTTCTTTTCTTTCTTTTTTTTTTTAGGTCCTGAGAAATCCTGATGGGTCTATTTATTACCATAACTTTTTGAATCAGTTTTTCAAGATGAATGAACCTTTGAACTTATCAGAATCAAGGTCAGTATTGCATATTTTGTATAGATATTTTTTCCCGTTGAAGTATTTCATATTTCTAATTGATTTTCCCCATCTTAATCAGCGAAATGGATTAAAACATTTTAGAAAGTTTTCTATGAATAAATGGAAAAACCATAATAACTAAAATGACTTTATTCCAACTTGAGATTTTTTAGCAAAAATCGGTAAAGCACGCTTAATAAGTATGTGGGACCTTGTTTAATCATCAGCAGCGAATACTTTTATAAAAATATCAACTCTTGATTGGATAAGGCATCTTATTTCAGCCAATCAAAAGTGCAAAAAAGACATACACTTGCTGTAATGTGGGGAGAGAGAGTCTGTTTATATTGCGTGTCAATGTTTACTTTTATAGCCCATGAGCCCTTTGGATGAGTTTATAAAAACGAAGCAGAACATACCTTTTATATCCCCTTTCATACCTCTTGGCCGTGTCCTCGAGTAGTTTGCATTCTAACGTTTAGTGCACTTGGAACAAAAGCTCTTTCATGCCTAACGACAGACACAAGTCTCCTTTATCTAGACAATTGGATCCTTATTCAGTTTCCATGGTTGAAGTCACATCCCTGTTTCTCTGCGCCATTCTTAGAAGGAAAGTGGGAATTTTGCAATCGGCTTAGCTGCCATCCACTCCCACTCTCGTCGCCCTCACAAGAAGTCTTGCATCTTTCTAAAATTAAAGACAGACTCCCAAAACAGACTCTTCCAAAATCTACATGAATCTCCTGCTCTGACTGACTAACTACTCTCACATGAGTTTCTTCCTTATATATTGAGGTGTGGTGTGGGGTGGCAAATCCTGTCAACACAACTTGCACTCAACATGGACTGACTTGCCTCGCGACTTCTTGTCAATCCATTGGTGTAGTGCATTAGTCAACAAGTTTTATATATGTCACTGGTAACCCTTTGACCTCTCTGCACTTAACTTGAACATAAGCCAGTTGGTTCAAGCTAGTACTGCAGTAACCACATTATTGACACGCAACATTGCACCTTTACAAAAATAAATGTTGGAATATTGGCACCATGCACTGGGATTCAGCTAATTGATATTTAAACTAAACTCAACAAATATTTTGCTCAGTCTGTTTAAAAATCTTCCACTACACACATTATTCCGCCCTCACCCCCTCTCAACAGCAACAGCTTCAGACTATTCAGTTTACGGTTCTTACACAGTAGAAGAGCGTGCTCTTGTCAGAATTTTCCAAACATGTCGGTTGCGTGACACTGCTGTAACTTTCTGGTTACCACTTGACGCGTCTTCTCTCCACTCCAAAACGAACTTCTGCAACTTTAGCTGTTCTCTCCCCGAATCCGACTTTTCTCTTCTACAAATACAACTTCTCTGCTCGCAATCTAACTTCAGAATGCCCTCCTTCCCCAAATCACTCCTCTTTTATCTCCAATCAGGAGCATCTCATTTGCATACCTCGTGGTCACCCTGTAGGCATATAAAGAAACAGGGCAGCCATTTTTGTTTCTTTCTTCTTCATTATGAACACGAGGTAAGCCACACAAAAACGCGGTCGGTCGTTCTTGTTTCTTTTTTCTTCATTTACACCACACGCCCCCCTGATCTTCGAGATCAATAGGATACTTCGTAATCCTCCATCCAAGCAGGCCGCCTCCTCTCATGTCGAGGCCTCTGGGGGACAACTTCTCGGGGGTTAACGTTTTCAGGTTCACTACAACGCGGGCCTAAGTCAGGTCGAGCAGCATCATTTGCTTCTCGGTGGCCCTCGATTTCCCCTTCTTCACTGCCCTCACTGCATACCGGCAATGTCACACGACGCAGGTCTAAGATATGCCGGGGAACGCCATTCACCATCACATTGTTCTTCGACTGCAATCCTGTTACGACCCCTCTTTTTCAACGAGTGGTACACTGTGCATTAGGGGGTTTCACCCACACCTCTTCACCTACTTTGATAGTGGCTTCTTCACTCTCAATTCCTGCTGTTTTGTTGCACGGATGCCGCCACTTATATGTGAAAACGGCCCTATGAGGCACAGTTGTCTCATCTTGTTTGATCTTCGGCGAGATGTTATACCAAAACACCGCCTCTATGGGTGATACGTTGCTTTTTTCCGCAGCGGCTTTAATGGTGCGATGATTCCTCTCCACTATTCCGTTGCCACTCGGCCGATACGCTGCTCTGAAAAATTGCCTTACTCCCCACTTATCGCACACCCCTTTAAAGGCTTCTGATCGGAAAGCAGGGCCATTGTCCATTAAGAGTTCCTCAACCGGCCCTCTCTCCAAAAATATCTCCTCAATGGCCCCTCCGATCGCCCATGCAGCTTCTGCCCTGATCTCTCTCCAGATGGCAAACCTTCCCGGTCCACAGTCGACCATCGACAGATACAATTTGTGGCGATAGTGTGTCACATCAATGGCCAATCGCTTCCAGTCCTCCGCAACGTGTAGCTCTCCTGCTTCGTGTCTGGACGGTCCAGGGTCAATTGATTGGCACTCTCGACAGTTTTCCACCACCTCCCTAACCTCCTCCTCGGTGGTCTCCGGGTAAACCTCTCTGGCTAGGAATAACGTTCGTTCTCGACCAAAGTGGTGCATTTTGTGTGACTCTTTGACTTCTTCCCCTGCACAGCATACCGAGGAGACCTCCTTTCCCTCCTGCAGCCAGGCCTTCTTTTATCCACCTCTCCACTTTTTCCTCGAATCCTTTTCTTATTTCTCCTCGCAGGTGTTTTCGTAGCAGCCCACCTTATTCTGTAGTTCTGGGGGCCCGGAGATCCATTTCCATTCCACCGTCCACCTCACGCCATCAAACTTCGCCAGGAAATCTTTGTCCTCAATGCAGCAAACCTCCGGTTTTGGGGTTCTGACGGTTCTATCACCTTCCACTCCTGCCATCCCCACTGCGCTGAGACGTCCAAATGTCACTTGGCCCCCTCTTAACGTAGCGCCCCCCAGTCGGTTAATTGCACTCATACCTATAATCACGTCGACACCACCGACCAGATGATTCAACACTAGGGCTTGCAGTCCAATGGGCACCCCTTGCACCATTACTTCCGCTGTCGTCTCTCCTAGGCATTTCACATCCCTGCCATCCACGGTCCTAATAATCCTGGTTCCACTCCATGACCTCGCGACATTCCTCGCTAACAACGTTGTAGTGCAGCCTGTGTCGACAAGGGCTATGGCTCTCTTCCCATTGACTACCACCGGTAACCGAGGCAATGTTCCATCATGCGCCATTTCCACACAGAAGGGGTAACCACTGGCGCAATAGCTCCCCTTCACTCGTTTCCCTGGTCCCGTGCAGCAACACAATAGTGGCTAATATGCCCCACTTGTCCACATCGGTAGCACGTGATCCCCGGTCTTGGCTCTTTGCAGTCCTTGATCAGATGAGGACCCTGGCACCGGAAACACTTGATGGCAGGTCTCCCCTCCTGTCGCCTCGCCGGCTGCCTCTCATTCAAGTGAGGCCTCATGCACATATTTCCACTCACAGCTGCAACCACGATTGGGCTTTTAACATTTTTCACTGGGACTCTGGCGTGGACCAAGAGATCGTCCACTTCCATAGAATGGATCCCCGTGATTCTCTGCATGTTCGCAGAGATTTCCTCTGGGAAGCCGTTCACTAGGTACAGCTTTACCGTCATCTCCAGGCTCCTCCCCACGTAACCAGCCAACCCTGCCAGTCTCCTGAAAAGTCTCCGCAAAGACGTCAACGGACTCGCCGGTCCACCTCAAACTTGACAGCTTGCCAAGTGCTTCAAATGGGCCTTCAACGAAGGCCAATTTCAGCCTTTGCTCCACTAAGGCAAGGTCTTCCTTGTCTTCATCTCGCATCTGCTGGTAAATCGTGAGGGCTTCCCCCTCTAAGTATAGTGGCAGCAGGGTGACCACATCTTCTATCTTTTGCAGCTTCGCCACCATTTTTCATTTCTCCAGCCACTTAATCAGGTCACCCTCCCCAGTAAAGGGTCTCAACATCTGAATGCTCAGTCTCCACTCAGCCATGTTAATTTGCTTGATGCGCCGAAATAGCTTGTCGGTTGCGTGACACTGCTGTCCGAACTTTCACTTTCTGGTTACCACTTGACGCGTCTTCTCTCCACTCCAAAACGAACTTCTGCAACTTTAGCTGTTCTCTCCCCGAATCCGACTTTTCTCTTCTACAAATACAACTTCTCTGCTCGCAATCTAACTTCAGAATACCTTCCTTCCCCAAATCACTCCTCTTTTATCTCCAATCAGGAGCATCTCATTTGCATACCTCGTGGTCACCCTGTAGGCATATAAAGAAACAGGGCAGCCATTTTTGTTTCTTTCTTCTTCATTATGAACACGAGGTAAGCCACACAAAAACGCGGTCGGTCGTTCTTGTTTCTTTTTTCTTCATTTACACCACAAAACACTTCATATCAACGTATACAAACTGGAACAAATACATTGAGGACATTGCAAAGGCTGCTGAAAAGAAGGTGGGTTCCCTCTATTGAGCTAGAAAACTACTCACACCAGAGAGTATCCTGTACCTCTACAAGGCCACTATTCGCCCCTGCATGGAGTATTGTTGCCACATCTGGGCTGATGCTGGTGGATAGGGTCCACAAAAGAGTCTCCAATCTAATAGGTCCCACTTTGTCAACTAAGCTCCAACCCCTGTCCCATCGCCACAATGTTGCATTCCTGTGCCCGTTTTACAAATATTTTAATGATGAACTCGTTTCACTTGTGCCCCCTCGACGTACATATCCCCAACAAACCTGCTTAGCAACAAAATCTCACCTCTTCTCTGTTGAGGCGCCTACATGTTGGAAAACTTTCTACTCTAATAGTTTCTTCTCTCAAACAGCTGGACTTTGGAATTCTCTCCCTGCTACTTTTTTCCCTGACTGTACTGATATGCAGAAGTTTAAATGTAACGTAAACCAACATCTTGTTAATCTTTCCTAGGCATGGTCGCAAATAGTAGCCCCTTACGTCCAAGTGGCGATATACCCTGCTAGGGGTGAATGGGAGTAAAAATAAATGAATAAATAAACCACCAAAAGTTGCCGAAAACTGAGCCAATGAAATCGCAACACGTCATTTAAGAAACCATTTATTTGTTATGATTGGTTTATTTAAACAAATAAATGTTTATCTTCATGGGAACAAAAATATCATTAAAAAAAACAGATTACATAAAAAAAAAAAAATCAAATTTTTTGGTGGTGCTTGTTAAGCTATAGTCAACAAATCGATTTTAAAATTTTTTTTATCGTTTTAAGCAAAAACAATATAACGTATTTAATTGTCATGTTGAAATTAGTAATATATCTAAATATTACGAAAAATCATCGAGTAAAAAGTTATTTATAGTTAAATGTAATTTTTACGGCAAATTGGATAAAATCACATTTTTCTTAGACAGTGGAAAATAAGATTCTAGATACAGGGGACATAACTCCGAAACGAATATTTTCGATTACTTCTGTCATGCCTGCAATATATTTTTTTTTTTATCTATAGCAATAGACTTTTTTTTTACTAACAACATATTAGCAGTTGTTCTACCTGATGAATTTTCGTAATTTTTGGACATATTACTATTTTCGACATAAAAATTAAGTAGTAATATTGTTTTTTTGTTTAAAACGATATATTTTTAAAAAATCGATTTGTCGACTATTTCTTAACAAGCATCTTTTTTGCTTGCTATCAGTTTGTTAAAAAAAAAATGAATATTTATTCATGAAACTTATCTTATAATGATTTTTTCCTTGATTTGAAGTTAAATTTTCTAAAAAAAATTGTCCAATAATTATTCATTATATTTTCTTCATAACAACAAGAATATCGTTTTCAGTTTTCAATCAATTTTTCATTGAATTATCTTTTTAATTAAAAGGGTAATTGTGCATACAAAAATGGCTACCAAAAAATGGCTACCACTTATAACATAAAGAATTACATGGCTTAATATCTTGAAAACTACTTATTTGCTGAAAATTTAAATGCGATATTTTATGCTATAAGTGGTGGCCGTTGTTGTACACGCAAGCGCGTGGATATATTTTTTTATAAAAAAAATGGATTAACTATTCATTATCTTGAAAATTCATTACATTGTTTCTGTTTTGAACAAATATGGGCGCCACGTAACATTACTGCATGAAACATGCGGAAAGGTATGTTTTCAGTATCGTGAAAACTACTTGCCGGCCCCAAGTTTAAAGGCGATATTTGTTTTCAGTACACCCGAAAACCCCTAAAAAAGAAGTTTTTTTAAGGTAGGTTTTGTATTGGTCTACCAGACCACAATTACTATAAAAAGAAATAAGTTTTATTGAAAAATTGGCCAACGTTGCGAAAAAAAATAAATAAATAAAAAATAAACATCATGAAACTTTCGTTCGGCACTTTCCGGCGTTTTACATAATCTGCCTAAAAAAATTCCAATGATACCATAAGCACCCAGTTTACTGCTAATCTCGCAAATACTGCTTGCATCAAGCGCTAAGGAACTGCGACTAATACCAAGGTGTTATTCTTCTTCTCAGGTCCTTTTTTTTTTTTTTTACAAAAGAAATCACCACTTATCAAGGCCTGGAAACCAATCGAGGATAAGGGTTAATGAATGTACGGTATAGGACAATATTGTAGTCATCGCTAATAGTAAAAATTTGGTAAATTGGATTACTTAAGGGGAACGGCTCATCAAGAACTTGTTCACGTTAGACTTGAAGACGACAATATTGTAGTCAGCTGGAAAGCAGGAAAATGGAAGAGAGTTTCACGGGTGCATCTGCCAAGTCCTGTATATTTGGTCATTATTCCAAATTCGTTGCCTGTTATCAATAAAAAAAAAAAATCTTTGTTTTTATATATCAACTTTGTCATTTTCTTTCTTCTACAAGTAAATGTATAGGATGTAACGATAAAATTGTCCCCCTAGAAAAGAGGGCATGATTGCATTTCCGTTTGATGAAAACCGGTTTTCTTTTTTGTTGCAAACCATCTACTAGTTGACCAGTTGTGTACAAATCCCAAGAACGACAGGAGCTTTCTATCATGTCTGAAAGTGACACAATGTTCAACAAGCGAGATCGGAGATGCGCCACTATATAACTCATGTTCTCTACTGATCCGAGTTATGAAAACATTGTCAGCACCCTCAAAATGCATCGCTGGTTTGTCACAAATAATAGGGACTTGCCCAGGATGATGAAAACAAAGTTTCCGGCAACGGTTATGGTCTTTAATGTGCTTTCAAGTGAGGTCCACATCATGCCACCTCATATCTTCGAAGTCAGCTTGAAAGTCAACACCAAAGTGTATCTGAATTTGCTGAAGAGTGTGGTGATCCCATGGTGTAATCAGGTGGCAACTGGCAGACCCTGGGTGTGGCAGCAGGGCTCAGCGCCAGCCCACAAGTCCAAAGAGACTCAGGCTTGGCTTCAGAAGGAGTGCTATGACTTTGTACCCTTCTCTCACTGACCCACCTTTTCCCTCGACCTGAACCTGCTGGACTACTTTGTTTAGTCATACATTGAGAACATCACCAACATGACCTCTCACAATATCAAAGCCCACCACTGCTTGTGGAAAAGGCATGCTCCCAGTTCTGGACCTGTATTGAAGCGGTGATTGAGGCTAAAGGCGGCTATATTGTATAGATGTCAGCTCTACTACATAATCAAGTAACCTGAATTGATTTTTTTCAATGAAAGTTTTAAAATAAAACTGTAGTGTTGTTTTTTTTTTTAGGGCTTAGAATCATTGAGTTGGAAAATTTACTTTAATGTCATATAAATTATAATGTGCACCATATTTAAACATGATAGTCAATGAATTTATGTTAACATTCATGTTGATTTTCTTTTCTAAATTAATTTTTTGTTTATATTTTTCAGAGATATAACAACCTTTACAGTGCCGCCAACTGGAATAAAACTAAGTAGTCTTGAAGCACTTAAACAGGAGATCAGCGAAAAGGTTTATCTATTTCACTTTTTATTAAGTGTTTCTATTAATACACTTATTTAATTATGAAAAGGCATTGATTTTATGTTACAAATATTTAAAAGTTTAATGCAGTTTGCTTAAAGCATTGAATACTGTATATACAGGTAATTTATAGAAACCAATACAATGCAGAGGTGTGACAGATCGATGCAAACTGAAGCAAATTAAGATATATAACGGTGGAATCAAGCTATATATCTATAAAAATGAGAATGTGTGTGTGAGGACACTTCTCAACCTATATACTCAATGAATTTTTTATCTACAGACTTAAAATTTGGTCTATAGGGTATTAGACATGTGGAAAACTTTTTAATCGGTTTTCATCTGGGAAAAAGGGCTGCTAAGGGGTAAAAATTGAAAAGTTGGTACTTGAGGATCATCAGATTTTTATCTGTTTATCAACTGTTTTATAAGGTGTGACAACACTTTTTAAATAATGTGGCAAGCTGGTTTAATGGTTGACGTACTTGGCTTACTGTCTTTAGGTTTTGGTTTCAATCTCAGCTCTAGTATATATTTTTTACCTACAAGTAGTGAACTGTTTAGAAAAAACATAATACTCGCATGCACATATCTCAGTTTCTTTCCGTCTTTTGACTTCATTTTTTTTTTTTAAGGAATTTAACGTTACGTTTAATACCTACGGCATGCCTGTTCATAATAAATAAGAATTTACATTAATTAAAATATAATATTTATGCGTATTTAACAACCGGGCAACAAGTCTTAATATTGTATTGTGCTTTTACTTGCGTCAGTATAGTAAGATAGAAGTTTTGTATGATATTTCGGGACATATTCCTTCCTCAGATGTACATTCGATTTAAGTTCAAATGTATGCATGTTTGAGCTAAAATCTAACACATCTCTGAGAAAGGATATTTTCCCGAAATATCATACGATACAGAACTTTCATCTGATTATTTTGACGCAAGTAAGAACACTATGCAATGTTAAAAGCATAATATATATATATATATATATATATATATATATACAGTCCTGGTCAAAATCGTAAGACCACTTACGAAAGTAAGCGTTTATGCATATTATCGAATTTTTAATCAAACAAATGGTTGAAACCATTGCCAAAAGGGAAAATATGATAGAAAAAAAATGAAACCTGCTTCATTCGAAGCCTTAACCCTGATCTAATAATTATTTAAAAAAAAAGAAACATTTTCACCTGGTCAAAATGATAAGACCACTGATAATTTATCTAACAAAAGGCAATTATAAATTACTAAAAGGGTCTCAGTATTTAGTATAGCCTCCATTATTATGAATTACGACAGATATTCTCCATTCATGCATCTCTAAAAAAAAAATAAGGTATATCTTCTTACATACCTACGGTATATTTTACTTTTTCTCTCACCTCATTAAGCAATATGTGATTTGCCTACGGTACTGCCTCTCATAGGTCTTTGGTACCCTTAAGGATTCTCGTATCCTCTCCATGCCTGTCTCTAATTAATTGAGCCAAGTCTTACCTCCTGCTTGGAATCATCACATGCGACCAGCTTTTTTTCAAGCACTCAATTCCACAAGGTTCATTTCATTTTCCAAACGAGGCATCTCTAATGCTTTCCCGGCAAGTTTACTCTTCTTGCGAAAAAATATTTATGGACTTTTAAAAAAATATAAAAAGCAAATTATTAAAAAATAAAATCTCGTTTTTGGCTTATCAGATCTGTAAAGGCTTCTCAAAAATACCCACTTACGTAATTGCTATTTTGATCCCACTCTAAAATTGTAATTTATTCTAGGCCAACTATCTTAGTATCATCTTTTTTTTCCTAAATCATTTCAATTCTAATGTATATACCTAATAATGATCACGCATCCGGAGAAAAATCCCACAAAAAAAAAAAAAAGAACGAAACAAAAAAATTCTACAACCATTACGAAAATAGAATAAATATCGACTGAACCTTTGACTTTTCCAAAACTTAAGAACTAGTTGACACTTTATTCATAACTAAGCAGTGTGTCTTTTTATTATTATTTCTTACATTGCTTAAATCTTATTTCTTTCTCTTTTTCCCAATTTTATTATTATTTCTATCATTATTAATTAATTAACATTTTCTTACTTTTAATTTAATCATTATTTCAATAACCCTCACAAGGCAAAGATTCACTCCTCCATTCTGCGAAAAAAAAAACATGTCAAAGAACAAGAAAATCCTGCACAATACCGATTCGAGAAAACATCAATTACATAAAAAATAAAAAATAAAAATTTCTTATAAGCATTCACAAAGTCTCATCTTACCAAGAATAAAACTTCAAATAACAAAACACAGTTTCGTGGAAACCCAATTTTGTCCACGTCATCAAATTCTGAGGTCGGCTGCAGCACCTTTACCACCTCACAGAATATCAAAAATAAAAAAAATCACAGTCGTTTACAAAAAATATACAAAGACATTTACAATTAAAATACATAGTCGTTTCCAAAAACAAACAAAAAAAAACACGACTCACTTATAACTTCCAGACAATCCTTCACAAAACAAAAGTTCAAATCGATGGACACTAAAATTGTTCACATCACCCAACACTGAGGATTTTTTTTTAAGAAAAAAAATCACATTTTACTTATCCAAGTGATTATTATTATGGCCTCTTCTGCCATTTCCTAAAAAACATACATTACATTTTAACATTTCATACAACAGTTTACATCGATTTACATACAATGAATAACACTTTTCCACACCAGAAAAAAAATTCCTAAGAAAAAACCGTACAATTAGAGAAAAAAAAATTCACATTGGCAGAACCTGTCCATTGTTTCTTCACAAAAGACACCGAGTTTTACAGTCTAAAAATTGCAACATTTTAAGTGTGTATAATTGTGTAACTTCTAACTCATAACAAATATTTTTGATTGACGTTCTCTCTGGTAATGTGACAGGCATTCTCCCACAGACTGTAACTAAAGTTCATATATTCATATGTCTCCTTTCTATGCACGTCAGCGCCCCCCCCCGCCCCGTGAAGTGGAGGAGACGTCTGTTAAGCCGTCAGTCACCTTCTAAGTCAAAACCCAATCTCATCAATTCAGCTAACCTGATCACGTGACTCACATGCAATCCGATCAGCTGATCCTGACTTCCCGTCAACGTGTCTGCAATATAATTTACACACACCTCTCTCCCTCTCTTTCTCTCTCTCTCTCTCTCTCTCTCTCTCTCTCTCTCTCTCTCTCTCTCTCTCTCTCTCTCTCTCGATCCATTCTCTAACGGTATAATGAATAGACTCTATATTAGTAAAGATAGAGATAATAATTCTTGAGGTCATCACCCTCTAGATATTATATATCTAATAAACACCCATTTTCTCCATCCTATTAAAACTGCACAGCTGCCCACTTACGATGCCCTCCCCATAAATCTGGCCCATAATTATAGTAACCTCTTACGTTTTTAGATGGCAATATGCCTTATTTGAAGGTAAATAAAAGTAAAAAAAAAGATATATAAAAACTCCAAAGGATCTCTATTTCTTTCTTTAATGTTTCTATACAGTTGCGATGTTTAAACAATAACAAAAATGATCCCAAGTTCAGTTCTTTAATGTATTTATCCCTATAAACTTATCCCTATCACCTTATACCTTTTGGTCTAAATCTAAAAGAGAATTAATTGTTACCTAGTGTAACAAGAGAGAAGAAAATGAACAGTTACTAACTTTGAAGTGTGTACATTGTTTTGCACATAGGGCACTCGGTTTTAAGTCTTGCAAAGAACTTGTGTCTGTAGTTCGATATTTTATTAGTGACATTCATTTGCATAAGAGGAGAGCAACTACTTTAAAAACGATTAATTGAGAAAGACAGGAAGCTGCATTTTTTGGAGCTGAAATATGTTGACGAAATGGAGTTCCATTAATTTTCTTACGGGTTTAGATCCCTATAAACTTATTCTTATAAACTTACCCCTATAAACATTAGTTTGATATTTTATTGGTCACATTCATTTGCATATGAGGAGAACAAATACTTTAAGAAGGCTTAATTGAGGAAGACATGAAGTTGCATTTTTGAAGTTGAAAAAAAAACAAAAAAACATTGGAGCTGAGACGTGTTCGTGTTTATTATGGTGTTGTTGAAAAGGAGTTCTGTTGATTTCCTTACGGGATTGCAAAAACGATCAGAAGAATTAAATTCAAGCTGGGTTGTAGACAATTGTCGTAAAATAACAAATTAACTTCTAGAAAGTTTTGCGTATTGTACCTTCATTTTTAGATAATTCATTTAATAGAAATATTACATCTTTTAAAGTATGGTACATTGAAAAATCCAGTTTATTAGCATTTTCATTTATTTATTTATTTTTGTGACGTGACCGTCCCAGGGAATAGTTGGGCTCCCCATTGGGGGGGGGGACCAAGACACCCAGGAAACGCACGAGTCACGACGCATAATTATACATTGCTTATTTAGAATTTATTTCGAAACAGTATTACACTAGGATACAAAAAATACGTTTCTCTCATTTTCTTTTTTTTTTTACATTACCATATAATATATCATTTCCTGGCAGTCTTGCATTTAAGCCCCGGCAAAGTTCGACAACTCTAGAACGGCCACATCATTATTTTACACCGTCAAATCACGAATATTACGAATTATTAGTTTTAAAATAAAAATAATAATTATTGAAGTTTTAAAATAACAAATATGCAATTAATATTAAATAAACTGGAGAAATTCTGGTCACATGTGAAAAGGAAGATGAGGATGGTAGCGACTAATGAAAATGTGTTCCATTCCCATCTAATGGAAGAGTTGTGGAGACGGCGTGAGAAAGGACACGCATTTCCACGAATTATTAAAAGCATAAGAAATGTTGAATTTTCAAAGTTGTTTTATTTTGTATATATAAATTTATATTTTGTTACGTGGTTCATTACTTCAGATTTTATTTTATTCGTTTTTCTGTTAAGACAATAATACACTTTCTAAAAATTGTTTCATTTTTCTGTTAAATAAATAGTTATAAATATATAAAAATGTATATTTTGTTTGTTTACTTTATTTAGTCAAGTGTTTACTTCCAATATTAAACTATTTTTTTATAATAATTACATACTTTTCATTTTAAAACTTTGATAATTTTGACGGTGTAAAATACTGATGTGACCCTTCTAGAGTTGTCGAACTTTGCCGGGACTTAACTGCAAGACTGCCCATTTCCTTTACATTCCGTTTCGTCTGCTGCTTTCTTTTTCTGCTTACTTTTTTCTGATAACTGCTTCAGTGCTTCACGTATTAATTTTTCGGTTAGCGCGTTACAAAATGTAACATACCAACTGTTCTATTACAGCGATTATGACCAATTCAATCTCGATTAGTAACAAATCAGTTTAGGTGTGCTTTAATATATTTACCGACTCACATCGAGAATTAAGTACTGGAGAAAGCTGGGCAGATATGATTGTTTTTTTTTTTTTATTCTTTAATTATCATCGGTGTACCCGGGCGACAGTAAAAAACCCTGCTGAGAGAAAAAATTGGGTTGTGATTTTCATTGATATGAAAATCGGCAACAATGTCATTTTTTTTGTAAATTGTACTCCGAAACTGAAATGACTCAGGGTTAAAGACTAAGGATGTTTATAATTTGAGAGGGTCGCAGGGATGACCTCCCGGGGCATGGAACGTTTGCAGATCCACAGGTGCACTGGGGTGACATAATTGGATACGATTGGTCCAGGGAACAACCCCGGTTTCACCCCTCCCCTGAGTATATGAACGGGGTGCAGTCGAACCCGTCAGTTGGAGTCAGAGTTGTTGAGAGTTGAGACAGGACAACTTGTTGAGGATCGCCACACACTCCCACTCTCTTCCTGCATGAACCTCACCACCATATCGAAGAAAGGAGAGAAATCTACTTATCGACTCAGCAGAGTCTGTCAATAAACATTGAATTGTAGACAATTGTACATAATTCTATATTTGCATATTGTTTTTTTAAATTTAATCAGCAGAATAAAGCACTGAGTTGTTTTTCTTTTGTGTGCATGAAATTGCTTTTCTTCTAGCGCGACAGAAGACGGCATATCAACTTAATCGATCAACTGGGTTTTGCCATACGAAGAAGTTACATTTAGTCACTGACAACTAGGAAAACAACCCTTACGTGACCAGGGATCCTTTGACAAGAGAACCTATCACACTTGGTGTCATGCAACCAGGTGAACTGGCATATTTTTAATTAAGCCGGATGAATTGAGGAAAACAGGAAGTTGCATTT
Source organism: Euprymna scolopes (assembly GCF_053919585.1). Lineage (NCBI taxonomy): Eukaryota > Metazoa > Mollusca > Cephalopoda > Sepiida > Sepiolidae > Euprymna > Euprymna scolopes. Next base: position 18,994,227 of record NC_136491.1, read on the forward strand.
TTGAATGTGGAGACTGATCGTAAAAGTTGAGATTTGTTTGTGTTTACTGCGGCATTGGTGAAAAGGAGTTTCATTAATCTCCTTTTTTTGTTTACAAATACTTTATGAGTGAATGATGGGTTTATAGAGATATCAGATATTGGCAGGTGTGGGAGTTTGCTAACCAGCCAAAGGGAGCTCATCTGCTTTGCAGCAGACTTGACAGTATCTATATATTTATTCTAATTTATGTTGCCTTATTCGACCCCCTCTTGTCAGCCACCCTTTCTCGCACCATCTAAAACATTATGTACAGATGAAAAGTGTGCATGATGACATGATAACAAAGGGTTTCAGTCATCATCATCATCATCATCATCATCATCATCATCATCATCATCATCATCACCACAATAATCATGATTTATATTTTACCTGCTGGCATGTGGTGGACAGCTTTTAGAAATTTGGTTGTTTTGTTTTATGGCATATTGGCTTATTTAATGCTGAATCTAGTAATTTTGGAAAAAGTTTTTATTCTTCAAGTTCTTTTTATCTTCAAATATTTAATTATGGTGTTTGGTTTGGTTGTTTTGTATAGGTTTACAGTAAAAAAAAAGAACCTGTGTTTGTAGTTAGGTATTTTATTGGTGGTATTCATTTGCATATGAGGAGAGCAACTACTTTAAGAAGAATTAATTGAGAAAGACAGGAATTTGCATTTTTTGGAGCTGAAACATGTTAATGAAATGGATTTTCATTAATTTTCTTACGGGATTAAATCCCTATAAACTTATTCCTATAAACTTGCCCCTATAAACTTTCAATTACAAGTTGTCATTTATTTATATCGCTTATCAATTCAACCATTTTAATCACAAAGATGGCTGCATATTGTGAAAGAAAACAAGTAAGTACAGTGTATTTATACAATTTTTATTTACATGAAAGAAACAACAACAGCAAGAAAGTGTTCAACACGAAAGTATTTGAAGTTATAGGATTTCTTTATACACCACGTTCCTCGTCTTTTTACAGTCACTTTTTTTCAGAGTGAAGATCAAATCGTGTGGGTTTCTTACCCGCGATGCCGCTATATACAGATATATAAATATCACTAAAACATCCGCTGAGTCATAAGCTTCATTTCGGTACCTAACTTGCCTGAGTGGGTTGCCTGTAGGCTGAGATAAACCGCGTCACACACACATACACACACACAGTAGGAAAATTTATAATAAGATTATTTCTTTACTTGATATCTGAACTAACTGAATCCTAACCCTAACCCATGTTTTTTTTCTTTTTTTCTCCTCATAGTTCTGCAAGAATGTGTTTGCTGCTTTAAAGGCTTTTCAGGTTTTTGATTCTAACCGGAACGGAAGGATAAACAAGAATAGCTTTCGTAAAGTTTTGAACAAATTTGATTTCAAGTTGACCAATCAACAAATTGAACAGTAAGTTTTGTACAACAAGAATCATTAGAGAAATTTTGTAAACCAGTGGATATAATTCTATATATCTTATTTCTTTCCTGTTTTGCACACATCTCCATACATTTCCTCTGAGCTCATCAGATCTAAGCCTATATTTAAGAATTACATTACACATCCATCAAATCAATCTCCTCTCCATGCAACACATGTCCTCAACCCTCCCTGACGAGGTTTCACTTGCACATATCATCACACTTCCTACACATGTCTGAGAGACCTTTGCTTGGTCAACAGCGATAACGCTCTGCTGATTAATAATGGGGCAACTTCTCTGAACTTACTCCACCCATTCTTAATTCTTGCAATCACACAAACACCTACTCCACCCTGTGCTCCAATGGTATCACCAAGGTAACAAGTTTTCTGAATGAGCTTAATAATTTCTCCATCCAAATATATTTTCTCCACATCTGACTTTTCATCCATTTTCATTGTCTTACACTTTTTTTTCACACAAACTGATTATCATTTCTCGACTTTCAAGTAATTCCGTTGCACGTTTCGTGTACCCAATGCTCATGAATACTATTAAAAATTGAATTACACACGACTTTTTTTCCAGAAACTGAACAGAAGAACACTCCTTTTTTTGAGGGCTTTCCAATGCCACAACCAATGATCACCAATTTGGTTTTTGGTAACATTCACTCTCAGATCTTACCTTTCTGTAGCATTCATCCAAATCTTTAACTGAACAAATAGGCATTCAATTATTTCAAATGCTAAATAATCAGCATACAACATCTTTTCCAAACAACCCGTAAAAAATTCCCAGAGCAACATTTCTAACACTCAAATGCAAAACAATGGAACCACCGATCTAATCCTACTTTAACATTAAAGCTGCTACTAGTCTCTTACTCTTAGACAGAGTTCAAAAGAGAGTCGCCAACCTAATAGGTTCTGCACTGTCAACTAGGTTTCAACTTTTGTCCCATCAATGAAATATTGCATCCTTCTGCCTGTTTTACAAGTATTTTATGATAGCTACTCCGACGAACTACAAACCCTTGTGCCCCCTCAATGTAAATATCTCCAACAAACCCGACAAGCAGCAAAATTCCACCCCCTACACAATAGAAATCCCCGGATGTAAGAAAGCCTTCTACTCCAATAGTTTCTTTCTTAGGACTGCTAGACTTTGGAATTCCCTTCTGGGTTTCTGCTTCCCTGACTGTACTGACATGCAGAAATCCAAGTGTAATGTAAACAGACATTTTGCTGCTCAACTTCCTACATAGTACTCCTGCAAATTATGTCCCAGATAGTAGCCCCCTACATGAAAGTTGCAATGTGCCTGTTTAAGGTGATAATGCAAAAAAAAAGCTCTCTCTGAATGTGCTGTTAATTCTAACATTGCTTTGAACATTTCTGAAAATTGCTTGAGCAACCTCCATTAACCACTTGTTTACATTTATACTTTCTCCACATCTGAGTTCTCATCCATCTACACTGTTTTACACTTTTTCTACAAAAACTGATCATCATCTTTCAACCTATCAATAATTTCACTGCACTTTTTGTTCATGCAATGTTTACAGGTACCACAAAAAATTGAATTGCACCAAACTCCCTTTCCATTAATTTTTTTCTTTTGGGGAGCTTTCCAACACTACAACCGTAGATTATCACTTAAAAATTTTTTTTTTATCCAATTAAAACGCCAATATCTATGTTTATGTTTAGCTTAGAATTTATTGATCTTGTATATTACGACAGTAAAGCAATATTTAAGTAACTCAATCTGAAAAATAAATTACGAAGTAACAAAATATGTCTACGTTGTTATAAAGGTAGGATCCATTAACCACTTGTTTGGCCTTAGTTTACAAAATGTCCACCAGACAACATCTCTTGGTGCTCAATCAAAATCCTTCTCCGGAACTATAACTTCTTACCAAGACATTTCTTTTACATTTGTCTCAGGATAAAAATAGCACCAGTAGTATTTTATCCACAAGAAAGAAATAAAAAAACACAAAAAAAATTGCATTTCATCTATGCTTTTTTTTTTTTTTTTTTTTTTTTTTTTTACATAGGCATCACCACATTATCAAGGCCCAGAGGCCACTCAAGGATAAGGGTTAAAGAGTGTACAGTAGAAATTGGTCAATATAGTAATCATTAGTAATGAAAATTTGGTAAATTTAATAACTTATATGGAACGGCTCATCAAGAACTTATTTACTTTAGACTTGAACACAACCATATTGTAGTCAGCCGGAAAGCAGGAAAACGGAAGACAATTCCACAGGCGTGCAGTTCTAAGAAAGAAGCTTTGTATCTGACTTTTTATTTGCCGCTCAATTATTCTCTCAATCTCTTTCAGGACCTGATCCATCAACTTTTAAGCCTTTGTTATTATCTCTAGTACTCTCCCATTTGCCTTTGTAACGAGTCATAATTGCACTAAATTTCCAGTCTTTCGAGATGATCCCTCTTTTATTTTTTATTTATTTATTTATTTTTTAATTTTCACCCCAAACAAGGCATAGTACTACTTTGAAGTAGGGGGCTACTATCGGGGACATAAGTTGCAGGGATATTATGAAGGGAGATAAGCAGCAAGATGTTTGTTCACATTACACTTGAACTTCTGCATGTCAGTACAGTTGGGAAAGCAGAATCCCGGAAGGGAGTTCCAGAGTCTGGCAGTTCTGGGGAAAAAACTATTGGAGTAGAAGGCTTTCATTACACTTAGGGATCTCTATTGTGTATGGGTGGGATTTAGCTGCTTGTCGGGTTTGTCGGGGGTATTTACGTCGAGGGGGCACAAGTACTTGAAGTTCGTCAGAGCATTCACCATTAAAATACTTGTAGAACAGGCAGAGGGATGCAACATTTCGTCGATGGGACAGAGGCTGAAATGATCTGATTTGTCAAGTTTATGATCATAGCATGATTGTTTCACCCGTATTTTTGCAACAACAGCTGAGAGTTTTGCAGCCTTATTTTTCTTCATCTTCATACCATTTTTTTCTCAATTCAGATACTGTTTTCACAATTACTGCATTGTTTCGGTTCTATTAAAACTCAGTATTCAACAACGTCTAATAATATCATTTCCAAACATTCTTCTTGCTCAGTTATTGTGTTGCTAACACTCCATTGTCATTTTGAATACATCAGAGAGGCGATAGCACTCTCTATATAGGGATGGACCGTACACGCCTATATACGCCTACAAAACAAAACTATCCAAATCTCAACTAAAATCAACTTATAAGTTTCAAAAAGCACATATTCTTACAGAGAAGCGTCTTACGAATCCAGCGAGTGTCAGAACGTCGGTTAAAATGTCAAAAGGGAGCAAAAAAAAAGGGTACAAAAATGGCCAATTGTTCTTCTTTCTTCTTTCTTCTTTCTTCTTCTTTCTTCTTTCTTTTGAGACGATGTATCTCGGTGTACGAACAGTCTCTGACAACAGTTCAAACATCAATCGACTGCTCTTTACACGGAGAAGTGCAGTGACCCATCGCTGTTTAGCTAACTCCATAATTAAATAAGATTACGTGTAATAACAAGTTTTAAACACTATATACCCAATGTAGACAGACCACTTCGAACACGGAACTTCTCTCAAAAGGGACAGCTCCAAATAATACACCGGATGCTCACAGACGTTCCAGTTTGCCAATAGCCTATATTTCTTGGACGCTGAATATTTGAGGTGAACGTTAAGGTTTTTTCTTTAAACAGTAACCCACCAGCGTTAATGAAACCACAAAATCTTTATCTCAGTTGATCAAAATTGTAATAAGAGTAACCTATCAGCAAGTACGACGTCAAAAAAACAATGTTATAAAAACAAATAATTTTTCAGATTTTGGACTGTAAAATATGTACAAAATGTCAATGCTGTGACCAGGATTCGAACCTAGGTTAGCACGGCTACAACGTGGGGTCCTAACCTCTAGACGATCACGGCTAACACTGACGTCTGTCGCTCTTGGCAGAAAGACACATGACTGCTGTAAAACTATTGAAAAATAAGGAGGAAACTTGAAATTCTCACGCATGCGTAAAAATACACTATAGCAACCATTGTTAAATGCAGCTGAATCTCTTCGCTCGCTAAGAAAAGTAGATCAGACCAGTTCTTCTAAGAACTCACCAAACGCCAAAGGAAATAAGTTAAATTAACCGCAAAAGAAACTGCAAGAAAGTCATCTTCTAAGAACTCACTGGAAGCTGACCAAAAAGAATCAAAATCCAAGCCCTAGCCACAAAAATAACTAGATATTGTGGCTACTATACACAATCTACTAATAAAAACAAGTAAGTTTTCTAAAATAAACTACAATAAATTAACCAAGTAACCTCACACTGTCACTGATTAGGACTTCATATAAAGATAACAACTACACTATTGGTGTATATACCGTTCCACACTTTAACTATTGGTGACGGGACAGTATCTCAATTCTATGAGAGTTGTCTTGCTATAAGATAAGTGATATTATAGTAAGATACACATAAGTGTTATATGTTTACATTTAATAAAAAATGCCAAAGTCAGCACGTAGTAAAAAAGCTCAGAGAAATATAGACTATGAAAAAACAAAGTCAAGGTATTATCTGAGCAAAAAGAATACTATCAGAAAAATGCTGAAATAATAAAAATTAAGTGTCATCCAAATCCTGAGGCAAAGAAGGCTGCCTCATGTGCTGACTCAAAAGCACGGTATAACAGGGATCCCGAGGGGAAAAAACTGCCTCACGTGCTCTTTATAACAAAGAACCAGAAAAAAAGAAGGCTGCCTCACGTGCTGACTCAAAAGCACGGTATAACAGGGATTCCGAGGGAAAAAAAGCTGCCCCACGTGCTCTTTATAACAAAGAACCAGAAAAAAAGAAGGCTGCCTCACGTGCTGACTCAAAAGCACGGTATAACAGGGATTCCGAGGGGAAAAAAGCTGCCTCACGTGCTCTTTATAACAAAGAACCAGAAAAAAAGAAGGCTGCCTCACGTGCTGACTCAAAAGCACGGTATAACAGGGATCCCAAGGGGAAAAAAGCTGCCTCATGCACAAACTATTATAAATATAAATATCAAAAACTGCCAAATCTTTGCCAAAACGCCAAAGAATGAACCAAGAAAAATTTAATAGTGAAGGTATGAACATTTTAGAACTTTATAATACTCTAACTGTTTTATCAGAGAGGCGGTAGCACTCTCTATGTAATATAGAACCGATGGAGGACCAAGAAGCACTCCTAAGGCCCAAAACCCAAAGACCTAAAACCCAGCAGGAAGCGACCTGCTACTAATGGAGGCGGCAATGAGCCGCCTCCTAAAAAAGACAATACTGTCATGAATGTAAGTTTAAAAATAAGACTGTAAGTAAAAATACTAATTAACAAGAATAAAAAAGCATTGGAAATGCAAAAGGATATAGGGATGGTATGCCAAAAAGTATACAAACAAGATAGCTATGAATGGCTAGGCACATGGAAATAGAATTGCATCCAAAGTATAGCCCTATAGCTTTTTACAACCGTAATGATGGCACGGAATGAAGATTGGAGAAAATCTATAGGGCTATACTTTGGATGCAATTCTATTTCCATGTGCCTAGCCATTCATAGCTATCTTGTTTGTATACTTTTTGGCATACCATCCCTATATCCTTTTGCATTTCCAATGCTTTTTTATTCTTGTTTAATTAGTCATGCTTAGAAAAAGGAAGGATTGGTCACTGATTAAAAATTTAGATTTTATTTAATAAGACACATATTTTCTGCAACCATGCGACCATTTTTTATATAAGCGTTTTTGATTGGTTAATTAACCAAAACTTTACCAATCGCAATGTTTGTTCTAGATTAAAGAATTTTTTTTTTTTTTTTTACATGGGGGTCACCACTTATCAAGGCCCGGAGGCCACTCAGGGATAAGGGTTATTGCATGTACAGTAATCAATGAGATAGTATTGTTGTAAACATTAGTATTGGAGATTTGATAGAGTGTCTTACTTAAGGGGTCGGTTTGTCAGGAATTTGTTTATGTTGGATTTGAAGACATCCAAGTTGTAGTCAGGTGGGAAACAGGCAAGCGGAAAAGAGTTCCACAGTTGTGCACTTCTGAGAAAGAAGCTTTGCTCATGGAATCTACGTTTTGATTTAGGCACAGATAAAAAGTGGGGAAGATTATTGACAGTAGTTTCAGCCAGACGGGTGTTTCTCGTGAAAGATTCGCGAGGGGGGGGACAAGAGATTGGAGCTCAGACGAGCACTTGCCATGGAAATAGCAATAAAACAAAGACAGGCTCGCAACGTCTCTTCTGTGGGAGAAAGGCTGCAGGGAAGAGAAAAGGGCTTCCCTCACTAAACCACAAAGTCTATTTTGTACTCTGTCAAGGCAGGATAGGCTGTTTTTAGCAGCTCCTGCCCAGATGTGGCAGCAGTACTCCATCCTTGGACGTATTTGGCTTTTATACAGATAGAGAATTGCATCAGTAGTGAAATATTTTCTGGAGTGGTAGAAGGATCCCACCATTTTCCCAGCGTCCTTGGCAACAGACCTGATGTACTTGTTCCATTTCAGATCAGGAGTAAAGGTAAAACCCAGAAGCTTGTCAAAACATGGAGCCTCTCCCAGACGAGAGCCATCCATTTCAATTGATGCCAGATGGGGATCAGAGCGTTGATGATGTAAAGATAGAAGCTTGGTTTTGGATGCATTAAAAGTGATCAGCCACCTCTTCCCCCACTGCATCACATGCTCAAGAACAGAGAAGAGAGAATTAGAGAGAACTTTGTCATTTACAGCCTTTGATGTGTTGCCATAGATGGTCGTGTTATCAGCATAGATGTCAACGAATGATTTTAGTATGTTTTTTGGGAGATCATTGATGTAGACCAGGAAGAGAGTTGGGCCCAGGATGGACTCCAGCATTAATACTGTGGGCCTCTGATTTCTGCCCATCAACCACTACTCTTATGAGCCTATCGAAGAGAAATGATTTAATGATTGAGTAAACATTTCCAGTGATACCGTAGCTGGAAATCTTGTGAAGTAGGCCCTTATGCCATACCTTATCGAAGGCCTTCGATATGTCAAGAGCAATTGCCCTGGAAAGGAAACCTTTGTCAAGAGATTCACTAATCCTATGAGTTGCAGAGCGGAAACCATATTGCATGTCACTAAGAAGGTTGTTTCTGTTGAGGTGGTTGACTACTTCTTTATTTAATATGGATTCCAACAACTTACTCATGACACACAGGAGACTTATTGGTCTGTACTGAGAGGGAGATGATTTATCACCTGAATTCTTAAATACAGGGCATACTGATGAGGTTTTCCAGGGTGTTGGAAAGCAATTCTCCTTAAGGCAACACTTAAACAGTTTTGTAAGTATGGGGGCAAGTTCTGGTTGAAGCTTTTTCAACACTATAACTGGAATTCCATCAAGGCCAGTTGCTTTACTGGAATCAAGGTTCTTGATTAGCTTGACGACTTCGCGCACAGATATTTGTATGTTGCATAGTGTGTTGTCTGTTATAGGAGGAAATACGGGGAGTTGATGGCCTTTGTCGCATAGAGTAGAGTTGCAAAGTTCTTGGCAAATAGTTTGGCCTTGTCTGATGCTGACGAGATGACCTCAGGTCCATTGATGATAGTTGGGATAGAACACATGCTTCTGTTCAAGATCCTGTTTGCTATTTGCCAGAACTGGTGGGAACCAAGCCACTGCTCAGCTACTTTGGATTTAACGGACTGAGCATATAGCTCTCTTATATTTTTTATTACTCTTTTACAGTGGTTGCTGGCAGTCCTGAAAGCAGCTTTAGTCTCAGTACATCTATTACGTTGGTAGTTATGGAAAAAGTGATTTCTTTGTGCAATGGCAGCAGCACATTCTGGAGAGAACCATGGCTAGCTGTTAGATTTTTGTTGGAATTCTTTGGATGGTATGAATCGGTCTATGCCTACAATTAACTATTCCGTCAGATCTGATACTATAGAGAACACATCCTTTTTAAACATGGAATTCAGAGGTAGGTCAGATATGAATGTACGAAAGCTATCCCAGTCAGCCATAGAGTATCGATATACAGTACGGTGGAGAGGTATGTCTGAAGACTTATTACATTTCATTTTTATCTTAACTGCTACAACAGAGTGGTTGGAGGATCCCAGAGGAGATAGAACGGAACATGAACATAGCTCAGGGGAAGTTGTGAGAAAAAGGTCTAGAAGGCTTGCATACTGACCGGTAGTATCAGGTACACGGGTGGGTTCGTGAACAATCTGAGTGAGGTCATAGGTAGTAGCAAAATCATGACAGAACCTCCCCTCGTCATCGGTTTTATTCAAGTGGGTCAGCCATTCCACATTATGGACATTGAAGTCACCGCAAAGGTGAATGTTAGCCGTAAATGTTTAATCTCATTTAACTAAATTACACATTGAATTATAATATTGAATTATAATATTGAATTATAATATTTCAATTGTGCAAAATAAAACGATTTTGGTTCACTTGCTAATTTTAGAATTGAATGTTACATTTATAAAAGTAATTTTGAAGCCTTTAAATTGTCAATTAATAATTATTTTCTAATTAGAATTAAAATCTATCACCAAACTTTCTATCAATGATTATTTCAAGGATATGTAAAATATTATCTTTATTATTAGTGCAGAATTTCAATTTAATAAACACTGAAGAGTATAAAATAATTTTATCTTTATTTAAATTTTACAGGTTGTGGTTAAGTGAAAATTCGAATAATTCCCGAACATTGGATTATAACCGTTTCATACAGAAATTGATTACATCTGGCAATACTTCTAATTCCTGTTCTGGCAGTATCAGTAGTAAGTTGCAAGAAGTTCTTTGTTTTTCTTTGAAATATCATATAAATGTAAAAGATCCAAACTTTACAATATTAATAAACCATTATTAACTAGTATTAATATTAACTATTGTGACTCGTGGAAATTTTACAGAATAAGAAATATATTTAATGAATAAATATGTTTTGAGAAAGCTAATATTTTTCTAGAGAGTGCAAAAAATTATTTTTTTGAACAGAAAAAAAAACAAAAGCACACAGCAAATATGAGTTTATTGATATTTCTATGAAAATAGTGTCCATTGCATTTCTACTATTATATAAAAAGAACTTTGTGTGTGTGTGTGAGAGAGAGAGAGAGAGAGAGAGAGAGAGAGAGAGAGAGAGAGAGAGAGATCCCTATGGACTCTTAAACGACTGGGCCAATATTTATGAAATTTCACACAAATGTACTTTATGTTTCTGGCAGTGTTCTTAGATATGATTTGTATCAGAATATCTTCGATAAATATCGATAATCAATAATCGAAAAAAATCTGATGAAAGAAAGAACAGATAATTTTGGCTAAGGTTAACATCTTATACAGCCTAACATCACAAGTGCACTTGAGAAGTTTTATTACCACAAAAGCAGAAAGGCCCGGCATATAAAATCAACAGTAGGTTCTTTGATATGACAGAGGCACATTCGAAATGAATCTTTCTGTTGAACCATGATACTTGACTTTTTCATTTTAAACTAAAACTGAAACCATTATCACTGTACAAACATGCAGAAAGGACCGGCGTATAAAACCAAAAGTAGGTTCTTTGATATGACAGGGACGCGTTCGAAATGTATGTTTCTGTTTAGAGTACAATTGAACCATGATACTTGATTTTTACATTTTAAACTTTAATTCAAGCCGTTATATATAAAAATAATTTTATAAAATCAACAGTAGTTTCTCTACAGTGCAATATAGGCTACACTATACTGTGCGGAGTCATGTGAAGCTTCCTCCCAGTCGACCGTGATGAGTCCCCAACTAGAGCAAGCAATCAATTGATTTGATTAAAAATGGACGATTTCATAGATTTTAATGACAATAAAAATATGGGAGTGTGAAACATTCGTTGATCATTATTCTGTCCCGAGCAACGTCGGGTTTTCCTGCTAGTTTTAAATATAGAACTGACCAAAATGACATAAATTAATAAGTTACTAATAAATACTCAAAAAATGATATTGTTCTACATAGTTCACTACAAATAATAAAATTATATTATAGGAGACAATCTTTAATTTACTCCTTCAGTTCAGTACTTCTTGGCAGACAGTGTTCATTTTTGCCCTGTTTCTTTTGAATGTTCCCTTTTTTACATAATGTTCCCCTGACTTATTTTTTTTTGTTGAAGAACAGCTGCACATCAAAATTACAATGAGTTCCTTTTTCACACCATTACAATAATGATCTTATATCATCAGTAGAATGATATTCGAAAACGAGGCTACATCAAAGGGAGGTCACTCTCATAGTCTTGTAATCCTATATATAGAAATGTATAAACATATACACATACATAACTTTATATAAATTGTGATATATATGTATAAATAGCAACAATGTCTCATCTTGGAAATATTGTTAAATACAAAGGTTTTGACCATTCCACTAGCCATTTTTTTTTTAGTTTATTCCATTCTCCCCTCAAACAAGGTACAGTGCCACTTTGATGTGGGGGCTACAATCGGGGACATAAGTTGCAGGGATACTATGTAGGAAGTTAAGCTGCAAGATGTCTGTTCATATTACACTTGAATATCTGCATGTCAGTACAGTTAGGAAAACAGGAACCCAGAAGGGAGTTCCAGAGTCTAGCAGTTCTGGGAAATAAACTATTAGAGTAGAAGGCTTTCTTACATCTAGGGATCTCTACTGTGAAGGGGTGAGATTTTGCTGATTGTCGGGGGTATTTATATCAAGGGGGTACAAAGGGTTGTAGTTCATCAGAACATTCACCATTAAAATACTTGTAGAACAGGTAGAAGGATGCAACATTTTATCGATGGGATAGAAGCTGAAGCCTAGATGATAGTTCGGGAGAGGACCCTGTTCTCGCTCCTAAAAAAGGGAGGCTGTTCTTTTCCCCACTTCATCTGCACCTTAAGATAACCTGTTCAAAAAGGTTTACATGGTTCCAACATTATTTACAAATATGTCTTTATTTACTGTCCACTGCAGGATAAAAAAAAATGAGCCCTTTACTCTTTGGCTGCAGCAAAAATATGAACAGGCTCCAGGAGCATACTCCTTTCTTTATAGCTCTATTAAATACAATCTCTGCTTTGTGTTGATATTGATTTCACTATTTTAATTTCTTTTCAGCCAATACGTGGCCAGCATACAAGAAGGCTTTCACAATCACCGTTCCCAATGACAACGAGATGTTGCGACGATTTTATATGCAATTGGGAGATGTCGTAAGAATTTGTATTTGTTCTCTTCATCAACATTTATACTACCTTCATCCACAACGTGGATATTTATACTACCTTTATTTAAAGTATACATCATTTGAATAGTTGAGAAGGATGGTGTAGTTTGCTTGAAGCATCGTGCATAGTGTGAAAGTAGTTGTATTTGAAGGCTATATCAATGAGGTTCATGGGAAACACTGTGGACACAAGTTAGCATATAAAAGAATAATGACAATATTAGAAGGAATTTTCAATAATTTTCAATTATATTATGTTTATTTACTAACATAATGTGTCGTACAAGATGGTAGATGTTGATGTCCCTAATTTTCGAGAGTAGTATCTCTTCTTCAGGGGAGAAATAAAAAGAAACATATACAACTTCTCGGTGAGGCTTTCCTTTGTCTGTTTTATTTATTTATTTATTTACTTGAATAGTTAAGTATTCTGTTGTAACTATTGCTACTACTACCACTTCCAATATGAAGGTAATTTCCACCCCTCTCAACATCTAATATCTACCATATTCCTGATAGAGTTTGCTTGACTATGATTTAATAAGACTTTGTTTTTATTTTCAAGTTTCTCTCGATTTATTAAACATCAGTTAATATATAACCCTATGCTATGATGACTACATACATTCTGAATGGTTGCTCTTTCAGTTTTTCTGTACCCACGCTCGGTATAAAAGATCCAATTTTGGAATTGACACAACTTAGTTGGTGACTTAGGTAAGTGGTCAACTCGGTTGGTGTTGTGGTGTGCCCACCCACGGATAAGAATGAACTCTTCCACTTATTATAATATAAAGACCAAAAGAATATGTCTTTTGGCATTACCACACAAGTTAGCACAAGTTATGCGTACTTGGCAGTCGGATCGGCATATAACTACACTCTTTATTTGTTGTATTTGTTTTTCTGTTCAATATACTTTGTTTCCATTAATTACTGAGTTGTGCCTTTCTTCTGGACCTTTACACTGGCGACAAGGAAAATTAAAAATCTTGACCCTTTGTCACCAACAACGACGAGGGATTATTAAGGAACTTTGAATTTATATATCATCTACAACACTGACAACGGATGAATTCTTAATGAAACTTTTTACTCAAGAACCTTAAAAAGGACACCACAACGGGCGACAAGGATGTACAATCAGAACCTTAAAAAAGAAACAAACGTGGAGAAACAACAGCAAAATTTCTTAACAACCTCAAAGCAAAAAAAAAAAAAAAAGGAAAGAAACTTTATCGACGGACTTGGGAAAAATCTGTAAGTTGAAGTTTTTAAAAGTAAAAGAAGTTCATGCTTTCATTTTAGTGATTGTGTTAATGTTGAACATGAAAAATAATACATTATTTAAAAAAACATCACCGAGGAAATTATAAATTTTTATTTTACTGCTGACTAAAGTCCAACTGCAAAAAATTTTTATGCAAAATATGTGCGGTTAAAAAATGTTAAATTCAACACTGCTGCCAAAAACGTTCTACTCCAAATCTCGACATTCTCCTGTTAAAGCTCAACTCCAAATTTTGACGCTCTGCTATCAAAAATTCAACTCCAAATCTTAACACTCTACTGTTAAAATTCAACTCCAAATCTTAACACTCTACTGTTAAAATTCAACTCCAAATCTTAACACTCTACTGTTAAAATTCAACTCCAAATCTTAACACTCTATGTTAAAATTCAACTCTAGAACACGACGCACTGCTGACGACATTTGCTACTGTGACATCCAAATCAAAAATCATTTTTGTCTCTGAAAAAATCAGGCTTTCTATATACAACCGAAAGCTTCTCATTTGCATGTCATGTGACAACATTACAAGCATATAAAGAGAAAGGTGGCCTTTTTTCTTCTTCTTTTTCTTCATTCTTCTTATCTACATGGAACTCCAAAGACTGCACACAAACAGGTTTGTACTAATTTTTAATCACAATATGTATTAAAAAAGTGATTTTTTTCTTAGCGAATATAAAAGAAGAAAATAGTTTTTGCTTGTTCATTTTTTTACATTATAAATGTAAAATTTAAATTTATAAAGCCATACTTATAAAGACACTTTTAAAACATGGAAGATTTCAAATCTAGTATACTCCAATTGACTAAATACTAAATGGATTTGCAACAAAAAAATTATGATAAATTCCATAAACTACTCAAATAACAGCAAAAAAAAAAAAACAAAGAAGGATTACTGCCACATCAACCGCAGAAAGAACGACAGCAAAAAACAAAAAACAAAAAAAAAAAACAAAGAAAAACTAATAAAAAAAACAGCAAAAAAAACGAAGAAAGACAGCAAAAGTTTGAAGAATTATTATTACAGTGTCGACTAGGGGTTAAAATACTGAGAAATAAAATTCTTTTTTGTAACTTAACTGCTTCCACAGTTTGTTGTCTATAGTCACGGTGGTTATGAGTTAAATTTGATCTCCAACTGCTGGATCATAAATGTAATCTCATCTAGTCTCGGACCCATCAAATGTATTCAGGCATTCATTGGTCGTTAGAGCCACACATGTATCGTCAGTTTTACCTTAGAGATACACAAAATATACAGGCCACTAAGTCCGAGTCGTAACACAATTTTCACACCAACGGATTTTCGGATGAAAACTCTCATCACTAAAAAGATAGAAAAGGAAGCCGATATCACCACCTATTAGTTTAAACATACAACTCTGGAAATAGGGGGCGATAACCGTATATGTCTTAAACCTGAAGGGTGTTATGAAGTGTGCCCATGTGTGTGCTGCATACAAGCAAGGCTGAATAGTATTTTCACAAACGTTTATAAAGTACTCAACAAAATAAACACTGATGAACTCCAAATAAATTCATGCACAGTTATGAGTACTTTGTGTGTATTTGTTCGACAGGTTATAACAACTGTTTCAGAACGTTTTCATGCAAATCTGCCTTCTTTTTTTTTTTTTTTTTCTGATTTTAGATTTTCCGCCATCACTATAAAATCCGTAAAGCTTTTGAAACTGTTGACACAAAACTCCAAGGATTTATTACTGTGGAAGACTTCCGACAGATCTTGGAATCATTTATGAGGCCAATGTCAGATAAACTTTTCGGCAATCTCATGAATTGGTAATTTATTTTAATCTTTTTGGATCCTTTCTTTGGAATTGATATATATATCTATATGCATTTGAGTATGTTTTATCTATATATCTATAAAAGTGAAAATGTGTGTGTGAGGACAATTCTCAACCTATATGCTCAACAAATTTTTTGATTCACAGATTTGAAATTCGGTATATAGGATATTCAGACATGTGGAAAACGTTTTAATCGGTTTTCATCCAGAGAAACAGGCTTCTAAGAAGTCAAAATTGAAAAATTGGTATGTGGGGGCGGAGGGGGTGGATTTTTATCTGTTTGCTAACTGTTCCACAAATGCACATGCGTTAATGGTTGACATGAGAGATTCATTATGTTAAAAATAAGTAGGTTTGAAAACACTTTTTAAAGATCGCCTAATGGTTATCGTACTTGATTCACTGTCTTTAGGTTTTGGTTTCGATCTCAGCTCTTTTACTTACATAATATGAACTGTTTAGAAAAAACATAATACTCGCACGCACATGTTTCAATATATTTCCGTTTTTTTACTTAATTTTTAAAGGAATTTAACGTTACGTTTAATACCTATTGCGTTTCTGTTTATGATAAATAAGAATTCTGCATTAATTAAAATATAATAGTTATGCATATTTTATGACCGAGCAACACTGGGTGGCCTGCTAGTATATCTATAAAAATGAGAATACGTGTGCATGTGTGAGGATACTTCTCAAACTATATGCTCAACGAATTTTCGATCTAAAAACTTGAAATTTGGTAAATAGAATATTCAGACATGTGGAAAACTTTTTATATATTTTCATCTGAAAAAAAAAGGGCTGCTAAGGGGTCAAAATGGAAAAATTGATACGTGGGAGTCATCGCATTTTAATCTGTTTGTTAACTGTTTCATGAATGCGCATGTATGAATCGTTTACATTACATATTACTTATGTTAAGAATAAGTAGGTTTGAAAACACTTTTTAAAGATCATGTCACGCTGGTCTAATGGTTATCGTACTTGACTCACTGCTTTGGTTTCAATCTTAGCTCGAGTATTTTTTTCTCTTTTTCTTACTTACAAGGAGTGAACAGTTTAGAAAAAAACATAATACTCGCATGCACATGTTTCAGTTTCTGCATGAATTAAAATATAATATTTATGCATATTTTACGACCGGGCAATGCCAGGCGACCTACTAGTATGTTTATATATTTGTATGTACATGATTCACTCCTAAACTAATTGAGGTAACATGATTCACTCCTAAACTAATTGAGGTAACATGATTCACTCCTAAACTAATTGAGGTAACATGATTCACTCCTAAACTAATTGAGGTAACATGATTCACTCCTAAACTAATTGAGGTAACATGATTCACTCCTAAACTAATTGAGGTAACATGATTCACTCCTAAACTAATTGAGGTAACATGATTCACTCCTAAACTAATTGAGGTAACATGATTCACTCCTAAACTAATTGAGGTAACATGATTCACTCCTAAACTAATTGGGGTTTTTCCATACAATAATATGATTGGCTGGCGTAAGCCATAAATATAGGTGGGTATAGCTGTGACGACCATGCATGGAAGTGCTCAAAAATATATGTCCAAGTTGGGCCTGCCTATAGCGAAAATGAGTTCGTGCAAAGGCTATAAAAAAGCCGATAACAGTCATTCGGCGAGTAACTTCCAAGGTTGCTCTGGTAACGTGTTGTGTTGTGTTGTGTTGTGTTGTGTTGTGTTGAGTCATTGCGTTCAGGAGCGTGTTGATTACTCAGAGGGGTTCATGTCAAATCGTCAGATGTGTTTGAGTTCGAATCGACGGTGTTGTTCAGAATCGTATCATGTCGAATTGGAGGTGCTTGAGTTCGAATCGATGGTGTTGTTCGGAATCGTGTTATGTCGAATCATTAGAGGTGCTTGAGTTCGTGTCAACAGTGTTGTTTGGGATCGTATCATATAGAATCAATGGAGATGTTTGGGTTTGAACCGATGATGTTGTTCAGGATTGTGTCGTGTCGACTCAACAGAGGTGTTTGGGTTCGAATCGATAGTGCTGTTCAAGATCATGTCAAATTGTGTGGATGAAATTATTTAGGACTGTGCTGCCATGCGTGATGTATTTTTTTCGTTCTTTTTTCCTTTGTGAAGTAACAATAACTACCTGGGATAGACGTAGAAAGATACGCCAAAAGCCTAAAGCTTAAGTATATTACCAGCTATGACCGTCCATTAACCGTCCATTAGAATGTTTTATTTGATTACTGTAGACTATTTAGACTATTCAGCTACTTCAAACAAAATATATCCCTTTTCTGGGATACATCTTTAATTAACTGATTATTATGGAACACAGCTGCTAGGCGTAAGGGTCATAATGAGGGCTATGTTTAGTTTAATTTAATTTTACATAAAAGGAGTAAAAAGAGGGTGGAAGCCTTTTATTAAAATTCAGATCCCTGAAATTTTTGCAACATTTTAACTGTAGGTATTTAAAAATAAGTATTCCTCAAATTTTAGTTTTTTTTGTTTTTAACATTTTAAAGGGTTTTAGGGGTTCATTATGTGTGCAAAACCTTTCATTTGAAAATTAAAATATATCAGATTTTATTCATAGTCATTAAGAAAGATTCCCTGAATTTCAATTTCTTCTTAAGACTCATTATGCTTAAGCCTTAAATTTGAGACATTTTTTGATTTGGATCAAAATTAGAACAAGGATTCTAGACATAAGTTTTAGTATCATTATAACTTAATTTTAATCTTTGTAAAGGAGCTTAATAGTGGTGCAAAACTGTTCTGTTCGAGGAATTAATTTTACTCGTTTTGGGGCAGGCATTCTTCTAGTGTATATACATATATATGTTAGTGATAGAACGATTCCAATACAATTTCCGATTCCGATTATTTATAAACCTCTAAATATTTAACAAAATATATCCCTTTTCTGGGATACATCTTTAATTAACTGATTATTATGGAACACAGCTGCTAGGCGTAAGGGTCATAATGAGGGCTATGTTTAGTTTAATTTAATTTTACATAAAAGGAGTAAAAAGAGGGTGGAAGCCTTTTATTAAAATTCAGATCCCTGAAATTTTTGCAACATTTTAACTGTAGGTATTTAAAAATAAGTATTCCTCAAATTTTAGTTTTTTTTTGTTTTTAACATTTTAAAGGGTTTTAGGGGTTCATTATGTGTGCAAAACCTTTCATTTGAAAATTAAAATATATCAGATTTGATTCATAGTCATTAAGCAAGATTCCCTGAATTTCAATTTCTTCTTAAGACCCATTATGCTTAAGCCTTAAATTTGAGACATTTTTTGATTTGGATCAAAATTAGAATAAGGATTCTAGACATAAGTTTTAGTATCATTATAACTTAATTTTAATCTTTGTAAAGGAGCTTAAAAGTGGTGCAAAACTGTTCTATTCGAGGAATTAATTTTACTCGTTTTGGGGCAGGCATTCTTCTAGTGTATATACATATATATGTTAGTGATAGAACGATTCTAATATTTTTCCGATTCCAATACAATTTCCGATTCCGATTATTTATAAACCTCTAAATATTTAACTATAAAGTTATTATTTTTTTCCGATTACCGTAAAAACACATGTTAAATGTACAGATATTTTCTCAAACATAAAAACACACTTGGGGGGGGGGTTATAGATTTTAGCTTTACCGGTAGTTCAAAATCAATAAATATTTATTTTATTATTACTATCAGCAGTGGAAGATTTTGTTTTAAAAAATCAAATAAATAAAGATAATTAAAGGAATCGTTTGTAGCATCGGAAAATATGCACAAATTTTCCCGATTCCGATGCCCCAAAAAGTTCCAATATTTCTGATTCCTGATTCTGATAATCGTCCCCAAACTTTATATATATATATATATATATATATATATATATATATATATATATATATATATAGAGAGAGAGAGAGAGAGAGAGAGAGAGAGAGAGAGAGAGAGAGAGAGAGAGAGAAAGCGTGTGAAATTATCAATTAAGTTTTCATAGGAGGAAGCATAACAAAATCATGTTTATATGCACGATCGTTTCGAAATTATATCCTTTTATTCATTCTAGCATATATATATATATATATATATATATATATATATATATATATGCATTTTATTTTTTATTACCGTATCTTTCTGTTAAGTTACATTATTGTTTCAGCTAACCGGCCGTTTTTTGGCCGTCTGTAGCTTCCTCTGAGTATTCAACACGCTCCTGGATGCAATGACTCAACACAACACAACACGTTACCAGAACAACCTTGGAAGTTACTCGCCGTAGTCTGAGGAAGCTACAGACGGCCAAAAAAAACGGCCGGGTAGCTGAAACAATAATGTAACTTAACAGAAAGATACGGTAATAAAAAATAAAACGCATATTTGCTCTACAACAGTATTGAGCACTTTCTTCAGTTTTTATTAATTACCATTTATGCTATATATATATATATATATATATATATATATATATATATATATATATATATATATAAATATGCACAAATTTTCCCGATTCCGATGCCCCAAAAGTTCCAATATTTCTGATTCCTGATTCTGATAATCGTCCCCAAACTTTATATATATATATATATATATATATATATATATATATATATATAGAGAGAGAGAGAGAGAGAGAGAGAGAGAGAGAGAGAGAGAAAGTGTGTGAAATTATCAATTAAGTTTTCATAGAAGGAAGCATAACAAAATCATGTTTATATGCACGATCGTTTCGAAATTATATCCTTTTATTCATTCTAGCATATACAGTGATGATCATATTTATTGGCACGGTAAAATAAAAGTTAAATTTTGTCTAATAAATTCTAAAAAAGGGATTAAATTAAAGAAAATAACAAAGTATATTATGTATTTTTAACTGGCCTTTCCGATGCAGCAATCGGATTTTAGAAAAAATAAATAACAAAGGAACAACAAACATAATTGCAAAAAACCCTTGTTCAAAATTATTGGCACGATTTATTTAATAATCAATTGTATAGCCTTTGGCCTTGATTACCTTCCTCAGTCGCTTTTCATAGTTTACAACCAAGTTGTTGCACTCTTCAGTAGTAATTTTAGCCCACTCTTCCTGACAATAATCCTCCAATTGAATAAGATTCTTAGGCTTCCTTTGCATTACCCTCAATTTTAATGTTCTCCATAAATTTTCAATTGGATTAAGGTCTGGGCTTTGTGATGGCCACTCCAAAACATTAATATGATTGTCCTCAAGCCATTTCTTAGTCAGTTTAGCCGAATGCTTTGGGTCATTATCTTGCATGAACCACCAACGACGACCAAGTGAGAGCTCTTTAGCAGAGTCTTTCAGGTTTTCATCCAATATTTTAACATAATCTTCCTTTTTTATGCTACCTGTGACCTTAACAAGTCGCCCTGGTCCAGAGGCAGCAAAGGATCCCCAAAACATCAAACTGCCTCCACCGTGCTTCACTGTGGGTATGGTGTTCTTAGGCAGGAAAGCTTCGCCAGATTTTCTGTAAATATAAGACACTTTATTATGGCCAAATAACTCTATTTTCGTTTCGTCAGTCCATAGAACACGTTTCCAGAATGCAACATCTTTATCAATATGACGTTTTGCAAAGGCTAGCCTTGCTTTCAGGTGCATAGGCTTCAATAAGGGAGTCTTTCTCGGACGACATGCTTTTAAACCAGCTCTCTTCAAAACTCTACCAACTGTATGTCGAGATACATTCACTCCAGAGGTGCTCTGTTCATCAACAATCTCCCCAACAGAGATCCTTGGGTTTTGTTTTACTTGTCGAACAATTTTCCGTTCATCTCTTGGGGAAAGAATCCTTTTTCTCCCTCTACCCTCTAAACTCATAACGTGGCCTTGCGATTTGAACTTGTTTATTATGGCTCTAACAGTGGATTTGGGAAGGTTTAGCTTCTTTGAAATCTTATCATAGCCCTCCCCATTGGTATGGCATGCTACAACAAGCTTCCTGACGTCTTCGCTGTGTTCCTTAGTTTTAACCATGGCGATTGAAAATTATAATTTAGTCACTTATAATAGTTTAAATAAATCGCTATCTAAAAATTATCTGAAAAAAATTATTCACTGAATTAGCGTTAAACAAGCATAATATGGCTATAAAAAAGTTCAGAAAGCACGTAAACCGGAAATTGATTGATATTATACTGATACTAAAAGAAAAACAAAGCCGTGCCGATAATTTTGAACAAGGGTTTTTTGCAATTATGTTTGTTGTTCCTTTGTTATTTATTTTTTCTAAAATCCGATTGCTGCATCGGAAAGGCCAGTTAAAAATACATAATATACTTTGTAATTTTCTTTAATTTAATCCCTTTTTTAGAATTTATTAGACAAAATTTAACTTTTATTTTACCGTGCCAATAAATATGATCATCACTATATATATATATATATATATATATATATATATATATATATATATATATGCGTTTTATTTTTTATTACCGTATCTTTCCGTTAAGTTACATTATTGTTTCAGCTATCCGGCCGTTTTTTTTTGACCGTCTGTAGCTTCCTCTGAGTATTCAACACTCCTGGACTCAACACAACACGTTACCAGAGCAACCTTGGAAGTTACTCGCCGTAGTCTGAGGAAGCTACAGACGGACAAAAAAACGGCCGGGTAGCTGAAACAATAATGTAACTTAACAGAAAGATACGGTAATAAAAAATAAAACGCATATTTGCTCTACAACAGTATTGAGCACTTTCTTCAGTTTTTATTAATTACCATTTATAATATATATATATATATATATATATATATATATATATATATATATATATATAGTCTTGGAAGTTTTTAACCGTTCAAAAGTATATAAACAACTATTAGTCCAAAGTCCTTCATTAGAAAACTTCTTTGCTTGTAAGTCTTTTGCTCTCTTGCAATCACTGTCTCAAGACTAAGCTTATTTCCTTTAATAATTACAGGAAACACTTTCAACCACTGATAGCCATGGCTAATGATACACTACTTGAAAGCTCCTTGTTCAAACTCCTTCGCATAACGTTCATATGGAACATGAATTAGAATAAATACATCTCTACTATGCTAGAAGATTATTTAAACCTGAGAATATCCTGTACCTTTAAAAGACCATCATTCGCTTATGCGTCTCGTATTTTTGTCACATTTGGGCTGGGGCATTTGTTACTAGTTTCACACTCTTAGACAGGGTTAAAAAAAAGTTACCAACCTAATAGGTCATGCACTGTCAGCTAAGCTTCAACTTCTGTCCCATCGACGAAATGTTGCATCCTTCTGCCTGTTTTACAAGTATTTTAATGTTAGGTGCTGATGAACTACAAGCTCTTGTATCCCCTCGACGTAAATACCCCCGACAAACCCAACAAGCAGCAAAATCCGAACCCTACACAGTAAAGATCCCAGAAAGCGTTCCACTCTAATAGTTTCTTTCTTCGGACTTTTAGATTTTGGAATTTCCATTCGAGTCTCTGCTTCTCTGACAGTACTGACATGGAGAAGTTCAAGTGTAATGTTAACAGATATCTTGCTACTCAACTCCCTACATAGTATTCCTGCAAATTTTGTCCTAATTAGTAACCTCTTACATCCAAGTGACACTGTGCTTTGTTTGAGGCAAAAAGCAGTAAAAAAAAATTCTGCATATTAATTGTAAACGACATCAGTTCTTTTCCATAGAAAAACTGTTTCAGGTATTTAAAAACAAAACAGTATTTTATATTATGGCTCCCCAACAGTGTTGGTGAAACACAACTTCCCTTAAAAAAAAAACAAGAACAAAATTGATCCAGTTGTCAGATCTAGATTTTTGTGCACGCGCGCACGTGTATGTGGGTGTGTAATTTTTATCCACACTGATAGTTAAATATGATAATTTGGTGCTGTGAAAAAATATATATACATTATATTTAACTAATTCTTTTCTGCATAAAAGAAGCCTGAATCATTTTCTGATATATTTTCATTATATTTAATTTTATTTCTCAGTATAAATTACAAAAATTACAAAAAAATGATCCAGTAGAGAAATAATTACAAGTAAAAATATAATTTATCGAATTATCAAGTTTTATTATATACTAGCGAGGGGCACCCAGCGTTGCCCGGGTGTTTGGAGGTGTGTGTGGAAACTCCGGGGGTGGGGGGGGGGTTAAAAAAAAAAAAAGTAAGTATGAGGATCGAACCCGAACCGTTAAGGCGAAGTTGTAACTTAAAGTGTGAAAAAAAAAACGTGCGACGTTAACGATTGCCCCACCGCGAGATGCTAATGGAAACACGTTTGAATTTATTTAATTACTTGGATTTGACAGGTGCCCGTTTTAATGAGTTAATGAGGTGAAGTTTGACTGCGGGATTTTTATTTTCTCAAGATGTTATAGGAAAAAGACTAACCCACATGTGGCGAGCGACAAATGTTGAGTATTTATCTTCCTGAAATCGAGCAAATTAAATAGACAGGCGAGCTTCGTTGTTAACTGTGAGATATTACGATTTATATGTGATATTAAGTTTTAAAAAGTTGTGAACCGACCGACCGCTTCTCTGAAAAAAGCCTTTTGTAGACATACAGAAAAAGTGAACACACAAACATACATACATTTTCGCTTTTATATTTATAGATTTTAACGTGGAAGAACTGTATGACCAATTCAGTATAGAAAACTGGCTTATCTCCCTTGATTTAAATTGACTTAAATTAAGAACCTGCTATTTTTAAAACGACTATAAGTGAAGATGATGTTTTGTTAAAAATGCATCTAGTACATTTTCTACTGTATCATTTTTTGTAACTTTTGGAATTCATACTAATTTTGGCACGATATGTAACTACGTAATAATGTTTTCACCTAAAATGCGTTGGTTTAAAAGATCATAAGTGTAAGCAATCGCCCAATTTGTCCTTCATTTCATCTCATTAACAATTCTTGTAATGATTTTTAATTCTAAGTGTAAATTCTTCCTCTTAAGATGACTTTTGTTGTATTAGTTTTTTTTAGTTTTGTTTGTTTTTTAAGTAAATTCTATTTTAAATTGCTTTAAACAATCGTGACTTTTTCAGCCTTGGTGTGCAAGCTGATGACCTAATTGCCTGGCAGGTTTTTCTCAACAAATTTCGATGCCCAAAGGCTTCACCAAAAACAGTAGATTTTGCGGATATTCCAAGGTAAGATTATACTTTTCTAAATTTGAAACAATTTCATGATAAAAACATTTGATTTTTTAAAAATTATTTACAAGATAACAGAGCACTGAAGGTGATTCTAAAATTTCAAGAAATTAAGATCATATGTTGCTACACAGACTTGCGGATATTCAGGGAGCACAAATCTGGTAATTCATATCAAAAACTCTGGAGAGTCCATTAAAAATCCAAAGATTTCATTAAAAATTTAGAGATTTTCTTAAAAATCTAGAGATTTCATTAGAAATCTGTAAATTTTATTAAAAATCTGGAAATTTCATTACAAATTTACTTGAGAGAAAGAGGGGTAAATAAAATCTGGAAATTTCATTAAAAATCTGGAAATTTCATTAAAAATCTGGAAATTTCATTAAAAAGCTGAAGATTTAGAAAATCAAAATAAATAAAACATTTCATTCATATACTTAACTAATTTGCATTTTTTTAGTTTACATTTGAAACCTTAGCTCTTTTCAATATCATTATCTTGGTTTCTGATTGCTTGCTTCAAGTGCATCGCTGATGTAATTTTACAACAGCGACATGAGTCCCTCTTACTGTTGTCTGATTAGTTTGTTTTAATTAACTATTCTTTGCTTTCTTCTTCTTCTTCTTCTTCTTCTTCTTCTTCTTCTTCTTCTTCGTCGTCGTCGTCATCAGTTTAACATCTATTTTACATGCTGGTATGTGTTGGACAGGTCTTTATTTATCTCCCTTTCTCTCATGTTTTCCTTGACCTTCCTCTGTCAACTAACCCTGCTACCTGGACTGTTCTAAATCTATTAACCCAAGAACTCTCATCCATATTTTTTATCATATTTGGTTATGGTCTGTTTTGTATGCTGTCACATGTTGGACAGCTTTTAGAAATTGACCTCCAAAATTTCTGACCAGGTCTTTATTCATCCCTCTTTCTCAAGTACATCCTTATTACTTCTACTCATGCTTTAACTTAACAACTTGCTCTGTACTCTTACTTTTCAAATCAAGGTATCCGAGATCAATTTGTGTACGCAAGCTGGCTCAGTGAAGACATGCAATTTGATGGCTCCCGCCATCAATGCCATTTTTTAAGACAGCATTAAGTTCTGTTAAGTTTATATGATGCACATCTATCTTCTGTTGTAAAGAAACAATATCTCTCTTATTTGAAACCAACTTTTGAAATGATTATGGAAAGGGGATAAAAATTCCAAAGATGTTAATTTTATGGGCACTTCTGTATGAGAGGCGAATGTGTATATTTTAGTTTCGAGAATGGCCAATAGAGGTTGTTGTCAACGAAAGAACAAGGTCGATAACTCATATTTTTCTTTTAACTGTAATAAACACGATATAAACACTGTAATATATTCCAACAAGGTTTCTATGAAAATCACTCGAAAAAAATATATAATTAAAAAATTGAAAGTAAATATCGATACATAGTTTAAAATTATATTTTGCTACATTGACAACCTAAAATGAAACTTTAGTAAGCATTGCCTCACACTAAGTCTCCTTGGTGCATTCTCATGATAACCTGTTCAACAAATGAACATCAGTCACATACTTGTCTCAACCGTTTATAAGTGGCGCCACTTAATGATTATTGCTGCCACCCTTGCTCATCTTCTTAGTAGTAGGTTATCTACCAGCTTTCCACACAGTGAAAAAATGTAGTGAGATGTGATTTAGATGAGTGCGAAAGAGAAGATAGCTTGAGTGGCTGCCTTCTTTCTTTTTCTGCTTCATTGGGATTCGCTCTTCTATAGGGGTCTGTTGACTCAAGGTGTTTTCAACCAATGAAAATCGTTTTGATGGGTCGATTCTAATATTTTTCCCCGATTCCGATACAATTACCGATTCCATACTAAATTCCCGATTCTGATAAAAATTACTGATTCCAATTCCGATTCTTTATAAACCTCTAAATATTTAAGTATAAAATGGTTATTTTGTCCTCATAAGCATAAAACACCTGTTAAACATATTTTCTCAAACAAACTTGCAAGGGGTGGTCTATAGATTTTAGTTTTACTAGAAGTTTAAATCAATAAATATTTATTATTTTATTATTACTACCAGCAGAGGAAGATGTTTCTTAGACCACAATCAAAATAAAAAAAAGATAATTAAAGGAATCGTTTTTGGCATCGGAAAATAGCACAAATTTTACCGATTCTGTTATCCCCAAAAGTTCTGATTTTTCCGATTCCGATTTTAATTAATCGTCCCTTCACTAGTAACAAGTCTGTGGTCAATTATCCCTGGTTGTGGAGTGCAGTGAAGTGATCAGCAAAATCTATTCGAGCCATCTGCACATTAGCGCTCATCCAAATCACGTCTCAGTCTTACTAAAAATACACTAAATTGCTCCCCCATCCCCAACTTGCAAGCCAAATATACTCACACCACCCGACAGTTGTCCAGTGTCATACTCAAAGTTGACAAGATGCTGCCTCACTATGGACACCACATTCGTTGATGCAGAATCATTAATGTATGCTGCATACCGGATATTGTAGTAGAGAAAGAGGTTTGTTTTTTGGGGGGTTTTTATTAAGAAATAGTTACTGCATGGACATCCATGCTCTGGCGTTTTGGGGCATGGAAAGAAAAAGGGTTATCTTAGCTGGATTAAAAGGACAAAGTTCTTCTATACAATTTAAATCAATTTAATTCATGCAGTTTTATCAGCACATCAAGAAAGAGTTATGACGTCATATAAATGCACACACACACACACACACATATATATATATATATGATGTCATATAAATGCATATACACATGTATATAAATAAAATGTGAAATAATATAGGAAAAGAGGTGAGACTAAAGGAGACAACTCACTCATAAGCAAAAGGGACGCACACATGTAATTATAACAAAACATAGCTGCATATATAGATGTGTACATACATACATACATATTCATGCATATACACAAATACATACGCTCACATATTACACGTAAAAACAGACATAAAAATGCACAGATATAATGTCAGGGTTAGTATACAACAGCTCCTTCAGTCTCACAAGAAAAGAGGAATAGAAGAAACCTCTTATATTAAGTAAATTTATAGCCAAAGATTTAGGAGGTGAGCTAAGTAATTTCGAATTGGCTATATTTTAATTTTTTCTTATGCTTACATTGGGAAATAAGTTCGCTTCTGGAATTGATTAAGTTGATACTTTGGGGGAAGTAATTGTACTAATAGCTTCAGATATGTACAGATAACAAGACTTAGAACCTGGTGTGTAAGGCTTTGACTTTTTAAGAATAGCTTAATTTATAGAGAAAGGGGTGTTTTTAGATTTAAGTTTTTTAATTCAAGTGGTAAGGGAAGTTCCCTGGCTATTATCTGTGATTTCATTATTGAAGGAAGAATTGTGGCTAGATCTTCTAACCTTTATTAATGTTGAAGTAACGCCAATATATATGTATATTTTACCTGGCGTTTGCATACTGTTAATGGTATGTGGATTTCTGTTAGGATTTGGGGTGGGATTACGGTTTAATTCAGGGTTCTTATTGTTTAATTAGCAATAGTAGATTCAAGCTGTACTGGGTATTGTGATCTATATTCAGTGGTAGTTTTGAGTATTATGAGTGTTTTAAGAAAAATGAAGTGGGTTATTATTATTATTAATGTTATTATTGTTATTATTATTAATGTTATTATTGTTATTATTATTATTATTATTATTAATATTATTATTATTGTTGCTATCATCACTATATTCATAAATTTTTATATTATTTGTGTTGTTGGTTGTAGCATTATTTGTAGGTGAAACGATTGGTGAAATGGTTGATTCACTAATTGGAGTTATATTTTAAGTAGTAGATGAATGGGAATTTCTATCATGGGGAGAATATTTGCAACTATTGTAGGGGTGTTTCGAGGTAACTCAGTAACAGGACACAATCCCTGTGGATGCAATCATTTTTGAGTGGGTAGTCTTGCTTATTGTTACAATTACAGTTATTTTTTAGCATTAAGTTGAAAGGGGTGGTCTGAGCTAATTTGATTTTTTTTGTTAGATGCTATTATCGTTTGTACTAGTTTAGGCAAATACGTAGGAAATTTTAATCGAATTTTTATTAAATATAGTATGTGTTTTTTTTTTTAAACTTTTTATTACATTTTCACCCCAAACAAGGCACATTGCCACTCAGGTGTAGGGGGCTACTATCAGGGTCAGCAACTACGGGGGCACTATGTAGGGATTTGGGCTGCAAGATGTCGGTTCACGTTGCACTTGAACTTCTGCATGTCAGTACAGTTAGGGAAGCATGATCCTGGAATGGAATTCCAGAGTCTAGCGGTTCTGGGGAAGAAACTACTGGAGTAGAAGGATCTTTTGCATCTAGGGATCTCTACTGTGTGGGGGTGGGATTTAGCTGCCTGTCGGGTTTGTCGAGGGTGTCTGCGACGTGGGGGCACAAGTGTCTGCAGTTCGTCAGAGCACTCACCATTAAAATACTTGTAGAACAAGCAGAGGGATGCAACGTTTCGTTGATGGGACAGAGGCTGAAGCTTAGATGCCAGTTCAGGGCCTATCAGATTGGCGACTCTTTTTTGAACCTTGTCTAGGAGCGAGAGACTAGTAGTAGACGCACCAGCTCAGATGTGACAACAATACTCCATACATGGGCGAATGGTGGTCTTATAGAGATACAGGATACTTTCAGGTGTCAGTAGTTTTCTAGCACGTTAGAGAGAGCCTACCTTTTTTGCAGCGCTTTGAAGGTGCTTAAAAGAATTTTCTACAATCTTAAAAATTCTTTTGTTATATTTGTTTTGGCATTTGAGCTGAAGGTGGGATTAAACCAAATGTTTTTCTTTTTCTTAAGACGGTTGCAGGGGTTTGGTTTGTGATGATTGTTGCATTGGGTGGAGCTATGTTGGTAAAGCAGTTGATTATTACAGTTATGGTTCAGCAGAGTAGATTGTTTATTTCTAGTCATGTTATGAGTAATTACAGATGTAAGATATCTGGTAACAGGGTTATTATGGTTATATTATATTTTTCATTATACCCTGAATTTTCTAAGGCGTTATTAAAGAAGGTTGCATTTTGGTTGAAAGTTTTTTGTCTGTGGAAAGATAAGAAGTTCTTCTAAAAACAGAAGGTACTATGAATTTTATAATAGAATTAAGGTGATTAGAAAACTTGTGAGGATAGAAAACATTTAAATTGGTCTTATGGTAGGGACTAGAGGATTCTGTATTGAGGTTTAGCATGGTATCAAGAAAATTAGAAATTATTTTATCAGGTTCAATTGTTATAGACAGTCCAAAATTGTTGAAAAAAAACTGTGTAATTTCCTAATTATCTTATTATATTCTCTTGGTCTAGCTCTAGTAGCGAATAGGGCATTGTCTCTTTAGAAACCCCCTTGGATGTGTTTAAAACGATGTTTAAGTTCTTTCGAAAGGTAAAGGCTTACTAAGTCCGTTACCTTAGCAGAATCGGAATAACCCATTAGGATATCAAAGTTATTGGGGGTGTCTTTTCTAGTCTAAAATTTATTGTTGAAATGTATAAAAGACTTTCTAGCTAAGATTTAATTTCTAAATCTGTTAAAAATAAGGGCCTTGTTTAAGAGGATAGGAGAAATGGACTGGTAATAATTGTTGATGTTAAGGGTTATAAAATTGAGAATATTTTATGTTTTAGCAATGATTTCAAAAGATTTAAAGAAATGACTTCGGTGTCATCAGCTGGAATCGAAACTAAAACATCCAGCTTTAGTCATTATTTATCACTTCAGCCTTCATTGTTACCGATTTCCCTTCCTGTTTTCTTTTTCCCTGACTGCACTAATTTGCAGAAGTATAAATGTAATGTAAACAGACATCTCGCTGCTCAACTCCCCATAGCCCCTTGTTATAGTATCCTCCTTACATCCAAATATTAATATGCCTTGGTTAGAGTGAAAATTAGTAAAAAAAAAACTAAAATAAAATACAGATATATTTAAAAAAATTTTTTAAAGTGATCTTCACCCCCAAACAAGGCATATTGCCACTTGGAATGCTTGCAACCATGTTTAGAGCAGATGCACGAGATGTTGGTTTGTATTACATTTAAACTTCTGCATGTCAGTACAGTCAGGGAAGCAGGTAACTGGAAGGGAATTTCAAAATTGGAAAGAAACTATTAAAGTAGAAGGCTTTCCAGCATCTAGGGATCTCTATAATGTAGGGGGTGGGATTTTGTTGCTAAACAGGTTTTTTTTTTATCAAAGCCCAGAAGTTACTCGGGGATAAGGTTTATTGCGTGTACAGTAATCAATGGGATAGTATTGTAGTAATAGTTAATATTGGAGATTTGATAAAGTGTCTTACTTAAGGGGGCGGTTCATCAGGAATTTGTTTATGTTGGACTTGAAGACATCCAAGTTGTAGTCAGGTGGGAAACGGGCAAACGGAAGAGAGTTCCACAGGCGTGCAGTTCTAAGAAAGAAGCTTTATTCATGGAATCTACGTTTTGATTTTGGCACAGATAAAGAGTAGGGAAAATTATTGACAGTGGTTTCAGCTAGACGGGTGTTTATCGTGAAAGATTGGTGAGGGGGGGGACTAGGGATTGGAGCTCAGACGAGCACTTGTCATGGAAGTAATGATAAAACAAAGACAGGCTCGCAACGTCTCT